>NC_056729.1:1584464036-1584829036 GCF_019279795.1 Protopterus annectens
AACAAACAAACATATTACTCCTCAAAGTTGTGTCATGACTTTTGTTAGCCATATTGCAAAAAAATATATTTGCAATATGGCTAACAATATAGTTACAGTTCACCTGAAAATCTAATGTTTTAGTCATAGGAGACTGAGTGAGACACAAAGATGGCCTTCTCATCAGGCTGGACAAGTAGAGGGTCATGGTCAGCTGCCAGGAACGATCAAATCATGCATGAACTCAAGTCACTCAACAAGTACCGTTATGACTCTGTCATAGTCCATGTTGGGGTGAATGACTTGAGATGTACCTCTCTGGAATACATGAAGAGATATATGACTGAACTCTCAGACTGTGTGTCCCAGGCATGTATGACCCTAGCCCTAAGCTGTATTCTACATTCACCCAGGGTGATGCCACAATACAAACAAAAAATGATCAACTTTAACAAATCGGCTCAGCTTCTGGTGTCAGTCCAGGGGGATTCAGTATCTGTCAGCCTGAGAAGACATGGTCGACAGGCCATGTTGCTTTGCCAGAGATGGTCTGCACCTGTCTCCTCTAGGCTTTGGGATACTGGCAAAATCACTTGCCTCCCCCATAGTGCCTTTTTTAGGCAATGTCAAAGCAGCAAAATTGCCAACATAACAAAATTCCCTCAAAACAAACTCAAGGCTCTGCTGCTTAATGATAGGAGTCTAAACAGGAAACTGCACTCCCTGGAAGCAATCCTCACCTTGGAAGATGCTGATGCTTGTGCAGTCACAGAGAAATGGTTCAAAGCTATGGAGAGAACACTGGCTGTGCAAGGTTATAATGCCTTCAACATATTCAGACCTCAAAACAAGCACGAAAGAACCAAAAGTGGAGGTGTATCCATCTTCATTAAAGCCAAGTACATCTTGAGACTGGTCAAACAGTATGACTCTCTTGAACTACTCAATGTCCAATTAACTATAGGAAAAATACCCTACCACATCATTGCTAGCCATAGGTCCCCCACCATTTATTTATTTACTTTTTGTTAACCGGGTAATGTCCGGCTAGGCACAGGGCCCGTTTTCAGAGGAGACCCGGGGAGAAAGGCTCCCGACACAAAGTAGAATGAGTTAACAATAATTACAAGAAGAAGAAAACATCATATAAAAAAACTAAAACTAGTAACAATATTTACAAAGTTTTGTCTGGCTTGAGATGTTGTACAGATTAACACAATAGTAAGTATTCTTTGAGTTCAGTAATCAAGGCAAGGACATAAGTTTTCAGAAAACGGTTGTATGGTCCAAATAGAATTAGCATGAAGACAAATTTTAGGCTAACAGAGATGGTTCAGGTTCGGATTATTTTTTGAGCGTAAGAATTTAAGCAGTTTAGATATAAGCAGTTTAAATGTCTGCAATCTAGTTAATTATGCAACTAAGCTCTCTGCTGATAACAGCAATAGCCTAGCCTGGAGTATGGCAGGAGCAGAGCCATTGTTTAGCTAGATGTTCCTTGAGAATATTTTTGAACTTGTGACAGTTAGGGTTTTTAGCTATATGTTGAGGAAGAGTATTTCATAGTTTGGCAATACTGTCAGAGTAGAGTGAGGAGCCTTATGCATTGTGAGCATGGGTCATCTTTAGCATTAGTTTATTAGACGGTCTAAGTGATCTAGGATTTGTATTGGGTTGGATTAGGTTGCTTAATGCAGGACAATTATCAGGTTGGTGAATTACTTTCTGTACAGTGGACAGTTGAATTAAGTTTAGGAAGTTTGGTAGTTCTAGCCAGTTGAGTTGAGAGAGTACTGAGCAGTTGTGTGTTCTGTAAGGGTGGCCTGTTGCAAATTTGGCTATTTTGTTGTAGCAGGACTCTAGTTTACTTAGGTCTGATTTGCATAGATTGGTAAATATGTGGGACCCTTAGGGGAGGGTGGAAAGTAGTTGAGAGTGGGCAGTGGCTATTTTGGCACTTTTAGTCAGGTAAGGTTTGGCTCTATAATGGGTGCCTAGTTTGGAGTGCACCTTTTTCATGGTGATGAAGATAAGAGTATCAAACCTTAGGTTATTATCAATCCTGACACCTAGGAGTTTAGTTTGGCTAGTGGGTTCAATTTTAGTTCCATTTGTTGAAAGAATCGTTAGTGGGGAGTGGCATATTTTGGGTTTGCTCTAATTAAAGATTAGTAGCTTGGTTTTATTAGGATTCAGTATGAGTTGATGATTTGTGAGGTAATTTTCTATATCTTGGAAAGAAGTTTGCATTTTTGTTTGTAGTTCCTGGGGGGTAGGGGATGAACAGATAAGTGTGGAGTCATCGGAGTACTGGACTATGGAGGGTAGTTGGGTTGCAGAGCTGAGGTTATTGGTAAATATTGTAAAGAGTAGGAGTCCAAGTATGGATCTCTGGGGTACTCCTACAGAGATGTGTAGAAGAGGGCAAAGTGTGTTTTCCCATTTGGTGGCTTGTTGGCGGTTAAAGAGGTAGCTGTGGAATAAGGACAGGGCAGATGTACTGAAACCGTAGGTTGAGTAGGATTTGGTGGGAAACAATGTCAAAGGCTTTTAACATTGTCAAGGAATACGGAGGAGACAATCTTACCTTCATTTATTAGACTTTGGATAGTGTTCGTAAAAGACCAGTAGGGCAGTACATGTGCTATGCTTTGGTCTAAACCCATGTTGAGTGGGTGAGAGGAGGTTGAGATTGAGGAGGTGGGTAAGGAGTTGGGAGTGGATGGCTAGTGGATGTAGCTAGTTTGTACTTGGGTAAAAGAGAAGGGGTTCGGGTAATCAGAAGAGGGAGAGAGTACTGTGAGGAGGTGTGTAGTGTGGTTGTCTAGGAGTGATGTAATGGTGTTTATAAAGTGTATATTAAACTGTGTTGCTATTGTGCTAGTTGAATTGGAGGTAGAAGGTGGGGGGTATGGCCTGGGTTAGGGAGGGTATTTATGTTTTGCCAGAATTTTGGGGGGTTGTTTTGGTGGATTCGTTGACAAGATAAGTAGTAGTTTTGTTTATTTCCTAGCCTGGTTTCTAAGCATTTAAGTTGTAAGGTTGGTACTATTGTTGCTGGTGTGGTAATCTAACCAAGCCCTGTCTCTGCGTGTCAGAACCAATTTTGCATCTTTTGTTAACCAGGGAGTGTGCTTAGGTTTTGTTCTTATTTTTCTAGTTGGTGCTAGTTTATTTAGTATTGTAAGGAAGGTACTGTTGAAATAGTCTACAGCCTGATCAAGTGGGAGGTTTCTAAGTGGGGACCAGTTACTTTGCTGTAGTAGAAGGTTGAAACTAGAGGGGGACAATTGTTTTTACTTCGAATAACCTTGTATATTGTGTCAGTTTGTGACTGAATAGGCTTTCTTTACAGGAAGGTAGGATAGTGGTCACTGAGGGAATCAAGAAAAGCACACCACTTACCTGAACTTTCTGGAGTCACTCACCATACATCCAAACACTTTGGCCACAGGAGATTTCAACTATCCTTCCATCCATTGGGTGATGCACATGAGCATAAACATAATTGCCCAGAGGTTTCTGGATTTTGTCAATACAAAGGCTTTGGAACAGATAATCTGCACCACTACAAGGGGCTCAAACGTCCTAAACATAGTACTCAGCAACTCTACCCCCCCTCCATGTGATGTCCTTCCTGGTAATGTCAGACCACAAATTAGTCTTGTTCGATGTAATTATTGGACCTATCATCCTCACAGGAACAAAAAAAAAACTAAAAAAATGTTCCAAAGTAAACTACAGCCTACTAAGCAATGGTATAAATAGTCCCCCCTCCCAAACCACAGACAACAATGATTACTATGACGAGGTGTACACAAACTCCCTGTATAAACACTTAAGCAACTGTATTGACTCGGTTGTACCTGACCAGATCAAAACCAGGCCCTCCTTAAAAAAAAAAAAAAAAAAAAAAAAAAAAGCCACCCGGTGGACCTCAAGTATAAAGTTATATAACAACCGGAAGAAAGTGATGTCCAAGAACAGAAGGGAAATGACTTAGCAGAGGAAGAATTACCTCCACAGCTTAAACAAGTAAATCAGAAATCTTGTCAAGTCCACTAAAGCTAATTACAAAGCTAAAACATCATCCTTAGCTAAGGATAATCGGAATGCATTCTTTAACTACTTCCGAAATCTAAAAAGGAATGCCTAGCTATGTGCAGATTTGCAAACTGGTAGTGGATGGTACCACTCATATGATATTGGATGAAATTCCCAACCTGCTAGCTGACAAATTTGGTGCAAACTTCACCACCCCCCCTCCCCATCAGCCATACCGCAAAGCATACCGGACACCAGTCCTCTGCCTGTTATCTCTAGAAATTAGGTTATATCTGCATTCTCCACGGCCAAAATGGGAACAGATAACATCCCAGGTTGCTTACTAAGCACTCTAAAACAGGACCTAGAGAACCCACTTGGTGCCATCTTTAGCCATAATCTGAAAACTGGCTTTGTTCCAGCAGAGTGGAGAACATCAACAGTAATCCCCTTGCACAAAGGGGGGCCATCAACTGTCCTTGGGAGTTACAGACCCACAAGTCTAACCAGCCTCATCAGCAAGGCCATGGAAAGAATCATCATGGACTTTATCAACAAGGACATAGGTGACCTCCAAACTCTAGACTCAATCCATTTTGGCTTCATTAAGGGTAGATCATGCTTGTTAAACCTAGCAGACTTCTTTGAGAAAGTCACAAAAGCCCTAGATAAAGGCAAGACAGTGCATACTACCTACCTTGACTTATTTCCACTTGGGTATTGCTGAGAAATTCTCCCAGCTGGGGATACACCCTTACATCATTAGATAGGTAGCCAGCTGGCTCACTGACAGAACACATGCTGTCAAATTTGGTGATGCCACCTCTACCAGCAGACCAGTCACCAGTGCTGTAACACAAGGATCTGTGCTGGGCACTTTATTGTTTCAAATGTATTTCTCAGAAGTCCAGGCTAAAGTAGATGGCCTTTGGCTTACCAAGTTCACTGATGACTGTAAACTGGGAGCGATCATGCAGTCCCTCAATGATGTTAACATATTACAGAAAGGGCCAATGCATTCAACTGATTTGTGCCAAAGCCACAGACTAAAACTGAAAAAAAAAGTGCATTATTATACCTTTTGGCAAAGCGTACATCCCTGCTAATTACAATACTGACAGCACCTCCCTAAGTTCAAACACAGTTGTGCGAGATTTGGGAACACAGGTTGATAGCAATCTGAAATTTGACCACCGAGTCTCTACAATGGTTAGGAAAGCCATCTACATTGCACATCTCATAAGTAAGGACATTGCATCCAGGTTTAAGGATGTGATAAACTCCACGGTGCTCAACTCTCATCAGATCATTAATAGAGTACAATGCTCCCTTCTGCATCTACCTCACCACACACCTGCAGCAAGTGGACAGACCCCAGAGTTTTTTCACCAAGAAAATACAGGGCCTCCAAATCATGACTTATGTGGATAAACTGAAAGCCCTGTCACTGTACTCTGTATCTTATAGCTTGTTGAAAGGTGACTTGTGCCTGGCCTGCAGGGCAGTTTCTGACCCTCCCCTAACAGAGATGCTGCACATCTGCAAGTCAAAAGGCACAAGAGTTGCTCGCTCCAGGGATCTTAAACTAGCCTGTGACATAAACAGGACATGCTGGAGAGACAGATATATCTCCCAGAGATTGCAGCTCCTCTGGAATAAACTTCCAGTTCACATGAAGCAGAGCTCCTCTTTGACCCTACACTGTAGACAAATGGATGGGTGACTGCAAATTCACCCGAGGGTGGCACACTCATGTCCCTCATGGACAGGGGTAGTTGGTGTTGATTGTAGATTCGCTCTGTGAATGATGCTCATCTAACCAAGGACAACTGGGGCAATTCAGGATTAACATGGCTAGGACTGTAAGGGCTTTAGGTCCATTAGCCTAGTAACCTCCTATGAACCTACAGTGCATTACTATATTAGTTACACCTAGCCTATCTATGCTTATAACCGTAAGAGCATCCCGTACTGTGCCCACAAATGGTCTGTTGTGATCAGTGTACTTTTGTTGCGTCTTTTGGCTTTTCCCGGTTAGGGGTCGCCACAGCAGAACTCCGGTCCGCTAATGATTGGCAGTTGATTTTTACTTACCGGCTTGCCAGGCATGACGCACAACCTTCAACGAAGGTGTGCCCATTCACACATGTCTCCATGCAGAAGACGCTCTAGCTGAGAATCGAACCGGACAGCGTCTTACTGTGAGGCGACAACGCTACCGCAGCACCACCACCGCGGGCCTCCACAGACTAAAGAAGCATAATTTGATTAAGCAACTTTTGTCAAGATTACATAGTATTTAATGGCTTTATATATTAGTGTCCATCTTACCTAATTATTATTAGACCAAGTTAACTATTACAGCACATGAACATGTGCTAATTACGCTGCTGCAAATATGCTTGCATTAGTTATACCCTGCAAGGGAGACTACTGTAATAGCTGCATGCGCATTCTGCTTTTTATTATCTGGCTACCTATACATTTGTTAGCAACCAAGGATTTTGAGCTACTCTTAACAATGCCTTACAGCAATGCTTATGGCTCTTTTCTGACTGTTCATATAGATATGCTCAGAAGTTACTAAGCAATCATCATCCTCACATTTAATTAGAATTTCTTTTCCATACTGTGTTTTCTTTAATAATGTCTAATTCTGATGTGTAGCTTTTCTTCCAGGATATCTTCTGGAAAAAGGGCTTTCCCAGAAGACTTTTTCCATTAACAAAGATAAACTGTGTGCGTGCACATGTGCAAGCATGCTTGCATGTCCATATTTGCAATAGTAAATTGGCTGCTTATGCCTAGAAATTACATTATTTTACCATGTTTCTACTGCACTAAACTTTGGCTCTCATTATCTAAACAAGTACAGCATTTCTGCTCTGTAGTTCGATCAGAAAGAGCTGTTGGGTATTATTTTTACTGAAAAGCATTACAAACGAGGAAGAGCCAAGCAGTTTGGCTACTTCAAAAAAAAAAAAAAAAAAATAGACAAATGAACCAGAGGTCATTCATGACATTGTATCTATAATGCATTCAGGACCTGCAGGGTCTGTGCAAGTGCAGCTGACTAAACTAACACAAACCCACAATGCAAGTGCTGGAAGCGCTCGAGAAAAAAAACAGAAGGATGGGAAAGAGCAAACAGTCCATGTATGTGGCCTCTACCTCTGCTGCTAGGGTCCTGGCTGTAAGTGTAAAAAGGCCACAAGTATCAGTTCATATACGTGGTTAAATGACTAAATAAAATAAATCCCTGACATTATATATTGGTTTGCCTGTCTAAGCAAACATTTTATAAATTTTAAACAGTTAAAAGAATCCATCCAGCTTGGCCGACTGCATACCAGACTCAGGACAAATCAATTCATACATGATTGCCCTTTTAGCACAAGTGACACGTCAGACAGAAATCACCATTGTGTTTATGTGCGACAGACTAGAGAAAACAAATATTGCAGACTATATATACATTTACAATGAAATGCAAATAATTTCAGGGTTGCCTTTTCCTTGAATGGTTTACTATGAAAAAGGATGTCAAAGTTACTAACCTGCATCAAAGCATTAACAGGTTGCCAGATCTATAAAGGTGGTCAAGAAGGAATAGTTTAAAGGACAATAAAACAGTAACACGAGGAATCAAATTGTTTCACACTTCTTTGTATGTTGCCTTCAGCATTCCATATCTAAAAAGAGGGTGAGAGAGATAGCCACCATCTGTGCCCACCCTCTGATCTGTCAGCAGTACTTACTTAGTCCTGTAATGGCTTGCAAGAACCACAACTGTTGCAGAAACAGACCCAGTCTTCCTTCCCTGCTTTCTTTAATATTCCATTCTTCTCCCCCACCAGTATCCCTTCCTCTGTATCAAAGTCCTAGTTCAAGCAGCATAATCAATTACATCTAATACTCTGGTACTTCAGACAGTAATACCCCCTGGTACTTTAGACACTAAAGCAAAAATCATCAGATTTCTGACAAGCAGCAAGTAGCATAGAACTTAAGGCAGGTATTAGTACTACTGTTACAGCACTGTGCTGCATTTAACAGTTTAACCTGTGGTGTGTTAGTTTCATAACATTAGAGCACTGAGCATGTGCGGTGGCATATGTTACAGTATTTGGTGAACAAATGATATAAGGTCCACAGTAAATGTAGATGGTATGCAAAGTAATGCAAATATTTCAGGATTTTATTGTTTCTTTGAAACAGGATTTAAACCAGCTTTGGGTATATGATGATCGCACTGGAGAACGGCATTTGACAACCATTAACAAGTGCTGTCAAGGGCTTTATTAAATACATGCAGTTTTCACATTAAAACACATACACAAAGTAATAAAACACAGCAGTGACAAAAAGATGGATAAACAGCTGAATTTTATACTACCTAGCATCTTATTTTTAAGACTGACTGCCTAAAAAGTAACTTTAACAGAACACTAGTGGCACTAACACATTTTGTTCCATCCAGTTAATGTTTTAAGCGACAATGTAGAAAAATGAGAAATGCCTCCAAAGAAAGATGACAAATTGAAAATCTAGCTGTCATTTTAGCCAACAAATTATAAGTATTCATGATTTCAGTGAGTAAAAAGTAAACAAATACAACAAGGGCTGCTGAAACTTGTCAGCACAGCAGTAAAACACTCACCCCATGATGGAAGAAAGGCAGTTCAGCAACAGAGAAAACCATCTTCGTAGCTTCTCTGGCATGGCATATAAGGGAAGAATGAAACATGCACAAATCCACTTGCCTCCAGGGTCCTGAAAAAACCTCACCACTGGTGCAAAGCTGAATGAGAACAGCTGTGTGTAGAATTAAGTGGTGTCTGTCCGTTTTCAATGAACTAGAGATTCTCTCTCTGTCTCTGGAGCAAACCTGTCACAGCACACATCTCCATGGGGGGGTGGGGCAGAGTTTTTATGTTGATACTGATTAGCCAGAATGGGACAGAGCGAGGGAGAGAGAGAAAAAAACCTTCAGTCCCCTGGAGTTCTAGGATTACGGAGAACCCCCTCTGATGTCATGGTGATGAAAGGCTGCATGCAGACTGATTGCAAAGACATGTTTATTTTGTATTCACTAGTAAGAGGGCAGTACCAAAGTACACTTTCACATGCAGTGGGAGTGTCCTGTGAGGTTGCTGGGGGGAGGGGGGGGGCAGCTGCTAAAAGCTCTCGATTTACTGTTGGAATGATTACACTGACAGCTTGACCACAACCAGACAACTGTCCCTTGTTTCTAAGGCAGTCACAGCAGTCCAGCTGAGGTATTGTCCTTCTGCCACAGGCAGTCTGTAGGTTCCTGAGCACTATGAGCCATGATGGCTTAGTGGTTGGTTCTCTTCAAATAAGCTCAACATACGTGTCCCCTACTAGTACACCTGTATCTCAACCCCCTACCTTCAAACAAGGCACACCATGCTCAAGCAATATGTCTACAGTACATTATGTACAGCTTAGAACCTGTAGTCACACAAATCCTAAACCTGAATCAGGTGTTAACAAAGCAACTGTTAGATGTTTTGTGTACTCTCATCTTAAATATTCTTACAGCCTGAGCCAAACATGATTCAGAGTCCCTCCTGCTACAAAGTCAGACTCCTCACATCTCTTGACAAGAAATAGGTTTTCCCCCCACTTTAGTCTATATTCTGCATTTGGATGGCTCAGTGGTGCAGCAGTAGTATTGTCGCCTCACAGCAAGAGGTTCTCCGGTTCAATTTTTGGCTGGGGTGCCTTCTGTGTGGAATCTGCATGTCCTCCCTGCATTCATGTGGGTTTCCTCCAGGTGCTCCAGTTTCCTCCTATGTCACAAAGACATGCATCTGAGGCATTTCTCCCCGGGCCTCTGCTGAAAATTGGCTTTGTTCCAAGTTGGACTTTCCCAGTTAACAAATGTTAAATTAATAATACCCAAAAGTCCTAGTCTGCTGCTTTTTTTCCCCCACTTTATTTTCATCCTACAGCTGCTTCTATTCTTAAAAGACCTCGAAACTCTGTTTGCTCACACCTGAAGTTTGCAGTTTATCATTAAATAAACAGAACTGATTCCTTTAGTTTTAAAAACTTCGACTCTTTTACGTCTGACTCAACCTGTTGGTCCTATTTACAGTACATGTCAATGCAACACTATAGATTACAAGTTACTTGTTCTGCCTAAACCCCTTTCTTCAAGAACCTGAAGATGGAGCTGCTATTTCCTATCAACCTTTAGCCCTCCCCAAATTCGATCAGCCTATTTGTTCCCCTGTGGAATGAGGGCCAGTACTGTGCAAGAACCATTTAGATAGGAAACATTTCTTTTACCTCTTTAATGGTCTTTCCAGCTGAGGTGCATGCTCGCCGAGTTCCCCTTATTGGCTTAAGCAGTACTCAGTCAGTTAGTTCTGGGTCACTATCAAGGCATTCTTCTATTCCATGCACTATAGTTAGTTTTTCTTTTTTAGTGGAAAGCAGTTACTTATGTGTTAGCCATGTATGACAACCTCCTCTGAAACTTTTTGGATAAATAAGTTCATTATCCTGTAAAGGCATCTGCTAGACAAAATTCTCATGGTAAAGTTCCCTTTCTATGTCTTAAAAACAATGTGCAAGACATTGGTTTATATATGACAAATGAGAACTATGAAGTGCAGGAACACATTTTCAAAGAAGATAAGAATCTTTTTGTGATGTGTAAGTCACAGAGTATTCAAATGGACACTCAGGGGTTTAAACGACAACAATTTGAAATGTCAAGACCCAGTAGAACGAGTCCAGAAACACAGAGTGAATGGATGAAAAATGGACTTGCATATATTAAGTCCAACATTGCCCTTTCCCAAAATATTTTTCTTCAAGGTATGGCAGTTAAGTGTTGGTGTATATAAGTTTAGGGGGTGGAGGGCTTGTCCCCACACTGGGGGTGCAGGGGGGCTTATCGCACTGCAAAAAAAGAAGTTTAAAGGAGAAGAGCTACATTAGAGATTTGCTCTTCTCTTGGATTTTCTGTCTTTTTCCAGGCATGTCAGCACTCGACATATCAAGTGACAACATTTCAAGAGGGTACCAGTTTAAACAGGTTCTCTGGGTGATAAAGCAGAGGACTAAGGCTACAAGCAGTTATCGAGCTGTTTCCTGTAGTCCCAAATGTGATTCTCTCAGCCATCTGCCTACTCTGTGACCCTTTGCAATGCACTTAACCAGACCATGATCTAGGGATAAGCATGAAAAAAGTCAAAGGATCAGTGCTCTACCCCATCGATGAATACAAATAACAAGTAAAGAAAATAATACAAATAAAGAAATAAGAAAAGGAGTGTCAGTATGAAGGTTCTATCTGCTTGAGCTGGTGGTAGCTCACGCGAATATAAAAGATCCTATAGGACTTATCAAAGTAAGGGAAGTTCTCCAGTGCACTAGCCACTTTCCCCCTAGTCTGTGTAAATACCATCCCAGGTCTCCTCTGAAAAGAGGCTACAAGTCTAGTGGGACTAACCCAAACAATAATTAAATTAACAAACAAACCCAAGTCTACAACGTGTTTCTCAGTCATATTTTAGTAATGTAACCATTAAGCTATGCTGTCAAAATTTATGCAAGAAATAAAAGCAGCAGCTCTGAGAAGACAGAGGGAAAGTCGAGAAAATTAGTAAGCAACATCATTTGGATATTACAGAAGGAAGCAGTACTGCTACATGGGAAACAACTACATCCACTAATGGACTTTAGGAACTTAATGACAGTCTGTCATACTTGTGTCAAACACTAAACAGCAAAAGAAAAAATATACTATCTGCATTTTCTTTCTCTGCCCTCACATCCAGAACGAGGTTATATCTTGGCCCCGTAACTACGGGCGCCATTTTTAAATTCATTCCCTGTGCTGTGCGTTCGCTGTAGGTGGCATGCTCACCAGGTAAGACTACTGTGGCTCGTATTCAGTATTATCTACCCAACTGAGCTTAACTGGATAAATAACTTACACAATTTCTAAACCTGCAGTAGATACTTAAAATATGTAACATGTAAAGGTATGTTTGTATGAAGTCATCTATCCACTACAAACATATCTGGATAAGGTAGACTGGGTCCATACTGAATGATTCACGGACAATTAAGAAGACTGCTGTGTTTTTCTTGTTGAATCAAAGAACTTTATAGTTGGATGATACACACTTGCTATTTGTTTCAAGTGAAAGAATGTAGTCGACAGAGTCTGTGCTGTACGCTACATGGGCTATAAAATGACCAGTAACTCACTACCTATATTGATTTCAGTAGTGAGACCTGGTATTGTTGCTCCCTTTCTTGCTGCGTATTGTACTCTCCAAGTTACATACAAGATTGTACAAACAGATGCATTCTGTAATGGTCTGTTAGGGATTTAGATTACTCTACTGTTATTGCTGCTCGCTCTCCTGTTGCGTATTATACTCTGCAAAGTTAAATACAAGATTGTTCTAACAGATTTCCTCTGTACTGGTCTGTTGAGGTTTATATTAATTTAATTTACTACTAGTGAATGCAGCATGGAACTAAATATCCAATTGGCTCATAGTTTGTAGCCTAGAACTTTATGAGCATTACTGAAGGATTTGATGTCTAGTAAACAGTATGCTTAAAGCCTCTGCATTTTTTCTGGCTCTTCGGAGGAGCTGTAACGTTCATTAGTAAATATGGAAAGTCAATTGCTATATTATAGACAATGTTAAAAATATCTTTGCTGGTACTAGACTGGTAGTTATAAAATCACTGCTCAACTACTATTTTCCCATCTTTTGCTTTTCCTCATCCCTAGCTCTGCCTGACCACTTCCCAGTTGCTTCCAACAGTGAAACATTGGCTGAACCACCTACCATCAGGTCTCCTTCAACAAAACTAAAGGGCCATCTGCAGCTAAACTAAAGTATGGCATGCTGATTAACTTATAACTGAAATTACTCTGACCTGTAAAGTAGTCTCCTTAAGAGCATGCTATCAGGAACGCCAGCCATTATACCTACTCTACCTTAACTTTAACTGTAGATTCCAGCCCCTTGAAGCTCAGGGGCACAAGAAAGCTTGCCCCTAATACAGACGGGTGTTTTTGTAATGTAAACAAGAATTTGCTTCTCAAGCTTTCCTACAGCTTTGCATACCTCGTCTTCCAAGCAGCTTGGCTGACTGATTTTTCTACTTACTGCAAACTACCACAAATGTGGTGAGGCCCCACTACGCTCGGGCTCACTCTGCTCCCATACCCACCCCCCATTCCCACACACCCCATATCATTTCCTTTATACTTTTCTCTCCTTACAAACCCTTCCTCCTTAACCGTCCCCTTCCTGTTCTCAAACTAAAACACACCCCGCCCACTCTCTCCTCCCACATTCTTTAATACTGCCTCCTGCTCCTTTAACTCCTATCTCTCCCCCTGCTGCTCTCCTCTTCCTACTTTCCCCAACTACCCCAACTTAAGGTACTACTATATAGCTCCTTCATCAAGCACCAACTCACCTCTTAACATTTCTTTCTCAACCCAAACCTTTCTCTTCCTACCTCCATTGCTCCTTCATTATACTCTCACCTCCTACAACTCCCACTTAACTCCAACATATTTCATTCCTACAAATATCAGTGTTCATACCTTCACACATCTCCTGCAATCTTCCCTTATCTGCTCATCCCCCTTTCCACTAAATACAGTCCTCCCAAAAATCAAAATACCTCCATCCCTCACTACATCTCGCAAACATAAAACAAAACTGGTGCTATACAAACCATACTTCTTCCCAAACTCCCTACTGCTATCAGGTGATGTACATCCTAACCCAGGTCCCACCCTCCCCTCTCTACCTAAATATGTAAAATGCCCAAACTCTGCCAGCACTAGTCTCACCAACAAACAACTATCATTCTACTCTATGAATCTTAGAAGTGTCCTAAACACAATAAGTGAATTCCATGCCTGGATGACAAACCATACCCCTGACATAATCACCCTAACTGAAACCTGGTTGAAGCCAAAAAACTCTGACAGAGATATTCTCCCTTCCAGATATAGCATACTTCGACAAGACAGACAAAAGAAAAAATAGGTGTTGTGGCTATAGTCTACACCTAACCCCTTCAAGTCCTATACCCACCCCCTCCTTCTCACCTGCTGAACTCTTGATGGCTAACTTTAAACTTAATGATTATACTACTATTACCATTGTAGCTATTTACATTCCACCAGGTGATAATCTTACCCTGCTAGAGAGCATTTTCTCCTACCTTTCTCTAAACTTTAACAACGAAACCATCCTTCTTGGGGATATAAATATCAACTGGCGAACCTAACTCTACCGCCTTCATCAACTTGCATGGCTTTGTGCAACTTATCTCTACTCCTACCCATTCTAACAAAGCTCATACTTCCAGTTCTCTCATAGACTGGATTGTAGTCTCAGACCCAAACAATTATGATCCTACAACCCTACCAGACTCCCTAAGCGACCACTTATCTGGGAAAGTTCGCAGATACACACCTCACTTCACCATGTCCCACAGACACAAACTGCCATAAACTTACCTCCTTCTGCCCTGTCACCTTTAATGCTCTTCTCTCCAAAATCAGCTGGTCATAACTAACTCTGCTCCCTCTCAACGATGCTGTCCACTCATTTAACTCAACCTTTCTTAACACCCTAAACTCACTTGCTCCTCTCCGCACTGTCAGAATCAAATCCAATATATCACCATGGTTAACTACAGCTACCCACACTCTAATGAATACCAGAGAAAAAATGTGGAAAATGTGGGTAAAAACTAAGCTCCCAACCCACTTACAAAAATATAAAGAACTCAGAAATCTGGCAAAAAAAAAACACATCAACAAGGACAACAAGAACTTATTTTAACCCCCTATCGCCCAAAGGTCACATCCCCAAAAATTCTGGAACTCCATTAAAAAAATCTTGCATCCTGGAAACCCCTCTTCTCCTAACCCCTGCCCAAACAATACTCCAGAAGAAACAGCTACCATATTCAATACCTATTTTATTGAATCCATATCAAAGATGATTAACTCCTTCTCCTCCACTACCAACATAGATAACTCTCCCAAACCCTCTCCTTCTCCAAATTCACTCTCTCTCAAATCAGTACCTACTAACTATATCAAATCCTTCCTCACTAAACTTAAACCCTGCTCCTCCTCAGCTGACCATCTGCCTCCCTATTTCCTGTAAGTAGCTGCAGACTCCATTGCTATTCCTGTATCTATCCTAATAGATCGCTCTATCTCAGAAACAAAAGTCCCTTCTATCTGGAAAGAATTCTACACCTTACCTATACACAAGGGAGGTAACTTCAGACCTATTGCTATCCTCTCTCCACTATCAAAAATACTGGAAAAATGCATACATAAGCAGATCATGCAATACCTACTACAGGAATCCTTGCTCACACCCACCCAGCATGGCTTTCGCCCTAGGCACAGCACTTCAACTGCCCTAATATCCTTCACCAACACTATCTCACAAGCCAGGGATAACAATAAACTTGTTTCTTGCCTATTCCTGGACCTCTCCAAAGCCTTTGATACAGTCTCTTACCCTTTTCTACTATCCAAACTGTCTAACCTCAACTTCTGTACCTCTACTATTACCTGGTTTACCAGCTATCTCACTGACTGCCTGCAATGTGCGAAATGGCTCTCTGCTCTATCCCCCCCTTTACCAGTGAAAATGGGTGTCCCCCAAGGATCCATCCTAGGCCCATTACTTTTTAATATCTTCACTTCTTAATAATCTTCTACATATCTCCTGTCCTCTGTCATCCCTAATTCAATATGCAGATGATTCTATAGTCAGGCCCATTACTTTTTAATATCTTCATTAATCGTCTACATACCTCCTGTCCTCTGTCATCCCTTATTCAATATGCAGATGATTCTACAGTCAGGCCCATCACTTTTTAATATCTTCACTGACCTTCTACATACCTCCTATCCTCTGTCATCCCTTATTCAATATGCAGATGATTGTACAGTCATCACCACTGCAGATTCTCCCGATGACCTTATCTCTGCTACTCAAGCATCTTTCACCTCAGTAGAATCCTGGCTCTGTGACAACCAGCTAATACTTAACCCTAAAAAAACAAAACACGTACTCTTTCTTCCCAAAAACCTCAGCCACCTTAAATCAACCTTTTCAGTACTCTCCCTTAATAACACATCCATTATAGCTGAAACTAGCACAAAACTACTAGGAATAACAATAGATGACCAATTTAAATTCCACTTATATATAAATAACTGTATTAAAAAGACGAACCAAAAACTGGGCCTTCTCTAGCAAAACAAAAGGTTTCTTACAAATAAAGCAAGAGTTGCCCTCTCTCACTCATACCTACTACCCAGTCTATTATTGTACAGCTATCAAATTCTCACTAATCTCAACTCCACACTTCTAGCAAAACTAGAATCCACCTATAACAAAGTTGCTAGATTTGCTGCCCAACAAACTTATAAATCTCACCATTGTCTCTCACTAAGATACTTCAACTGGCTTGAACTACCCAAACTCACTCCTTCACTCCCAACTACAGATAATCCATTCAATTCTTTACCAGCAATCCTTCTGTCCTAGCCTATCCTCTTTAATCTCTCAATACTCCCCTACCAGGTCCTTACATAGCTCTGACCAAAACTTATTACAAATATACAATGCTAAAAATAAATTTGGATCCAATCTCTATAGCTCCAATCCTTCTACAGCATGGAATAAACTGCCACTAGAAATCAGGTCTCTTACACAAACTAATCAATTCTAAATTGCAACCAAAGAGTACCTAAAAGCAAACTGGTCCTGCCCTTATCATCCTCCATAAAGTACATTCAGTCCACTTGCTAAACTCTACCTAACTTTTCACTATTAGTATGCCCTCTTATACCTCCAGTGATGAATTATAACCTCTGCATACTATTTTACATTTACATCTACAGATCTCATTTCCTCTTCTGATCTCATTTAATTATTAGATACATCTATGGTTACTTATTATTGCTGCTTTTTATGAATTACTGTCTTATATTGTTTAATGCTTACATTTCAAAAAATGAAGCTGCTGAACTAATTACCTCTGTATTTAACGAATATACTTTCATTGTAACTACTGTGAAATTCTAATGCTTTTAATGACCTGTATACTGTGGATCTTTTCTCCCTTGGGCTTCTGCTGAAAAAGGACTATTCAGTTCAGTCGGACCATCCCAGTCAACAAATGCAAAATAAATAAATAAAAAATTTTAAACAGTGCTATTCACTTATGGATTATTAAGTCAGGGCAAATACAAACAAAATACCAGCTATAACTGGGGTTTACAAAATGGCTAGTGTAGAACATTATTTGATAATTCGTTCACTTACAACATAGCCAGAGAATGTGGTGGTGTTGTGTAGCTCTGACTTAAATAAAAACTCCTCCCCATCCTGCACATTAACAGGGCACCCACTCCAGGAAAAATTTAATTATCTTGGAAGACCTGCATGCCATAAAGGAAAATAAAAGCCATAAAGTAGAAAAAGAACTACAGGGTAATCACAACTGATTACTTAATGACTACAGATTATCATTACAGGGCTGTGTGGCCTGAAATGAGGTCACTGAAGTGGGCTAGGGAGAGGCATCTCCCAGAAAGGAAACAGGCAGTGATAGCACAGCATTAATTTGAACACCATTACCCCCATTACCAGTTTTTGGGTGTAAAATGTTTAAATACATAGACAGTGAGGAAATATTTCAAAAAGACAAAAAAAAAAAAAACTGCTGGAACTGAGCCAAAATTTATAACAGAAATAAACCTGATATACATATAAACAACTGCTAGTGTGAGATGCAGTGTAACTCAGTTTTCAGACCTAGTAGGTTCATCCTAAATACATACAATAGTTTTTGGAAAGCAGTGCTAAAAAACACTAAAGGCCTACCACTTTGGAGCATAACACCTTTTTTGCAGTTTGCTCTGATATTATTTCACCCCATTTGCATCAAGCAGCAGTTTTTGAGTTGTTTGCAAAATTATTTTCAACCTATCTCTATAATAATCTGGTGGGAAACACCCAGCCAAACACATTAGAAAGGAAACCGTTACATATGAGACACATTTCTAGAAATTAAATAATAGATATGGAAGACTGCTTTTCACAGCTTGCTTTACTATTTTTGAAATACACAACAAGGGAGTGTTGCAGGCTGTGCTTCTAGTTCCTGTAGGTGACCTATGAAGGTTTAAATCTGCTAATTTGTAGATGACCAAACACAACACGAAAAGCAGCTGCTGTGAACAGCTTGGAAAAAAAAGTCAGGATAAACAAACAACAAAAGGGTTACATTCCATAACTAAATAAAAATGATAAAGACAAATGGCCAGCTACAGCTGTATTTGAACACAAAGCATGACCATAACAGGAAGGACAAACAGTTAAAAAATGGGAAGGAACACCAGATAAAAGAATGAGAAGGAACACCAGAAATATTCGTAAGTGGCTAGAACTACAAGTACAGCATTGCAAGTCTACAAATGAGATCTGGGCTTAACTCCCACAGTGTTAATTTTTCATAGGGTATTACTGATTTAACTGCATAATGGCACCACAGTTAATGCTGCCTCACAGCAAGAGGTTCTCTGGTCCGATTTTTGATCGGGTGCCTCCTTTGTGGTCTGCATGTCCTCCCTGTGTTTGCTTAGCGGTTCTCCAGTTTCATCCCACGTTCCAAAAGCATGCAGTAGGTGGATTGGATACTTGAAACTGGCCATAGGTGTGAGTGCATGTGTTTGTGGTATGGAACAACAACAGTGGCATGGCTATCCATCCAGCAGTGTGAGCATTGGCTCTAGATGATTGCCAGGGTTGATATGATATCCCCCAACCACTTGTGCAAAAATTGGAAAAGGGGTTGTGGGTGGATGGATGGAATACTCATTTATCAACTGGATATGTCAATTGGTCTTTTGCAAATCTTTCAGCTAAGGCCCTTGTCACAATTGTAGGGACAAGTGACATCCTGACCATGCAGTTTTACTCTGGCCATGCTCCAGAGTGGTAAGCTCTGACCCCTCTATATCCAAGCTTCTTCCAGTATCAGCTAACTTCAAAGAGACTTTAACTTCACTACGGTCTAATAGTTCATAGGTAGGTACTAGGCTAACTTCCCTTGCGGACCATTTTAAGCCTAGCACATTTCTTTCAAAGTTGAGAATCAGACCCTATATCTTTTGTCTGTGAGGTAAATACCTAAACCACTACACCAACCTCCAAAACCAAAAGGCAAAGGCCCAATCTATTTATTTACTTAGTCATTGTTTACTGTGCTAGTCCTAAGTAGGCTAATGGCCACTTCAGGGGAGACCAGAGGTGGTATTTCTACTACTAGGGAAAATGCCACCATGGCATAAGGGAACCTCCCCTATTCTTTCTGATGTGTGCTGTGAGATCTCTTACATCCACTTAATCTGCCACCAATTCAAGCAGATGGAATTTTGGTTTAACATCTCATGCAAAGGATGATCACTCAGGAATGCAGCATCCCCTTAGTGCTGCACTGCAATGTCAGCAATCCAATCATAAGGTGGGAATAGAATCGCTGCAATGTCAGCAATCCAATTACAAAGTGGGAATAGAATTGCTGCAACGTCAGCAATCCAATCACAAAGTGGGAATAGAATCCACATCCTTCTAGTCTTCCAGCACCAAAGGCAAGTGTGCCTACCTGTTGCAGCACTGACACTGTTAGTTTCAGGTCTATAGATTAGTACTTGACTAACTGTCAATGTGAACCATTTTAAGCCTAGCCAATTATCCCTTATGAGAATCAAACTCTGTGTCTGCAATGTAAACACCTTAACTTTTATGCCAACCTCCTCTGCTGTTGCATATTCAGTAATACTATCAAGGACCGATCTTTACACTCAATGTCTGTGATTCCAGAAAACATTTTTTAAACATTATTTGTTAACCAGATATACCCAACTAGGCACAAGTACCTCTTTCTTGGTGCAGCCTAGAAGCAATGTCTAGTTAAGTGACTTGCACACAGTCGTACAGTTTGCAAGCAGCAAATGAGGATATCAAACCCAGGACTGCATGATGAAGCTGTTACGATAGTCATAATCGAACGTTCTTGGTACAGTACTGAAAAGTATTTAGGCTAGTATAGTGACAGAAGAGGATGGCCCCACTTTAAACCAGGACCCCAGGCTCAGTATGTCACCCCAAGTCTGACTAACTGTGGGAATTCTTTCCTCTCTCAGTGGAAAAAGCAAGATATTTGTCAATGTACACCTGGATGCCTCATTTATTTTCTAATAAATTAAACTGTAAACTATACACCCATAAGCTCTCAATTGTTCCTGAATTTGCAAATGTCCCCACTTTTGTCCTGTCTCTCATAACATTTTTGATTTTCTGGAAAATCACTGGGAACTGC
This sequence comes from Protopterus annectens, assembly GCF_019279795.1. Lineage (NCBI taxonomy): Eukaryota > Metazoa > Chordata > Ceratodontiformes > Protopteridae > Protopterus > Protopterus annectens. Next base: position 1,584,484,509 of record NC_056729.1, read on the forward strand.
AGTTTGTCAATAATTCCAGACAGCTTCATACTTACTGTTTCAGAAAGTGCATGTTGACATAAAACCTGTTGTTCTATTATTTTTTTTAAGTGCTCCCTTGCAGTTTTTATTCAGGTGCTGTTATATAGTTCCTAAGCTACTTCAGTAGAGAGAAAAGTTATGCAAGGGTAAGTAATCAAATCTTAAGATCAAATCTCTGATTACAAGGACTCAGCAAGACGGATGCCTTAGGGTTCAGATCTTGGGCTCTGCCTTGTTTGTGATGTTTACTGCACTGAAATTTCAACTTCTCAGTGCTTTAATTTGTTATGCAGAATATGTAGTACAGTGGGCTAATGAAACAACCCCAGAGTGCATGTAGTACAGTGGGCTAATGAAACAACCCCAGAGTGCATGTGTGGTAATTAAGCAGGATGTACCAATCCCTTCACAGCTGCCGGAACAATCTTTTAAGATGAATTCAAAGAGAACCAAAGAACTTTTAAATATAAAAAAAAAGGAAATAGTCTGAGTAAGTGAAAAATGTTATAAATACTTCAGGGTATTTAATTTTGTTAACTGGGTTAGTTCCACAGAGTTAAAAGCTTTCTTGTAGGAGATACCTGGGGAGAAAAGCTTCACAATATTAATCTAGGCAGAATTTCAGAGTGACCATTTAACTTAACAGCATGACTTCAGAAGGAAATGGAGGAACTGATAAAAAAAATACTTTTACACAATGACAACATGGGCACATGTCTGTAATCATGTAAACAGTTACAGATCTCTCTCGATTTTATATACATACATATATATATATATATATATATATATATATATATATATATATATATATACACACACACACACACACACACACACACACACACACACAAACATGCGTGTGGGAGTGCTAAATAAGCTTGATACTGTATTTGGTTGGCATCTGTTTAGTCAGCTAAGCAGAATGTTGATAGGTGTGCGAGATCAACAAACCCCTGGTATGCGACTTTACCCTTTTCCTTGGGGATTGTGCAGTTTTGAAGTAAGCAGGGGGTGCAGAGGGGCCTGCCCCACTGCAAAAAAAAAATCCTTGATGCTTTGTGTTTTTTCCAAGTTTTGCACGTGTCGAGATTAATTCTCATCTCATGGCATAGGAGCATGTTGACATGCAAAATGTCAATCAATCTGATTCAATATTCTGCATGTCGACTTTTTAAGCAGATCTATATTTTCTGTGTGTGTGTGTGTGTGTGTGTGTGTGTGTGTGTATATATATATATATATATATATATATATATATATACACACACACACAAACATACACACACAGTATGTATGAATGCATATAAATATGTACACACACAGTTACAGAAAAATAGTGTGTGTTATCACATGGAGAGGGGATGTTGTCATAGAAAGAGCATACATTTTAGAACTGTGGTCTATGAAGAATAATACACTGATAAAAACATAAAAAAACTAAGCATATGAGATTTGGGAGACATAAATTGAAAGGTGAATATTTAAAATAGCACACACTGATTGAAACTCTAGATTCATTTAAAGACCTGGGTATATGGGTTATGCCAGCTTTGAGGTTTTCTAATCATATCAGCCAATTGGTTAATGATAGTTACAGAACTATAAGTTGTCTAAAAAGATAAAGTCTAGGAAATCAGAAATGGTGAAGCCATTGTTTGTTAGTTGCATTAGACTCGAACTTGAGTATGGAACAAAACTATGGAATCCTTATAAGAAAACAAGCATGAGTAAACTGAAAAAGGTACAGTGGTAACATACCAGGGCAGCCACGGATGTGAAAATTTAAGCTATTATGAAAGTCTAAAATATCTGAACTTGTACAGTGTCTCTTACAGATATCTAAGAGGATACCTTATTCAGGTATACACGCCATTTAGAGACAACTACCTCTGGGAATGTTTGGGGTTATCAAAAAGTAGTAGAGAATCATCAGACAACCTATGTAGAAGGTTCTATAGGAATGAGAAGTGTACTAATTGGTTCTCTGACAGAGCAGCTGATGCATGGAACAGACCACCAAATTACATTAAAGGTAGTACTAGTTTACATATGTTTAAGAATAGCCTGGACACATTATGGGAACAAGTGTTTTGATATATTTGCAGGCTAGAAGGTCACTAATGCCCATGCTTGATATATCTGTATGTATGTACTTTTTGTGCCCTGGGATGCATATTAATTGTTCCATCAAAAAACTGAATTATTGCAAGGATTTTTTTTTATTTATATGTTTTTTAAACCTTCTGTAACATTAAAGATATTTCTTTACAAGTGGACAGTTATTTTAACTTCTATTTTTATGTTAACCTTTTTTAACCAGAGTTTGTAAATTTTTAAACAGAGTTCAAGATCTTTTATGGAGAAAAATGTGTAGATAATAAAAAATATATTTGCCAAGTGACAAAAAAATTCAATTTACATAATATTACCGACTTTCATAGCTCTCTTTTGCACAGAATACAATTTGCTAGGAACAGCCTCAGCATTCACACATTGAGATTCAGAAAATTAGCATGTTTGTGATTTAAAATTACTTTGAATTGTTTAGACTGTAAATTACACAAATAACTTATAACAGGTTTGTTTGTTAATGTGGGCCATACAGAACTGTTTTAAACTGCAGAAACTGTGTCCCTAACAGACGCATCATTTCATAGATTTGTTTGTGCTAGGCTATTGGCCTTGTGGGCCATTTTAAGCCTAGCTAAATTTCCTATCCCAAAGGTAATGGTCAAATCCTGTACCCTGTGTCTATGAGGTAAACACCATAACCATTATGCAACTATGCTTTCTGGAACTTCACAGAAAATTCATCAAGCATTTGACTCAGTAAATATCTTAGACCTACACAGCCATGTCATAGAGACAACGTCCACCTTCAAATACTTAGGACTATGACGTGGTCATCAACGATGCTCCCTTTATGGAAGGAGAGGTTCAGTGAGGGGTTAACCTCAAATGAGAGTGATGAGAGTGGGAGGCAGGGCAGGGAACGTGTAGAGCATATAACAATCCCCCCAGGATAGAAGACTGCCAAGCCTCGAGGATGCCCTTAGGTTCCAGAACTGGCCCCAGCAATATATGAGCAAGTCTGGGGTGGGGGTCAGAGACAAGCTGGTAGACCCGGTGTGGATGTGTGACACTTGGGGATGGGCTAGGGTAATCAATTTAAAACAAACTTAGATCAAGGTTTTATAGTACCTTAATCAACAACTGACACACGGATCTGGTTGGTTAAGTATACAGCAAGTCCATTTTTTTTTAAGAAACAACTTTTGACAGGGTAGCTGTGTTATTTCATGTGACCAATACTTTGTTAGAATTTATTTTAGTGAAATGGGCTTTGGTTTATCCATAAAGAAAAATAAAAGCAAATAGAAATAAATGGTTGGCAATATTTTAATTTCTGCACACATTTCACTATCACTTTTAATCAATCAGGACCTTTGTCAGTGTGTTTATGGACAGGACATGAAAGAAACTCAAACTTCAGTGAACATAACTTTCTAACTTAAATAGTCAGCAAGGTGACGTGTATAGACAACACTGTCTGCCATACAACTATACTATGACTATATAAATGCTTACACAACACGACTTCCTTTTTCCTTTTTAAAAAGGCATTAATGCTGAGGGAAGGTTCCTTTACTCTCTGCTTTTTTTATCAGAGTCAATTCCAAGTAGCAGAGTAAAAGATAATGTACTTTGTTTCTTGCTCCCCCCCTCTTCCACAATGTCCATGAGTTAAGTGAACACTGTGCAGATGGGTAGAGTTCCAACAGTTTAGTAACACATGCCGCCATTGCTGGTTGTAAGGCTATGACTTTTTAATCTTAGAAACATCACAAAGTGCCTTAGTGAACACTTTCACACTAACATGAAAGTTTCATGACGCCAAAATTAGTCCAAACAATCCAATTATTTTCCCACAGTTTGATCCTGGTATTTTTATACTGTGTCACTAGTTTTCTTATAAATAATTTGTAACAATCAGCCAGACATTATCTGTCTAGAAAAATCCTGCCCCACTTTTCTTTCACTGCTTTAAAACTTCATTAAAACTTCATTATTGGATGTTTTGACTTTTAAAAAAAACGCACGAATAATAAAGAAAGCGTGTACTAAACTGGAAAATCTAGTGGCAATGAACCACATTTCAGTTATTATGGGAATAAAATAGTTCCCTTTCCTTTAAATGTTAAGATTGTCTTTAGACAAAACAAACAAACAAAGAATATCTGGAACTGGCAAATATGAGGGGCTTAACATTACTTAATGACAGCGTAATGTGTAAACTTGGGTAGAATGTTTATGGATTTTCTGAAACTTTTGCCCATATCTGCTGCAGCAGACTTTGGATTTTCTCAGAGCAAGTTGTATAATAATTTTTATACTGATAGCCATCTCAGTCAGACATGCCTAAAAAAGGTCAATGAACCAGTGCACTTACCAGTTAAGAAATGAATAATTAATTTAAAAAGAAATTCTTAAAATGAAATTATTCAAGCAAATGATAGAAGACTGGAATGAAAACTTGATGGGAAGCAGGATGTAACACCATACAAACAAGACCGTGGCTAAGGCAGCAAATGGGGGAAGTTAAAAGCAGCTGAGAACTGTGACTGAAAGGAAACACTTGAACAGGTTAATGGTTTCAAGTATTTGGGAGGGGTGGTTGAGGAGAAGGGAAGTCTGAAAGAGAAGATCAAAGCTAGAATCAGAAGGGCTGCAGCCAAGTGACAAGGTTTTAGGGACAATGCTTATAAAGAATTCCAAAGTAGATGAAAAATAAAGTGTATAAAAGAGTGGTGTGACCAGTATGACTACATGGTACACAAACCTGGCCAGTGAAAGCAGAGCGGGTCATGAAACTTGAGGTAGATGGAGATGAAATGCTTAACATGGGTATTAGGAGATGCACTAAAGGATAGATGAAAAAATGAGGGCGTTGGTGCAGAAGCTGAAGTAGTTGTAGAGAAGGTCACAGAAACAGATTGTGATGTGACTTGGCAAACCAGATTTGGGAGAGATAGGAAAAATGTAACAGCAGCCAAGGATACCCATCCAAGAGACAGATGGATTGCAGGACAGATCATCTATGAAAGGCAGGCATGACTGTCAAAAGAAGGTAGGACAGTGGTTCCGAATCAAGAAAATAGGAGAAGTAGGTTGGTGATGACAAAATGTAAACTGTCCGAGTCACACAATGGATAGCATTGCTATCTTAGATTGCTCAATATACTCCTCAGATCACTGGCATGGAACATTCTGGACAGAGACCACACATTTTCCTTGTGCCAATGTGGGTTTTCACTGGTTGATCCAGTTTTCTCTCACATTTAAAAGATATGTCATAGAGTAATTGTGACTCCATTTACACAAAGTTGCAAGTGTGAGCATGCATCTTGCAATGGACGGGTCTACAATTTGAGATTAGTTTCATAGCCCTGGGCCAATGTGCAACAGCCATGAAATGTGCAAGCCATTCTACTGAAAAAAAAAAAAAACAGGGAGTAGTAGATATTTTTCTAACACACTTTTTCATTTTTTCAAACTTAAAACTGAGTATTCATATCTGTAAAATGTACACTTGCACTACATAGAAAAACAGGGAGAAAAAACAAATGTAATTATACATTTTTGCAGTTGGGGATCGCCCTCATTCTACATATAGGTCACTTCACTCCCCTTCAAATACGCCCATTAATTACACTAAAGGTAGAGGTCTCACAGACAGACACATACACACACACACACACACACACACACACACACACACACACACACACACACACTGAAAGAGGGGAAATATTCTGTTATTCCACCTTATGGTGTGTGAGACTTGAAATTAGTATTAATAGGTACATGGGGTACAGTGGACACCCAGACTGTTTATATTCATGCATTTGATAAATACAGGGGGTTCAGTGGACACCCAGACTGTTTATATTCATGCATTTAATAAATACAGGGGGTTCAGTGGACATTCACACTGTTTATATTCATACATTTAATAAATACAGGAGGTTCAGTGGGCATTCACACTGTTTATATTCATACAGTTAATAAATACAGGGGGTTCAGTGGGCATTCATACATTTAATAAATACAGGGGGTTCAGTGGACACCCAGACTGTTTATATTCATGCATTTAATAAATACAGGGGGTTCAGTGAACATTCACACTGTTTATATTCATACATTTAATAAATTCAGGGGGTTCAGTGGACATTCACACTGTTTATATTCATACATTTAATAAATTCAGGGGGTTCAGTGAACATTCACACTGTTTATATTCATACAGTTAATAAATACAGGGGGTTCAGTGGACACCCAGACTGTTTATATTCATGCATTTAATAAATTCAGGGGGTTCAGTGGACATTCACACTGTTTATATTCATACATTTAATAAATACAGGGGGTTCAGTGAACATTCACACTGTTTATATTCATACATTTAATAAATACAGGGGGTTCAGTGGGCATTCACACTGTTTATATTCATACAGTTAATACATACAGGGGGTTCAGTGGACACCCAGACTGTTTATATTCATGCATTTAATAAATACAGGGGGTCCAGTGAACATTCACACTGTTTACATTCATAAAGTTAATGTTATGCAGCAGTCAAGTTACTGTCACATTTAAATTCCATGCTTTGAACTGCTGTAAACTAATGGATTTTGAAACATTATTAATGAAATAATGAGATACAAAAACTGTCTTTTTAAGCTATCTATCATTCCCAATAAAGCTCAGAAAGTACAGGCAGGAACAGAGGTACACCATGCAAGAGGATAAACTGGAAATAATGGCCAATACCCACCCACCCCAAATAACACACATCCACACACCCATCCATCACTGGTCATTGATTTTAAAGCTCTAAGTAATGGCACAATTCCAAACACCCTGTAAACCGGAGTACATGTTTATGTATTAGTTGTCTGTTACCAAAGCAGCAGCAGTCGGTCACCAATAAAACTTGTAGGCACGGGCAGTTAGATGAATGCTGCATAGAATGAAGTCATCTTACTTACTCAAACTCTGGTTAATGAGTTAGTCAGGTGGCTTATCTGTGCAGGTAAGTCATAAGTAGCTGGTTATGTGCAATGTCTGAATGAGTTAAACAAAGAAGTTAAAGTTTTATCTTCATTAATAATGTCCTGCTACCAAGGCGTACAAGGTTCACTACAGTAAACAATCTTCTTTAGTAACTGCTTAAGAGACACTACAGGAGAACTGGATGAAATTGAACACATCTTTGATGAAAATAAGCCCTGTAACCATGTACATATCTAGGAAACCAAAATGCCAAATGCAGCAACACCACAAGTAACCAGAAAAAGCTGCAAAACGCCAATAACTAGTCCACCAACAGAAAATTTATTGCACCAACAACAACGAGATACAGACTTCAACAGATCTAGATTATCATGGTCATGATCATGTACATATCTAGTTCAATGTTAGGAAAATAAAACAGAACTTGGCAGAAATGTGGGAACAATGAAATATTAGGAAACTCTGACTTAAGGTAAGTTTGAGGTAATACACCCCAGAGGAAAAAATCCAGGAAAAGAAATAACCAAGCAGTGAAGTTCTTCAAACAGCAAAAGGGGAGCCTGCCTCTGCTGTACATGCATCCAATCAATTAGAGGTGGAAGGTTAGAAATAAAATAGTAATAAAAGCTTGGCATTTTCTGACATGCAGGGAGAGACATTTCCATTAGAAAAATAGACAAACACAGCATGATCCTGTCATGAGTAATTCATAAAATTTGGGAGACTGCATTACTGCAAGGACACAGGGATGAAGCTGTTTGTAGAACCAGGAAAACTGGTATGTCTGCAATAGAAGACACACAAAGAGAAGGTAATGAAATGCAACATTTACCTCTAAAAGTAAGGAGATTTAATATGTACCATGACAAGAGAAGTCCTCCAAAAATCATTAAACAGTCTGAAATCACAGAAGGCCATATCATGCAGAAAGAAATCCAGACCACCAGTTAGGCGCAGTATGAAAACGGGAAAATACACAATGGATGTAAAATCATTTTTCTACAGGATGGATTGTGGATGCATGGAACGGCCTTTCACAGAATCAGCGGATTCAACAATAGTGGGAAAATTGAAGGTAACGTAAGAAATATGGTAGCTGGATACAGACCGGATTAGAGAGATGCCCATCAACTGGAAAAACAAATGACAGCCTAAGCAGGGGTTGGGACTTTGTCTGCAATCACATTCTGTGTTCCTGTTTCCTTCTGGGCCAGTTTGTCAGTGTTTCTGCATTTGCTCTTTGCATTCCACTATGAGCTTTAATTTGGTTTCTTCCTCTACTGGAACAACATATGTTGACCATGTGATCTGCAGGGTTATTTATATTACAAATACATTTCTTGAAGTTAAGTTCACAGTGTTAAGGCAATCAGCTGACAATGAGTTTCAAACTAAAGTCCTGGGTTCGATTCCCTTAATTACCACTAGCAGACTGTGCAACTCTGATCAAGTCATGTAACCATAGAAGTGCTCCCAGCCAGGTCACCCTGATAAAGAATGCTCGTTTCCAGTGGGCTTACTGAGTTAAATAAATAAATAAATTAAATTGCAAGTGTTTGTCCCACTCACTATAGACAGCAATACAATATAAACTGAAAATGATTTAAATTTATGTAGGCATTTTCTGCATTTTTTCACTTTAAAATGTTTTTGCTGTATTTCCCCTTGTAAAGTACTTACCAGTAAGTTCTTCAAAAATTACATTAAAATCTAAAAATATATGCTGTTCTGTCCTCCTAGCAACAAGACCAGACCACCATACATTATCAAAAAAGCACACCGACTCCTAATTCAACAGAAAGCAGATCTACTAATGGGAAATAATTTACTGAAACTTCTTAACCAAAACAAATACTACTACCTAGCAGGAAGATTTAGTTTTTTTTTTATTTTACTTTATATTTTATTGACTGGGTTACAGCCACTAAACTTAGCCATTTTTGAGGGAAGAGCAGAGGTGGCATTTATACTACTAGGGAAAAGTTGGCCAGGGCACCAGGGAACTTCTGTTCTTTTTGATAGGTGCTGTGGGATCTTTTACAATCACCTGAGCTACGTCTAGCTCAAGCAGATTGGGCCTTGGTTTAACATTTCATCTGAAGGATGACACACTCAGGAGTGTAGGATCCCCTATGCTACATTGCAGTGAACTATCTGGTATGGGAACAGAACCCACAACCTTTCCACCATACCTATTAATACCTGTTGCACCACTGACACCTATATTTAGTTGCAATTTGTTAACTGAGTAGGTGTGCTGGTCAACTGATCAATTCCAGCCAAGACCTGAGCTCAAACGAGTAAACAGTCAGTTTACATATTCAGAAAAATGAGTAAACAGTCAGTTTACATATTTACTTACAAGATTCACAATAAGAAAAAGAACCTTAAAAATCATGTGTATATCAGTGAAATGAAATGCAACACTTGCATTCCACCATAGTGAAGACGTTTGCTTGTGTTTAATGGCATGTCCATTCTTATTTTACACATAAAATAAAGATTTTATGTGAAAAAAATAGGGCATGCAAGAAGTGTACCAGCATAGCAAGTCCTGTCTCTCTTAATACTGTGCAGCTTTCATGGGCGTAAATAAGTGATGCCCACTGGGGCAGAGGTTTGATGCCCTTGCTTTCTCATAGTGCAGCTGCAATTTAATTAATGAAAAAAGTTTAGAAAATGTTGCTAACATTCCCATTTCCCTGCAGCACTCATTCTTTGTTAGGGGACAAGGACATGCCATTATTTTTTTTCAGACTTTGCACGGTGCCAAACAATGGGGCTGGTGCAATATCTTTCAGCTGTCCCTAATTTTCAGTGACTTCCTTGATTATGATTCTAATTTTAGCTCTGCCACTCTTAATCCCTCCTAAAACTGTTGACTTTTGCAGAAAAGGTGGTGAACTACACTTAATGACAAAAATTACAGATTTTTTACTTCAGAAAATGTACATTAATTCACATTCTGTTAATAAAGATCAGCACAGTTGCACAGTGAATAAGGTTGTTGCCTCACAGCAAGAGGTTCCCGGTTCAATTCTCAGCTTGGGTGCCTTCTGTTTGGAGTCTGCATGTCCTTCCTGTGTTTGCATGGGTTTCCTCCAGGTTTCCTCCCACAGTCCAAAGATATGCAAATTAAGTGGAATGGACACTCTAAACTGTCCATAGGTGTGAGTATGTGTGTGAGTGTATGGTGTGGAAGAACTACCATGGCAGGACCTGGCAGTGTAAACCGTGGCTCTAGATGATCATCATTGTTGAAGTGACAGCCCGACCTCATGTGCAAAAATGGGAAAAGGGGATTGTGGATGCATGGATTCACTTAAGTCTTTCAATGTCTCGAGTTAATACTACTAATATTTTAATTTCCAGATTTGTCCCCGACTCTATAGATGTTTGTCTCTGATTCAGTTGAAAGCTATGGCAAGTGCTTCCATTTTAATTATGCACAGTGACCACATTATAAATTATACAGACAACTTCAAACACCGACCACAAAGAAAATGCCAATACTTAATGAATACATGCGCATTCATTAAATATTAGCTTTGTAGAGGTGTTCAGTGTGTTACTTTGTATTTATACCATTTAACACCTGAAAGGGTCCAGGCACCATGGCAGTACAAGGCACTAAATGCACCAGCACCCCAAAACTCATGTCATCACAATGATGAGTGATAATGTAGGAGGACACAAGCATGTCAACAGTCCCTCTAAATGATGGGATTGTACAAAGTAAATATTTTTAAAATTGCTGCACATGGATTGGCACTTTTTTTTAAATTAAACTTACCATAAGAGAAAGTGAGATAGTAGCAATGAAGCAACTGCTTGGCCAGGTAAGCCTTTTTGATTGCACATGATCTTCAAAGCTCAGATCCCAGCGCGATTACTTCACCTTTCTCCTCGCATAGAAAAGCAACATTCACAGTTTCCCCATACTAGGTCCCAAGTCCTGGAAATCTATTGCACCAAACATTATGGACTAAGTACCCTACCTTAGTTTAGGAAATCTCTGAAACACCATCTGCTTTCCAAACATAGCAGGGCCTGTTTCTCATACTTTCTGCTACCAGTCTTCTTTATCACATCTGTGTATTGAATTCCTGTATAAACATGTACACAATGTCATCATTTTGTCTTCCCTGCATTTGTTTTAACTTTAGCATATCTCCACTACTGCCTCTGTTCTGTCCCTGCAATGCAAGCTTATTTTCAACTGCAAGTTGTACTACTACTACTGTTTTCATTACATTTGTACTGCAGTCATTATAATGTGTTTTTACATCCTGGCCGAGTCAGAAAGTGGTCCACATGGATGAGGACGTACCCCAGTCAACAAATATAAACAAACAAGCTAAGCACTTTCATTAAATGGTATGATGTAAATGACATGTCTGTGGTACAGGACGATTTGCAGCCTGTCCTTCACTGCATACCAAATGAATGTGGAGAGGCCTGCACTAGGTCCCAATTTGTTTTCAGACCATACTCCATAAGGATTCCCTACCATAACTATACCGCTCACACTCAGTGAAAGAAATCTTGACAAAGCCTAAAATAATTTGAGGGTCAAAGGCCCAAAAATAGGGATAGATTATAAACATTGTTCTTATAAAGTTGCTACAATAATAGGATTTTTGTTTACACGCATTTTCTGAAGAATATGGAGTCTGCAACAAACACATCAATATTTAGTCACTTCAATCCTCAGTGATTTGACAGAAAACTACAAAGTTTAAGAACAGATCATAAATATGACACACAAATCTGGACATTCTGTGAATATGTGGACTGTTCAGAGGCATGCCCATAACAAAAACTGGGGTTCCTAACAGCAGACCGAAGACGCATGTTTTCGAATGCATCTTGGTCGAACTGACAAAACCGAAACTGCAAAATATCGAAGCGGCATGTAAGCGAATTCTTTCCCTGGGAAAGAATTTGCTTGGCCGCTTTGGCACTTTGCTGTTTTCTGCACTATAGTGCGGTCTCGCAGTTGGTATATATAAGTAGAGGGGGGTGGGGGGCAAAGCCCCCCACTTAATCTCATGTTTTAATGTGTTTTTTTTTTTGGAATAGCGATTTTTTTTCCCTTGGGAAAAAAAATCACTGTTCTGACAGTTTGGTTTTGTAAGCTTTCGCTTACATGGGGTCGATTAATCACCGTTTGCTTACCTAAGCATTCGGTGATATAATATAGACCCCAAAAATTGCATCTTCCAGCAGACACTAAAACATCTGCACAAGATCTGAGCCTTAAGCTATGTACCCTGACACAGTAAGACTCAGGGCTCTCATCTGTTACCTGCTAGCTTGGCTGCACCTTGGTGGCGGAAGGAGTGCTGAGAGAGAAGTCCTTGATCCCACGGATCTTTCAGTCTGTTGCCACATAAATGAAGGTACAGATCCTCTGGATCAGACAATACAGTCACAGGCTCTAACCAACAAACCAATGGCTGGGTGGCACTGGATCTCTGGGATGTAACCCATCTCAAATTGGGAACCGGTAACGTGTTCAAAAGATTCTTCATTCTGCAGACTGAGGACCTGTGCAGGTTTAAATCTTTGCTAGCCAAGAATGAGTGCAGAGCTTACAGAGGAGGTGGGATGACCTAATATCAGACTTAGAATATAATGGTTGCTGACCTTCTGTCACAGATTTGGTCAATGACTGGGACTGGGATATGGACCATTTTGCCAGTCTTACAGGAAGGAGCCCTGGACACGACTTCCCATATGTCCTCAAGGAATGCAATCTCGCAAATCACAAATGTGACTGCCCAAGATTACTGTGCATTGTTTGTTGAACTTTTGCCTTTGTCCTTTCTCCAATATTATGGGACATTTGAGTTGATACATAAAAGTCTGTGTGTGTGTGTGGACGGCTTGCCCCCAGTAAGGCTCACCCAGACTCCCCTACACTTTGCTGTGAGGGAAAGGTTGGTTTGCTTTTTATTTGTTGCATTTTGTATTGGTTTATTACCTTTTTATATTTTGAGTGCTGTGATTTGTTTTCTTTACCTTGTGTTTTGCTTGTGTTCTGCTTTTAACTGCATATTAAAACTTCAAAAGACACCACAGCTCTGTTTCTTGTGAGTCAGGCAGAAATTAATACCACTGTCTTTCTAGCTGCCTGCCTCTTATTTTAATTTGACCATATATCTCATTTCCTCTCTGCTTTCACTGGCTTGTGTGAGTAAGCACAAAATTATCATTTTGTGAAATCACTCCCCTTCAACTATTTAAATTTATTGGCCATTCTACTGTATTCCATAGTACCGGAATACAAAAGTTATCACCCCCTTTCAATCTATCTTGCGGTTTTAAAAATAGTGGCTCTCCACTAAAACTTAACTTTTTATACAGCTAAAAATTACAGTTGTGTACACTTACCATAAATGTAGATGCTCAAGTGTATTCACTGTTGCAGTCATTACATTTGGGTTATCCTGCTGGCAGGTTGCCCTCAGCCAGCCTGAATTCCAAAGTCTTGGGCCCTGCGTCGGCTGCTGTCACCCATTCCCTGACATCAGGTCGTCAGGGGTATAAAAGCAGCAGCCAACGCCATTTTCTTCAGTTTTTCTTGCCCCAGATGTCAGGTGCCCCCAAAAAGTACCTTCATCTATAAGCAAATATACCACATAGGTAGTATAAATCAGAGAAGGAAAGATAAGACCCAAAAGAAAAAAGGGGGAAGGCGGGTGGGTAACCTGGACTGCAACAGTGAATACACTCGAACGTCTACATTTATGGTAAGTGTACACAACCGTAATATGTTCTTCGTGTTTCACTGTTGCAGTCATTACATTTGGGTAGACTCCCAAAGCTATGGTTGGGAGGCTGGAACTAGACAGCAGTAGGAGCGGCTATGAGGACTGCAGTGGCAAAGCCTACCCTGGATTTAGAGTAGAGTGGCAGATGATAATGCTATGTGAAGGTGTGCACTGAACTCCAAGTAGCCGCCTCTAAAATGTCTCTGGTTGGTACTCCCCTGAGAAAGGCTGCTGAGGTGGCTGCAGCTCTGGTGGAATGAGGCCTAATGCCCTTAGGCACTGGCTTGTCATGGTGTAAGTAGCAGAAACTAATGCAGTGGCCTAACCACTTAGAACTAGTCTGCTTTGAGATAGGCTTCCCTTGTGATCCTGCAGCATATGCCACTAGTAATTGCTCTGTCTTCCTGAAAGCTTTGGTTCTGTCCAAGTAGAATCTAAGCTGTGTACGTCCAAAGAATGCAGAATTTTCTCCCCCTTGTTCTGTGGATTTGGGTAAAAGGTTGGCAGATGGATAGTTTGGTCAAGAGCCACACTGGACACTACTTTAGGCATAAATGTTGGGTTTGTCCTCAGGGAGACCCTGTCTGGATGAAAAATGATGAAAGGTTCCACAGCCATGAGCGCCTGTAGCTCTGAAACTCGTCTTGCAGAAGTAATTGCTAAGAGCAGAGCTGTTTTCCAAGATAAAAACTTCATATCAGCAGTAGCAGCTGGCTCAAAAGGAGGCAGTGTGAGTTTTTCCAAGACATGGTTGAGGTCCCATGCAGGTACTGGTAGTCTCCTTGGGGGCCTTAGATTTTTGGCTCCTCTGATGTACTGCCTTAATAAAGGATGTGAAAAAAGTGGTGTCTCTGTATTGTAATGAGCTGAAATGGCAGAGGCATGAATTTTAATTGATGAAAAAGATAGGCCTTTGTCCAGCATCTCAGTTAAGTATTGCAAAATCTGAGGAATATTTGGTACCGCTGTATTATCAGTTCCTTGTGCCTGGTTCCAGGCACAGAATCTCTTCCATTTTCCAGCATAAATCTTTCTAGTACTAGGCTTTCTGGCTTCCAGAATGACATCCATCACAGCTTTACTGAGTGGTGTTTTTTTGTATAACTACATTATCCACCAAGCTGCCAAGTTTAATGTCCTGAGTTGGCTGTGCATGATCGGATTGTTTTGCTGGGACAGTATTCGAGGTATTTGAGGTAAAGTCCAAGCTGGGTATAGAGATAAGTTCCTTAGTATTGGATACCAGTACTGACATAGCCAGTCTGGGGCAATGAGTATCATCTTTGGCTTCTCCTGTCTAACCTTTAAGAGCACCTTGGGGAGGAGAGGTAGTGGAGGAAAGGCATATACTGATAGGATTTTCCAGCTGAAAGATAGGGCGTCCACTTTCCATGCTTGGTCTGTGATAAGTCCTTGTGCAGAATCTTTTTAGTTGGTAATTGAGAGGGGAGGCAAATAGATCTATGTCCAGGCATCCCCATTTCCTTGTTATCATGGTGAAGACTTGTGGATCCAGCTTCCACTCGTGGGGATCCATGAGGTTTCTGCTTAGTTCGTCTGCCAGAGTATTTTCCTTTCCTGGCAGGAATTGTGCCTGCAGATGTACTTGGTAAGTCAAGGCTATGTCCCACAATGTCATGGCTAGTCTGCAATGGAGGTAAGAATGTGTGCCCCCTTGCTTGTTTATATACCACATGGCCGTGGTGTTGTCTGTCTTTATCAGTAGTCGTTCTGGTCGAAGTAGGTCCTTGAAGGCTGTCAATGTATTTTGAACAGCTAACATCTCTTTTTGATTGATATGTAGATGTATTTGGTTTGAGGACCATGTGCCCTGAATGCATCTTCCTGCCATGTGGGCTCCCCAGGCATAGTCTGATGCATCCGTTTTTAGTGTCTGCCTTGCTGGAGGTAATGTGAATGGCTTTCCCTTGTTCTGATGACAAGCCTTTGCCCACCATCGAAACTCCTGTTGCAGGCAGGGAATGAGAGTAATGACTGTTTCCAGGCTGTGGAAATGTTGAGTCCAAACACTTTTTAGGTACCATTGAAGTTTCCTCATATGCAGTTTTGCATATGGAATTAGTAAGATGCAGGAGGCCATGAAGCCCAAAGCCTGCAGAATTTTTCTTGCAGATAACTGACCTTTGTTGCCAACATTTTGAAATAGATATTCGGTTGCCTTTGTCTGGCATGAGATAAGCCATCTGGGCAGTTGTATTCAAGCTTGCACCCAGGAATATTATCTCTTGTGAGGGTACTAGGTTTGATTTCTTTTTGTTGACTGTGTACCCTAGGCATGTTAGAAGTCTTTTCACAAACGCCAGATGCTGTAGAAGAATGTCCTTGTTCTCTGCTTGAATTAAACAGTCGTCCAAGTAAGGATATATTTGTATTCCTCTTTGTCTGCAGAATGCAATTACTGGTGCCAGGCACTTTGTAAAGACTCTGGGCGCAGTAGATAAGCCAAAGGGCAGTGTAGAGAATTGGTAATGCATTGAACCAGCCTTGAATCTTTGGTATCTTCTGCATGATTGTCTGATTGGAACATGCAGGTATGCCACTTTTAGGTCTAAAGTCACAAGCCAAGCATTCTTGCCCAGCATGGGCAGAAGCTGCTGCAAAGTCAACATTTTGAATTTCGGAATATCCAGGAAAGTGTTCAGAATAGATAGGTCCAGTATCGGCCTCCAGGCCTTGTCCTTTCTGGGTACCAAGAACAGCCTTGAGAAAAAGCCTTGTCCCTGCTCTTGCTCTGGTACTTGTTGAATGGCCCCCATGTCCATCAGGGATGAGACTTGTTTTTGTACCTCTGCCCACTGATTTTTTGGCAGGTCTGGCCAGCCGTTTGCCTTTGGCATAGTATCGAAATGGAACTTGTAGCCTTGTGACACTATATTTAGAACCCACTTGTCCTGCGTTATGACGTGCCAATTTTGAGCAAAAAGTGCTAATCTTCCCCCTAAGGGTGCTGTCAGAAGATAAGTGCTTGGTGCAGGCAGGGGGAAGTCATTGGGACTATTTTCTGTATATTTGTGATCTTTCTTCTCCAGCTTTGGAGGTAGAAGCCCCCCATTGCTTGGGCCTATAAGAACCTTGCGCCTGGGATCTGCCCCTTTGAGGTCTGACACAGGAAAGGACCAATTCTTTTAGGCCAGTGTCTACTAAACCTAGGTGGCTGTACTTGTAAAAAATCTTTGACAGTTTGCAAAGATTTAGTTTTGTCCTCCATTTTCTTTAACACCTCTTCTGCCTTAACACCAAACAAAGTATCATGCTGTAAAGGTGCATCTAGTAATTTTACTTTAACATGATCACGCAGATTTTGTTCCTTTAACCAAGTATGCCTCCTAATTACAGAACCCGTAACTGCGGCCCTGCAGGAGGCCTCCAAAGAATCAAAACCACATTGCAAAGTATGTTTTCCAACTTGTTCCGCTGCATACAATAAATACTGCATTTCCTTGTTTTCTGCACATTCAGAATATAACAACATTTTCTGTTTAAGCAATCCCAGGACATGTTGCTGATACTTAAGCATATGAAATTGACAGTTTAAGGCCCTTATAGCCAAAGTTGCAGATGTGTAAACCTTTTTTCCCCATCTATCCAGTGCCCTTGAATCTCTGTCAGAGGGGGTTGGGTTTTTTGCAGAGGAAGCCTCAACTCCCTTTGGATCCTGTGAAATAGTTTCTGGGTCAGCAGCAGGGTTTCTAAAAAGAAATTTGTGAGAGTCAGGAACTCTGTAATATCTGTCAGGCTTAACAGGAGCAGGGGGTAAGGAGTCAGACTAGACTCCGAAAATACATCATCTACAATGTCTAACACAGGTTGAATTGCCAGAGGTCTGTGCTGAGGTAGTAAAAGAAAATCCCTGAGCCTCTTTTTAGATTCTGAAAAATCTTGGCTCTCCCAGTGGAAATGCTCCCTCATGGTATGCAAGGTTTCCCCAAAGGAATAGCCCTCAGGAGATGCTGAAGGTATAGATTCTTCAGCATCAGAATCCTCATTGGGGGGGGGGGGGGATATTCCTGATCAGAAGAGGAATCAGAAGAAAAAGAAACCTGATCGAAGATTCATAGTCAGTGTCTTGCCGAAGCCTCTTATCAGGAGGGGGATGGGAACCCCTGATCAAAGTAATCAAGTCTTTGGTCATTTTGAGCATCTGTTTTCTGGGCATAGAGGCCTGTCCACATGGCTCTCAAGTTTGTTTCCTTGCTTTAGAAGGTGCTTTAGTCTTTGCCTTTGAAGCTGAAGTCATTTTAATGTAAAGATGTTTAGGTCTGAATACACCCTCAGAAGCCGGTACCTGCTCAGCGGCTCTGGACCCATCTGAGGGATTAGCGTCCGAGGCTCCAATACCTTGAGTATCCAGCGGCAAGGCCGACTCCACGTGGAAGTCGGTAGCGGCCTGAGACTCTAAAGTAGTGGGCATCAGGGGCTGCGAAAGCGCCTCACTGAGAACCGGCGAACCAGCGACTGGCTTAGGAGAAGCTCCGTCGTCGGTTTTGGGCCTCGGATGTTTTTCTCTATCCTTTTCTTTGCATTTTTTGTAAACTCCGGTAGTCGGATGGATATCCAATGACATTTCAGGATAATAAAACTGGCGTCCAAAAAGGTTTAAAGCAAAATCATAACGATGCTTAATAGTGCGTTGGTTAAATCTAGCACAAAACTGACAACCAGTAACATTGTGATCAGGGCCTAGGCAAGGAATAAAGTAAGAATAGAAATCCTTATGAGGTATTTGCTTTCCACAAGAAATACAATTATTAACTTTTTCTGACATCAGTCTGGAGCAAGAAAAAAAGTTTCCACAATGGGGTACTTAGCTTTATTGAAGACTTCGGATCTGAAACTCAAACACGAAAATCTCAGGAGTCGGCCAACCGGTACTTGTGAACTGCTTCTGCTTCGGGCACTGCGTGGCAAGAAAGACTGAAGAAAATGGCGTTGGCTACTTCTTTTATATAAGATGAACTGGCAGACAACTTTGGAAATTTTTTAAAGCATGGAGTAACAGTGGAGCTTTATTGGGCGTTTAGTGTTTCTTCTCCACCATACTGGTGTCTTATGTGGCAACAAGAGTGAGGTGAAATACCTAGAACAACTTTGGGTCACATTGATAAGTAGTTACATCATACAAGAAAAGTATATTTTGAAGCAGATGCTGATATAGTGATGAAGGGCAGCATGAAGAATCATTTGGCTTCAAAAATCATGTGAAAGAACATTAAAGTAATGATCCAAAACAGAAGACAGGTATGCATTTTCTCCATCTGATGAAGTTTTTGGAAACGAAAACACAGTGTGCTGAATTGAGTTAATGTGAATTTTGGTGGACTGCAAAGTCATTTTAATCATTTTTTTCTATGCAAATTTTGGTGGACTGATAAGTTGTTTTATGCATTTTACTTGATGGACTGAAGAGTCATGTATTAATTAAACTATAGCTTGCAGACCAGGATTTGTGCCCTCTTCGATCTGTTCTGGTTTTGGTGCTTATTGGTTATTTTCGGAATAGTGATTCTGCTTTGTTTTGCTTCTTTTATACCCCTGACGACCTGACATCAGGGAAGCAACAGCAGCCTACGCAGGACTCAAGACTTTGGAATTCAGGCCGGCTGAGGGCAACCTGCCAGCAGGATAACCCAAATGTAATGACTGCAACAGTGAAACAAGAAGAACATCTTAAGTTACCTACTTTCACATCTAACTTCTCTAGTGCGCACTGCAGTGTTTAGGATAAACCATTTTTTTTCATCTTACTTTTAAGCATTCCTGTGACTAGCACTTGCTCTAATACCTGTTGGAAAGCACTAGGAAGCCTTAAACTGCTACAAGCACTCAACTCTCCTTATTAATAAGGAGAAATTAATCATAGGCACTAAACAGCCTATAATTGCAAAGTACCTTGCTAAGGTAAGGGAAAACAGCTCCTGTACTTTAAAAAAAAAAAAAAAAAAAAAGCACCAAACCAGGCATGTCCAAGGGTCAGCTTCCGTTGATTTCTCCTGTCCACATGGTGAATCTGGGCATACTGGGGCAATGCAGCAATTGCCTCATGTACACAGACAACCCTCTCCTCCTACCACCCAACACTACAACCTGTGAGAGATACACTTACATAGCCAAACTGGAAGCAATGCTCAATTCCACCGAAGATTGGGCTAGACAGTCAAGAGGAGAAGGTTAACACCTGCGCTACACCTCAAGCAACACATAGCCCTTATAAACTCACACCACTAACACCCACACATAGCAACACTAAATCCACATATGCGTAGGCCCTTAACTGTAACCTGCCCAAGCAACAAGGACCTCCGAAGCTGAAATGCAAACAAACACCAATCACAACCAAAGTGTCACATACCTCACAACACCAGTGTGCTACCCAGCAACAGCCCCTAAGGCAAGATAACGTACCTAACACTTTAGTCATAGGTGACTTTATAGTCAGGCACACTGATGTCCCACTCACCAGGCTGAACAAGGAGTCGGGTGCCAGGATCCACCACATAACTCATGCACTCAAGTCACTCCACAACAAGTACAAATATGACTCTGTCATTGTCCATGTTGGAGTGAATGACTTGAGACGTACCTCCCTGGACTACATGAAAAGAGACATGGAAGAGCTCTCAGATCATGTGGCCCAGGCAGGTATGACCCTAGCCCTGAGTAGCATACTGCCTTCGCCCAGAATGATACCACAATACAAGGACAAAATGATTGACTTCAACAATTGGCTAAGCTTCTGGTGTCATTCAAAGGGGATCCAGTATCTGTCTGCCTGGAACGACATGATCGACAGACCATGATGCTTTGCCAGAGAAGGTCTGCACATGTCGCACCTGGAATTCAGGTTACTGGCTAAGGCTCTTGCCACCCCTATAGTGCCTTTTTTAGGCAAAGTTCAAAGGACAAAACCACCACCGTAACAGGCACAAGCATGCATAATCTGAAGGTTATGCTACTCAATGCTAGAAGTCTAAACCTCAAAATGCACTCTCTCGAGGCACTCCTAAAAATGGAGAACATCAATTTCTGTGCAGTAACTGAGACCTGGTTCAAGGCTCCAGAGAGCACCCCTGCAATACCAGGCTACAACTCTTACCACACTTTTTGGCTACCATATCAAGATCGAAACACTAAAAGTGGAGGAGTGTCCATATTCACCAAGGATTTTCACAACACCAGGTTAGTTGCCCAACACAATGTGTCTGAAATTCTCCAGGTGCACCTAACACTAGGAAGCCTTACAATCCTAGCAATCCAAATTGTAGCTTGCTACAGATCCCCCACCATGCCCCAAGACTCTCATTACACCTTTTTAAATGTACTGGAAAATATTAATATACAACTAAACACCCTAATACTGGGTGATTTCAACTACCCTGCCATTAACTGGGAAAACTACTCATGCACCAACACCTTTGCCCAACGGTTCTTGGAATTCATAAATTCCAATGCCCTGGATTAACTAATCCATAGTCCCACCAGGGGGCTCCAATATCCTAGACCTTGTCACTACCAACATGGGAAATCGATGCTCCACATTTATGGTCACCCCCTTGTTGGTCAGGTCAGACCATAAGCTAATCATCCTTAACATCCACATCCCACCCCCACCCCCAGTAAGGAAACCTCCATAAAAAACTTCTCCAAGGCCAACTTCATGCTACTCAAGTCAGAAGTTACAAACTTCATGACACCCATGCAGACGGGAACTGAAAGTTCGACTGCTGAGTCCTACACTAAGGCACTGTACGAGCACATCCACTCATGCATAAATCGTGCCATCCCAAATAGAGCCAAGATGCTCTCCTCCAAAAAAAGGAAGCCAATCTGGCAGTCCCCTGCCATAAACAAACTTTACAACAAAAGGAAAACACTGTTGCAGAAAAGAGGAAAATCCCAGGATGCAAAAAACTCCCTTACCAGCCTCAGTAAGAAGCTGAGATCCCTCATAAATTCCTTCAAAGCTAGTTCCGAAAATAAAATTGCCAAAGATTCCAAAGACAACCACAAGGCATCCTATAACTATGTCAAGAATCTAAATGGCAATGCTCAGATCTGCTCTGAGCTACAACAGAATGGCATTAAATATACTGATCCCAAGGATATTGCCAGTATCCTGGCAGATCGATTCAGTGCCAACTTCAACCCCTCTCACCCCCTAAATGGTCCATCTCAGTACTGGAAGATTGCCAAATTCCGGTAATAACGGCCCCACAGGCAAAAAATGCACTCTCCAAAGCTAAGAATACAGCATCCATGGGACCAGATGACATCCCGGACTGTGTGCTACATGAACTACAAAATGAACTGGCACCTCATATAAGTGTCATGTTTAATCATACCCTCACTTCAGCTACAGTTATCCCACTCCACAAGGGGGGGATCCACCTTGGATCCTGGGAACTACCGCCCCATCAGTCTAATGAGCCTGATCTGCAAGGCCATGGAACATATTATCATGGAACTTATAAACAATGTCAATGGCAACCTTAAAACACTGGACCCCACCCAGTCTGGGTTCGTGAAGGGCCGATTTTTTTGCCTGACCGTATTGACTTCTTCGAATCAGTCTCCAGAGCTGTGAACGAAGGTAAGGCATCCCCCACTCTGGAATCATAGATAAACTTATTAAGCTGGGCATTAATCCCTACATCACTTGATGGGTTGCCAACTGGCTTACTGACAGAACCCACACTGTAAAAGTAGCTGAAACAAATCCAGCTCCAGACAAGTGGAGTACCTCAGGGTTCAGTTCTGGGACCTCTCTTGTATGGCATCTACTTCTCTGAAGTACAAGCCAACACTAAGGGACTCTGGCTAACAAAGTTTGCAGATGACTGCAAACTGGGAGCCATTATTGAATCCCCAAATGATGTGGATACTCTACAAAAGGGCTTTACAGAAACAGATGCTTGGTGCCAGAGCCATGGGCTCAAGCTCAATGCCAAGAAATGTATAGTTATCCCCTTTGGGAAGAAACATGTACCCATGAATTATCACATAGGTGGCAGTATACTAAACACCAAAAGTGTGATAAGAGACTTAGGGACACAGGTAGACAGTGGTCTCACCTTCAATAACCACATCGCCCCAACAGTCAGGAAATCCTTTTATGTGGCACACCTCATCACTAAGGGCTTTTCATCCAGAAAAAAGGAGGTCATTGTCCCACTGTACTCATCCCTCATTAGACCCATTATAGAATACAATGCCCCATTTGGTATGTACCTCACATGACATCTGAAACAACTGGAAAGGCCGACAAAATACCTCACTGAAAGAATCACAGGCCTAAAGCAGATGCCATATGCTGACTGCCTTAAAAAACTCCAGCAATACTCAGTCGCATATCATCTACTCCGAGGCGATCTCTGTTTAACATACAAGGCCATGTCAAACCCAGCACTGTTGGACATGCTACACTTAAAGAAATCCCAATCCCTCAGAGAGACGCACTCCAGGGATCTAAATCTTGTCATCACGATAAACAAAAATTGCTGAAGGGATAGGTTACTGACCCTGAGACTCCCCAGACTCTGGAATAGACTGCCAAAAAATGTCAAGCAGAGCGCCTCTTTGGCCCTCTTCAAAAGGAACCTTGATGATTGGATGGGAGAAAAGAAATTCACCCCGGGGATCACGTCAGTTGCCCTGTTAAGACAGGGGTCCAGGGAAGTAAATAGTGTGGGAAGAAATAGCCAGGGAATTGTTATGGCTAGGCTTGTATATAGGCCCTAGGGCCGATAGCCTAGTACCAACCTATGAACTTATTTTGAACCATCACATTACTTTACAACAGGCAGTTTTTGAGCCTGCTAGAGTGAGAAAGCACAATGTAACCAGTCAGAAGTCAAGATTTCATAATACTAATTGTTGACAACAAACATCTTTTGGGTTGTAAGATAAGAAACGTTTCTTCTTCAGCTGATGACAAGTGGCAGGGATGACCCTTTGACACTTAGAGCAATGATTTATGTAGTGCTCCTCCCAATGGGAGAAAAAAAAAGGACAATGCCACTGCAAATCTTGGCTGCTAATGTGATGGCTTTGCAGACATTTTCTAGTTTTGTAACACATGGGAACACAAGTGTAGCCAGGCATACAGTTTATACTCTACAGAATACATTTTTCTTTGTTCACTTGCATCACTCGGAAACATTGCAGTTTTTTCATGCTATACTATGTCTCTGACTGTCTGAAGTTATATCTCTAACAACAGATACACAACTTTCTTACAGAGAAGCTTGCTAATCTAAAAACAGAATATTTAGTAGTTTTGGGGGGGGACTGCTGAAAATGATGCGTACATTTACTAATTGTGAGAGGGCAACATTTTGAAAGATGTGTCGATTTTTTTAAATGCCAGGTGGGTTGGAGGCCTTGAGCACTCGGTGGTGGTGCTGCAGTAGCATTGTCGCCTCACAGTAAGACGTTGTCCTGTTCGATTCTCAGCTAAAGCGTCTTCTGTGTGGAGACATGCGTGAATGGGCGTACCTTCGATGAAGGTTGTGCGTCAGGGCTGGCAACTCGGTACGTAAAAATCTACTGCCAATCATTAGCGGACCGGAGTTCCGCTGTGGCGACCTCCTAACCGGGAAAAGCCGAAAGTTACAACAACAACAGGTGGGTTAGAGGCCAGTAAAAAGAGCTTGTGAGTAAAATCAGGGTAAGGTCCTAGATGGTAGACGTAGAAATATTTAAAAGACAGTAAGGCAGGTTAGTTGTACCAAAATAAAATAAATGTACTTACTTCAGCATCTCATTTGTCACCCTCACAGACTGAATGCCTGGAACATGAAGATCCTAAAAGTGCACTTTGACATTCTGGTCAAAACAGGTTGTCTGCCCTTGTATCCCAGACCCCCCCCCCCCCGAATATTAATGTTTACAGAAGTCGTAACTGTACCTTGTTTTTATTTTGCATTTGGGTATTACACTGTGGAGAATGCAGGCTGCTGCTGTTGTGCTAAGACACAAACCAACTTTGCCATTCAAAATAACAGAAATGTAAAAAGAAAGAGTTCTATGAAAATGTAAAACTGCGCTGGTAACCAGCATAATACTATAATGTTATGCATAGCTCTCCAAATGTGAAACACTGCCTCTCCTAATGAAGAACAAATGGCAAATGTGGATCACTTACTTTATACTTACTAAAAGTCCAACTCATGAATAAACAAGTCTGTAATATTTACAATAAGTATTAGTTAAATTCTTAACACTGAATGTGTGACAACAATTTTCATTGTGGATCATGGACTTTAAAGACGCAAAATTATGAGTGTTCCTGGTAATGAGGCACATTAGAGGTGTTTGAATGGAAAATGCCACAGTCATTTTCAGTTATTCACTAAATGAGAAGTCACCATAAAATTCTGATGAGCCATGATGGAATATGGTATTAAACAGGGATACAGGACAACTGCAGAAATACCCCATACCTCTGTTAATTACACTGTAGCAATATGGTGAAGAAAAAGGTAAAAAAGGGGGGAAGCAAACAAAAACAAATACAAAAGCAACTTGATCTAAAGTAACTGTTCTTTAAGTGACACTGCCTCATGATAAAACGTTCCTTTTTTTTTTTTGAGTTTGTATATTTGTATATAATCTGACCAATACAAATCAAGTCTGCACTGTGTTTAAGGGAGGAGGTTAATGGCCCTTTAAATATCAATAGACATTTACTAC
Source organism: Protopterus annectens (assembly GCF_019279795.1). Taxonomy (NCBI): domain Eukaryota; kingdom Metazoa; phylum Chordata; order Ceratodontiformes; family Protopteridae; genus Protopterus; species Protopterus annectens. Next base: position 1,584,510,092 of record NC_056729.1, read on the forward strand.
TAATTGTGTTAAGGGGAACATAAAATGGAAAACAGCTGAGTTTGATGCATTTAATTTTGATTTAGAGGTCATGCAAAGAGCACAGAAATTGTACTAACAAGAAAATCAGGGTTTAATGTTGTACATGGAGTGTCAGACAGGAAACATAACACACTGTGCCAAAGATAAGGAGTCCCAGATTAATTGGCAATTAGGAATAATACAATCAAGAAAATGTGTGTGCAATCAAGATTAACACGGAAATTTTATTATTGTACTTGTATGCAAAATAAGAAAATGGAGAACTGCAAACGACATATTACAGTGCAAGCATGTTCAGTAGTATAGCTAGTTGCTAACCTCTGGGCAGCTAAAAACAAACAAATTAAAATGTCCAAGGGTATTAGTTGTGCTTTCTGACTGTATGCCTAATGCTAATGAAATAAACGCATACAGATGTGTACTATTTACACTCACTTCTTCCTAGCATAGTTTTAAGCTTCATTTATCTTTTGAATTTCAAGTTCAGAAAACTTGAGTGATAAAGTTCTGTTTTATTAACATTTAATTGTAAACCATAATCGTCATCAAGCTTCAGGCTAATTTACTGTAAAATACAACTAAAAATATTTTCTATTAGTTCAGAGGAAATGCACTGTACACAGGATTAGAATAAGGCTAATTTGTACACTTAGGAAATGAACTGCTTTGATATGCCTAGTATTATTTTGATAGTGTGCCATATGAATTTTATTCACACTTGTCAGCAATATGCAATGTCAATAAAGTTACATTGCACTATTTGATGTATACCTATTATGGAAGTACCAGATTTGTAATATGAGCTCAGTTTGATTTTATTTATTTTACTTGTGCTATACCATATTTTATTTTCCACTAAATTTGCTGGAAATACTAGATACAGCATATACTGAAACTGTGAAGGAAATGGTCTGAAACTTGTGGAGGTTGTCAGTACAAACTAATCGTTAAACTAACAAACTGTGACTATGCTTGGGGCATTTGTACTGATTCTGAGCTCGGGTCTCACAATCCTTATTTTAAATTCTGGATACAAATGAATGCCTTGCAGTAATCATTAAAGTCCATCACATCAAGGATGGTTTAACTGAAGAACATATCTACGTAACCGGTGATGCACACAAATCAATTTTGTTAAAAAATCTTTGAAACAGTCCTTCTCCTTTGTTTTTGGCACCCTAAACCACTTGGCAGGTTAAGTAGTATCGTCTAAATTCTGTCTAAGGAAAGAAAGATAACCTGTCGACTCTGAACTTAGCAAGTTTTAACTGCACACTGACCAAATACTGCAATTCCCTCCCCTAAAGCTGAAAGGCACTACTGTGTCTGCATATCACAGATAAGAATAAAAAATCACAGAAACAGTGCTCACCTTAAAGTCTTGCAAAACAACAGTTTCACTGATGGAGTACAGACTGTCCCAGCTCTTCCATGCTGTGATCCTTGCAAATTGCAGCTCATAGCTCGACTTGTGCTTCATTGCTGGGACTGAACAGCACCAGTTGGTGGCAAACAGTGAATAAATCCCTCAACTCAATAAAAAAGTGCACTAAACAAAAATGTAACAAGTCCAATTTTTTAAGTGAATTTCCAAGGAAAGCACATCTTCAGTCAGTCAGTCCTGGGAGTTAGCCTACAGTTGTTAATTTGTCTGTTTAGTCAGTTTTGCAATACCTTTTAGTTGGGTAATATGATCACATCGTCCCTGCTTGTCATCTCTGAACAAACACACATGCAGCCTGAGGCAAATGAAACATTCAAATGAAATGGGAGGAGACAATGTGATACAAAAAGAAAGAAAGAGAGAGAGAGAGAAAGGAGTATCCAGCCATGGAAACTTAATTTCCCTTCTACCACAGGAGAGCTAAGCAAATGTCATCACGCCATCTAACTCTTGATGAGATCAAAAAGGCATCCAACAGACAATTTAAAAGTAGGCTACAGATCCTTATCTAAACACTTGATGCAGGGGTTATGGGCTGCTTCACACCTACTCTCTCCATTTGTCCCCATAATACTTCCATATGCTTTCCTCCAGACACCTAACGTAACGGGGTGGGAGAGCTATAACACAATGGTGATCATTATGGTAATTGGATGTGTTTGAAGTGCACAGAGGTGAAGATGGCAGTCATTAGCTTAAGGCAGACTGGAGAAAGGATTAAAGCAATGAGTAAGTGCAGTGAACAGAGTTGCACCATTTGGTGTGTTGTTGATTTTGTTGAAGTACAGTTCTCTTTAGATAGCATGCATCTCAAGTGTGGACGAAGCAGGCAGCCTTCAAATCTTACAAGAGCGATTGTCCAGCACTGAGCAAATCATACACATTTAAGGATTTCACAAACTTGCCTCACCCTTATTTTGAAAATGCATACATGTTCAGTTTGAATCAATGCACACAATTACAGATTTCAAGATTAGTTGCTTACCACATCTCCTTTTTTCCCATCTAATTATGCTCTCATTCATCCACTGTTTCAGCCAATTGAAAAGTAATGGCAGTTCTTATTTACTTTAGGACTGAGTACTGCAGATGACAGAAATATATATATATATATATATATATATATATATATATATATATATATATACACACATACACAAAAACATATATTGCATTGTATTCCTTTTGTTAAACAGTCAATGTTTACACAACTAGACACATGGTACAGTGTTTTTCCATGGCCAGGAACTGCTTTTATATTCTATCAAGATTTTGTTCAAAAAGAATACGCAAGTTAGCATTATAGTATACATGCATATTTTGTATCAGTTTGAAAGATCACTGGTAATTACATACCTCTCAATCTCTTACTGCAAGAATTAGGGACACACAAAATAATGGGATGGGGCAAAGGACCGATTTGATAAAATGGTTTTATAAGCTTAGAAAATTGTTAGCGTAACAGGTTCTTTATTAGCTTGCAGGTTTTCTTGAAAGCATATACAAGCATACCCTCTCAACTGTCTACATTTTCACCTCATATTTTTTGTTGTGGGTTTTGGGCAAATCATTGAGGCTTAAACTTGCTCAAAAATTACAGACATTTGACTTTCAGATTTCATATCCTTCAGAAAATGCATGCTAACACACAACCTGCTATTCTAGTAATGTTCTAAGTTTGTAAGAGCAATATTTAAAATGTGTTCCTATTGTTTGGGTCTTTGTTTGCCCCTCACCTTTATTTTAGGCTTTGTCCAGACTTCTTACATTTAGTAAGTATATGATATACCAAGGTTGACTCTTGAAAGAGCTTAAATCAGGACTTATCAGGCCCATTAGGATCTCTATTTCACCACAGCCGCTGGACTGGCTTTGGCCCGATAGAGTGGAGGAGAGCATCTGTCATCCCTCTGCATAAAGGTTGGACCATCTACTGACCTGGATAATTACAGAGCCACAAAGAATAATCATGGACTTGATAAATAATGACAAAGGAAACCTCCAAATATTGGACCCAACCCAATTTGGCTTTGTTTGTGGCGGGTCATGCCTACTGAATTTGGTGGATTTCTTTGAGAAAGTTACTAAGGCCATGGATGATGAGCTAAGGCATTTAACAATTCCCCACTCAATTATAAATAATCATCTCACAAAATTGGGCATAAATCCTGATGTCACCAGATGGATAGCCAATTGACTCATGGACAGGACATGTGTTTAAAGTGGGTGAATCTAAATCCAGCAAGAGGCCAGTCACTATTGGTGTGCCACAGGGCTCAGTGCTAGGACCACTCCTGTTTGGAATATACTTCTCTGAAGTTCTGAAGTCAAGGCTAATGTGGAAGACCTCTGGATGACAAAGTTTACTGATGACTAAGAGCTGGGGGCAATCATTGAACCCCCCCCAGTGATGCAGATATCCTTCAGGGGGATATAGATCAGACAAATGATTGGTGCTAGAACCATGGCCTAAAACGAAACATGAAAACTGCATTATCATACACTTTGGGAAGTTAAATACTACTTCAGATTACAATATCAATAGCACAACCCAAGAGTAGACTCAGAGGTGAGAGATCAGACAGTAGCCTGAACTTTGACTGTCACCAGTGGTTAGGAAATTATTTTCTGTGGCACAACTTCTAAGTAGAGGCATGACATCCAGATCCAAGGAAATGATGGTCCCACTATACCCGGCCCTCATCAGACCAATAATTGAGTACAATGTGCGATTTGGTGTGGACTTGACTGGGCACTTACTGCAGCTGGAGCAACATCAGACGTTCCTCACAAAAAAAAAAAAAAATACAGGGTGTTAGTAACATGTCCTATGCATATAGATTAAAAGCCCTATCTTTTTACTCTGTCTCCTACCAACTATTAAGGGGTGACCTATGCCTGACCTACAAGGCACATACAAATCCAGGCCTGATGGAGCTGCTACACATCTGCAAGTCAAACAGCTTTAAAGGGTAACCTGATTTAGGTATTTAAACTTAGTCAGTGACTCAAACAGAACATGCTGAAGACACAAATATGTGTCTCAGAGATTGCCTCTTCTTTGGGGCAGGCTTCCTAGTCACATAAGCAGAGCTCTTCCTTGGCCATCTTAAAATGCAATTTAAATCAATGGAGGGGGAATCACAAACTCAAACCTGGAGTAGTGCCTATGCCCCTTATGGACTGGGCAATATGTACAATATTCATGGCCTATGGGGTTGAAAAGTGTGACAAAGTCAGAAATTCAAACATCTGCCATTATCTTGTGACTGCAATCCTCAAGGATTTACCAGAAAACCACAACTCTTATGAAGAGCAGACCAAAAACATGTGGCAAAAAAATCTGGCCTTTCTGAGAAAATCTAAACAGTTGAGAGTTATGCTTGTAAACACAAATTCTTCACTTAAATTACAAAGTAATTTTCTATGATCTTTTGTATTTTGAGTCAGAGTTGGAAGCTGTAGAGTTTACAGCATAATATATGTCTCTCATTTGTCTTAGAAGGTTGTGAGATATGGCTGAAGAAAATATTTTTTCCTTTGTCTGCTAATACTAAGATACATTGGAATATTAGTGCTATATTTCTCAATACTCCAGGTGCTCTCCCTCCCACCTGCTTGCCTTCAAGCTTCTCAGTAACAGATTCAAGCTTATTAGTATCCCAGTTGTGGGGAGTTACCAGATCTGCTACTGGGAGAGCTGTCTGGAGGGGCTCCCATACAGACAGACATCGGAGAGTTTTTGCCCTTGCCGCTAACCCAGCCGAGGGGGCATTTGCATAGTTTACTTATCTATTTAGCATTTGTTAACAAGGTCAGTGAACTGATCCCAAAGACCCTTTTTAGCCATGCTCTGGGCCTTGTAGGCAAGAGCAAAATGAAGACTATTTAGATTATATGTACAAAAATGTATAAATACAACATCAAGGAATCGGTAAAAAATGTGTAACCAACAAAGTACAGATTCAAGAAATACATTGTAACGTTCAAGCAATAGTTCTCATATAGAAAACAGACTACACAGGTAAAAAAAAACAATACAATGCATATACTAATAAAATACATATTTGATGCATAATGATATGTGCAATGATATAATAAAACAGATGTAAAGAGCTGGATAGAATACTCCAGACCATGACCCTTCTGAAAATGAAGGGCAAACTATAAGTATTAAAGTTTTAACTGTTATAGACTTCCCATGCATGTCAAACAGAGCACCTCACTGGCCCTCTTCAAGAGGAATCTTGATGAGTGGATGAGAAATAGAAAATTCACCCCAGGGATCACTCCAGTGGCTCTACTCGACAGAGGCACTGGGAACTAAGGTCGGGTGGCACGATGCCAGGGTAATCCTATGGGATAGGCTTGTAAAGGCTCCAGGCCCATTAGCCTAGTACACACCTATGAACCTATATTGCAATTAATAGTGTCCAATCCACCTGCATCATGTCTTTGGGATGTGAGAGGAAACCGGGGCACTCGGAAGAAACCCACGCGACCAAAGGGAGAACATGCAGACTCTGCACAGAAGGCACCCCAGCCGAGGATTGAACCGGAGAACCTCTTGCTGTGAGGCAACAATGCTAACCACTGCACCACTGTGGCCACCCCATATAATATGTTATCTAGATCAGTTGTTATCCCAAAAGCATTTGCTTCCTTTACGATACTCTTCAAGAAACATCTTGAATATGTTAACTTGTTCACTTTTCTTTACTGACTCCGGAATGTTACTCCAGATAACAGGAGTGTTTTTAGAGAATACTCTTTCACAAGTGGGGAGTGAAAGAAGGCCTTACTAGTTGAAGACCACTAACTGGTCCTAAGGAAGTAACCTTGACTTCTGATGTGGAGTTTAGTGAAGTGGTAGAATTTTATAAGTGAGGGTGTTCAGCAGAAAAGTGGTTGTAGCTGAGATGAGAATCCAGGTTTGCTCAAGAGTTATGTAGTGTTGTTGTTTATTACCAGCTTGATGAATAAATATCAGAATTTTATTCAAGTGGAATGAAGTACAGTTCTATTGTGGGAGGAGCAAAAACAGCAATTGGGTGGGCATACTGAAGTCTTGGGAGCAGAAAATGTACAGCTATGGCATGTCTAGCTCCCAATGAGAGTAAGTTGGAAATATTACATGAAGCTTTTAGCTATGCAAGAACTGTGTTGGCTTGTGACTCTACGTTAACACTGAAAATTAGGTTTTGATCAAAATTAAGTCCTACTAGGTAGTTTTGCTGATTGGTGTAGGGTAGGAACTTCCAATGTGTCAGTAATAGTGAAGCTTTGCATATTACGTAACTTTTGGAAAATGCCAAAGAGCATAAGAGTAGCTTTTGTTAATATGGAGCCAAGTCAAGATGGCCTTAAAATTTCTCCTGTAACACATTTGTCATACTGTTTACATTCTAGAGAGGCCTTAGTAAAGACAATACCACTGACATAGAGAACACAACAGTGCACTAACCCCACTCCTCTGAGGACATGTGCATGTGTTACTTTAGGGAATACCTACTCCCCTCTGTCTTTATGCATGAGCACTCCTTCATATAGAGAGACAATGGCTACCACAGGTTCATACTCAAGTACTAGGCACTCAATCTGCTGACCTTTGCAAGCCTAGTCAATAGCCATATTCAAATGTTCCCTCCATCCCCAAGGAGAACAACACAAGATAGACTGGGGGAATGTTAGTCTGCCCATCCAGCTATCAAGGCTTTCCTCGAAGGTGGCAAAGGTACTACTCTACTGACGTGCTGGAAGTTTATTCCAGAGGTGAGGGAGACACCGGGGTATGAATTTAACATGTCAAAGTGTCTTATTTATCTGCCAGTGAAGGTTTAGGTCCTTTAACCTGGCATTTGAAGAACCATTTGTGAAGGAACAGAAGGTCAAAAAGGGTTGGAGTTTTCATATCTGAAAAGTAGCCACAGATCCCCATAGAGACGTCTGCGAGAAACCGAACATGGATATATACAAAGACAGTGTGTGCTGCCAGTCTTCAGCTACAGAAGTCTGAGCACACATCCTACCCTACAAAGACAGTGTGTGCTGCCAGTCTTCAGCTACAGAAGTCTGAGCACACATCCTACCCTACAAAGACAGTGTGTGCTGCCAGTCTTCAGCTACAGAAGTCTGAGCACACATCCTACCCTACAAAGACAGTGTGTGCTGCCAGTCTTCAGCTACAGAAGTCTGAGCACACATCCTACCCTACAAAGACAGTGTGTGCTGCCAGTCTTCAGCTACAGAAGTCTGAGCACACACCCTACCCTACAAAGGCAGTGTGTGCTGCCAGTCTTCAGCTACAGAAGTCTGAGCACACATCCTACCCTACAAAGACAGTGTGTGCTGCCAGTCTTCAGCTACAGAAGTCTGAGCACACACCCTGCCCTGCACTGGAGCCCACTTTACACACCCTACCCTGCACTGGAGCCCACTTTACACACCCTACCCTGCACTGGCACCCACTTTACACACCCTACCCTACACCGGGGCCCCACTTTACACACCCTACCCTGCACTGGCACCCACTTTACACACCCTACCCTGCACTGGAGCCCACTTTACACATCCTACTCCCCACACTGGGGCCCACTTTACTGCCCCCTCCCTGCACTGGAGCCCACTTTACACATCCTACCCTGTGCTAGAGCCCACTTTACACACCCTACCCTACACTGGGGCCCACTTTACTGCCCCCTCCCTGCACTGGCACCTACTTTACACACCCTGCCCTGCACTGCAGCCTACTTTACACACCCTACCCTGCACTGGAGCTCACTTTATTGCCCCCTCCCTGCACTGGCATCTAATTTACACACCCTGCCCTGCACTGCAGCCTACTTTACATGCCCATCCCTGCACTGAAGCTTGCTTTGCACACTCTTTCCTGCACTGCAGCCTGTTTTACATGCCCTTACCTGCACCGGAGGCCACTTTACATGCCTTACCCTGCACTGAAATCCACTTTAGATGCAGTCAAGCAGCAGCTAAGTTGACCGAGATTCCCCTTCCCCCCAGAAAGGTGAACCTTAGACTCTCATTTTCCCTCCTTCCCTGCTCAGCTCTTCTAGAACCAAGATTCTACTTGTACTTGGGTTATCTGAATCACAGTTAGGGCTTTAACCCTCTGCACCACACAGCCAGGTATGTTAGCTCTAATTTTTTTAGTAATATAATAAATACCTCTGCTTCACTAGTGCAGTAATACTATATTATCAGGTTTACTGCTCAGATGGACTAACCGTGTTGTCAAATAAATAAATAATCAATGTCAAAGTTATTTCATTTTAAAATGATGGATGTGTAAAATAATCATTGGAGTACAAATATAGTCTGTAGTTTTTTTTTTTTTTTTTTTTTGGGGGGGGGGGGGTTGCCAGCTGTTTCTTTCTCTGTTTAACTGTGCTTTCTTGTAGCTCTGTAAAACAAATAACCTAAATGTTTAACCTAGCTGTCTTGGTAAGACCCTTAACAGTAATACTGTGGTTAAATGTTAACCTCCTAGCTGTCTTGGTAAGGCCCTGAACAGTAGTACTGTGGTTAAATGTTAACCTCCTAGCTGTCATAGTAAGGCCCTAAACAGTAGTACTGTGGTTAAATGATAACCTCCTAGCCATCTTGACAAGGCCCTTAACAGTAGTACTGTGGTTAAATGTTAACCTCATAGCTGTCTTGGTAAGGCCCTTAACAGTAGTACTGTGGTTAAATGTTAACCTGCTAGCTGTCTTGGTAAGGCCCTTAACAGTAGTACTGTGGTTAAATGTTTAACCTAGCTGTCTTGGTAAGGCCCTCAACAGTAGTACTTGGTTAAAAGTTAACCTCCTGGTGGTCTTGGTAAGGCCCTTAACAGTAGTACTGTGGTTAAATGTTAACCTCCTAGATGTCTTGGTAAGGCCCTAAACAGTAGTACCGTGGTTAAATGTTAACCTCCTAGCCGTCATGGTTAAGGCCCTTAACAGTAGTACTGTGGTTAAATGTTAACCTCCTAGCTGTCTTGGTAAGGCCCTAACAGTAGCACTGTAATACTAGACAGGTAGACTTTGGAAAAAATTATAAAACTTTTATTTTTCCCTTCATAAGGATTTAACAGCATCTTCAAATTATGTGAAGTGAATTCTACTTTGCACTCCGGAAAGCTGTTTGATTTTAAACAGTTAAATTTTTTTTCTTTTTTACTACTATGAACACACTTGAAAGTATTGCTTATCTGTCTTTGTGACCTCTGTTTTTTGCCCAGACACGTGGAAATGGTGAGTATTTCTGTTTCTTACTTGTTCAGGAAGTATAATCTGTATTATTTACCATTTACTTTATCACAGAATTTTATTTTTTTGGACTACAAAATCCTTTTGCCTCTGGCCTCTTTCTTTATTCAATGTGTATACGTTCTCTACAGCTGCAGTACAAAGAGAACTTATTTATCCTAAATGGTAACCCCCCCCGCACACACACAGTTAACATCTGTTTAAGCACACTTCCTTCTGTTTTTTTGTAACTATTTAACTATTTTCATTTTATACTGACAGCTTGAATGGATATATAAACTGCTTATTTCTCTCTCTCTCTTACTCTATATCTGTAATAATGTTCTGTTTTTCTGCCATAAGTGCCTGGGGTTAGGGTTGTAAATGATCCCAGTAACAACCTACCTACTTGCTTGATAAATCAATAAACAAAATGTCAAGGTTAAGCAGAGTCTAGTTCACCCACTGGGTTAAGAAGCAGGTAAATAAAATATTAAGAGTCCCCCCCCCACTTTTAATATGAATGCAAACTAGGCTTTCATGACACATGCATCTGTCTTATACAGGGCAAAGGAAAACAGAAGGAGCACAGCATATTTCTTAAAGCACCTAGAATACAAAATAAGCATGCCGGGGACAGTGTGCCAAAGAAGAATTTCAACACAGTGGAAGAACACCCTTAGTGAATTAACAGAGAAACACTGTATCCCATTTCTATGCCGAACAGCAATGTTTTCTTTTCATTAAGAACGTGACTACAGTAAGCATTAGTGTCATTTTCGGGGGTGACATGCTCAGAGTCACAAAGTACACAAATGGAAACTGTGGGAATTAAACACGGGTCTAATGGATGCAGCTTAACAGCAGCTTAGAGCTAAACTGCCTTGTGCTTAAGTACCATTATTAGTGCTCAACACTAATACCTTTCTTATTTTGTACACACACATATGTGTACTTATCCCAAATAATGCCTTGGGCACTAGGGTTACAAAATGCAAGCCATTTCCCACATTTGCTAATCATAGAGGAGTCTATAAGAAAATGAAACTAGAGATGATGCAACCCTAAAGCCTAAACACTCATTTAACTGTTTCACACCCTGTCATGAGAGGTACAGCCAGAGTTAGAGGGTTATGGTACCTCCCTCAAATTAAATACGGTACAAACAGATGCAGTCAATGCACCAAAATATCAACTGTACCTACTTAAAATGCAAAAACACACACGCAAGCTTCAGCTTTAAGTTAAATTAAATACCGTCCATACATAATGCATTTATTAATTTGCACTGAACACTGCAGGACATGCACTTTATTTACATTAGATGGTAAAAATGCAGATTACTGTACTGTTTAAGAAAAAAAGGCAATATGATACTTCTTAATACGAGGTCACTTCTTCTTATAATTCAGTGCGTGTTTGCCTTGGAGTTGAAAGTGTTGCCCCGTTAACGGAAAAGTACTCATTAGATAACTAGGTGAGTCTGACTGGACCAAATAATATCCCTTTTCAGAGGAGGGCTAGGGAGAAAAAGCTCCAAAGGCAAGTACACAGACACATTACAAAATATTAAAACCATATTACAAACATACTAGAGAGTTAACAAAAGTTGCAATATCTTTAACATTTTCTGAATGCATAGTAGTATTATAAAGTGAAGTGAAAAATTGCAGAACATGTACAGCAAATTAACTACAATTTGAAAGTATGTGAAAGTATAAAGATTGTCTAACTGGTAAATCAGAAATAAAGACCAATATAAAAGTTTTAGGTTAGGAAGGAAAAAGCTTAGTAAAATGTTAATATTAGCAGTATTGTAAATAGAAATGGTTAGTTAAGAGAAGCAAGAAGATTAAAGGAAAAAAGAACTGTTCTTGGCTAGTTCAGCATGAACAAAACCATGAAACTATATGAAATTACACAAAACATTTTAATTTTGGTTCAGCTGTAAATTAAATTGAAGCATGGGACTGGATTTAGAATTGTATATAAAAATGACATCTCTACATTTATGAAACTTGCCCATTGTTTATATGCCACCTTTTTAAATAATGCTTTGCATGTGTTCCCAGAAAGCTGCTTACTTAGCTCAGAAACAGCCAGATATGTGACTCTGACTTTTTAAACTTGAACCATTTGAATAATTGTAAATGTAGAGTCAATCAATGTGCGACAAAGTAGGCAGGTGCTCAGCTTATTTGCAATCAATAAATCAATCATTCAATTATCACACTTGGCCACCTAAACAAAAAAGAACTACTTCCATAATGTAATCACAGCCAATTTAGAGCTTTACTAGTAGAATGACCTGTTAACGCTGATTGAGCTGTGCAAGACAAATTTGACCTGCACTGTTTATTTTTGCCACATTATGACAAAACAGGTTTCTAATGTGTTGATGTTCTTAAAGCACTTTAGTTCTCGAAACAGAATAAGGAAAAAAGATTAAGTCACAAGGCTTATTGCAACTGCCAGTTATGTGTTTACATCATAAAGCACACAGTGTGGAATGGTACCAAAGGAATCGCATTTCAGTCTGTAGAATATGATGAATATGAAGTGTGCATCAATTTACTGCACCTGGTTTGATACACTTATGTGTGAAGACAGTAAATGCAGACTTGAGTCTGTGCAGTTGCACTGTTGCTTGCTTTTTATTGAGGTTTTACAAAAAAAAAAATCACATTATATTTTCTGCTCCATCTTATTTATTTGTTTTTCAGGCAGCTAACTCCCACAGCACGATGCACAATGTAACACAGTACATGTATTGAAGCACTGCCTTACATTTCATTGAACATAAGAACGTACAAGAACTATTGGTATTTAGCTCTATTTTTAGATTGTTCTTTATCAAGAGTTTTGTTTCACATTTTTCATTTTCGTCTTAAAATGAAGCCACTGGGATAGCCTAGTTCAATACAGTCCTTGGGCAAGAACTGGTTCACAGATAAGTGCTAATTATGTGATACCATTGGGAAAGGAAGAAAGAATTAAAATATCAATGTTGAAGGGGATTTCCCTTGTGTTTACGGAATGCAACTGTCCAAAAGCACATGGCAAGAGCATTGCAAAAGAAAGAAAAGATGGAACCAGACCTTAGCAGTCTGATTATGAAGTGGTATTATAATATATGCCCTGCCCCACGATGAGAGACACAGGAGTGTGGCTAGAATCTTCACTATTTCAAAAGCCATAAATCAACTGTCCAAAGGGAAAAGGTTCCAGAAAAGTTATCGACAAATGAGAGGGTACAATAGGAGGGCCAGCCATCAACTATTACCCCACTGTTCACTGTGATCATCTCTGATATCTGATTTTGGTAAAAATAATTACGGACACAAGTATTTTTCTCAAAAACATACATCAGCACAAGTACTCCATGTGTTTTGGACAAGGCAAAGACTATTTAAAGTAAGCAAATAATAAAAGGGTAAGTTACTGTTTTACACAGACAGCCCCCAACCTCATCCAGCAGTTATAACCACTTTCTTGTGTGTAGACATCATTTAACTGAAACAAATTTACCAAAACAGCAGAGGCCACCAAAGCAGACACCCAAACAACTACCACCTCACGACCCAACACATGCAACACATAGACCACACAGTCAGAGTGTCAAACAGTCACAGCCCTTAAGGCCAAACAAAATGCCAGACACACTTGTCATTGGTGATTCCATAGTCAGACACACTGCCAGACTGAGTAAAGAGAAGGTCACAGTAAGCTGCCTGTCAGGCAGCACTCAGGTCTCTCAACAGCAGGTACCTCAGTCATTGTCCACGCTGGTGTCAACGACCTGAGGACTACATGAAAAGGGACATCGAGGAGCTCTCTGATTATGTAGCCCAGGCAGGTATGACCCTGACCTTGAGCAGTATCCTACCTTCACCTAGAATGATGCCACAATACAGTGATAAGATGATCAGCTTTAATAATTGGCTTAAATTCTGGTGTCATTCAAAGGATCCAATGTCTGTCTGCCTGGGATGACATGCTGGACAAGCCACGCTGCTTCTCAGGGCGGCTTGCACCTGTCACCCTGGGCTTCCGGATATTGGCAAAGGCTCTTGCCACCCCCATAGTGCCTTTTTAGGCAAGGCTCAAATTCTAAACCTACCACCCTAGAACACCAAAAGGAAAAAACTAAGGGTAATGCTGCTCAATGCCAGAAGTCTCAATCTCAAGATGCAGGCCCTTCTCAATATGGAGAACATCGATGTCTGTGCTGTGACAGAAACCTGGTTCAAGGCTCCTGAGAGCACCCCAGCACTAACAGGTTTCACCTCATATCATGCCCCCAAAATCCGGACAACACCAAGAAAGGAGGGTGTCCATATTCATAAAGGACACCCACACCTCAAGGTTGGTGGCAACGATGATGCATCGGAGACCATCCAGGTGCAATTAACCATAGGCAAGACTGCTCTGCAATTTGTAGCATGTTACAGGCCACCCTCTCAAACTCAGGAACCTCACATGGCCTTCCTGAAAACATTGGAGGGATAAATGTATCTCCAAACACCATCATACTAGGTGACTTTAACTACCCTAATATAGACTGGGAACACTACTCAAGCCCGAACACTCTAACCCAAAGATTCCTGGAGTTCATAAACTCAAATGCCATGGAACAACTAGTCACCATCCCCACAAGAGGAGAAAACATACTTGATCTCATCATCACGAACATGGGATCAAAATGTTCAACACCGGAAGTATACCCCTCACTGGTGAGATCAGATCATAAACTAATCTCGCTGGAGGTCCTCACCACAGTGAAAAACTTCTCAAAAGCCGATTTCACACTTCTAAATCTAGTGTGGTCTCCTTTAAGGCCCCTGAGCCAGTGGTAAACATTACTCAAACCGCTGAATCACTTACAAATGCCTTCTACCAGCACCTACAGGACTGCATGGATCAGGCAATCCCAAACAAAACTAAGACTCTCTGTACCAAAGGCAAGCGTCCAGTCTGGTGGACCCCAGCCATAAACAAGCTCTACAACAAAAGGAGGAAGCTACTACAAGATAGAGCAAAATCCTTGAAAGGTAAGACACCTTTGATCATTATAAGTAAAAACTAAGAGCTCTCATAAAATCATCCAAGGCAAATTTTGAGAGAAAAATCGCCAAGGACTCTAAAGAGAATCATAAGGCCTTCTTTAGCTATGTTAGAAACCTAGGAGGAAACTCCCAGATATGCTCAGAATTAGTTCAAAATGATGTGAAAATTACTGAACCTACACACATTGCCAACATACTGGCTGACAGGTTCAGTGCAAACTTCTCCCCTCCCCCAAAGGAGAGATATCTATTCCAGAGGATTGTAGCCCCCAAACATCTCCAACGCCCAGGTGAGAACTGCCCTCACTAAGGCAAAAACACAGCATCCATGGGACGGATGGTGTCCCTGTGCTTCATGAACTCAATGAGGAATTAAACCCACAGTTAGGACAGCTGTTTAATCTTAGCCTCACCTCAGGATTGTGGTCCCACTTCATAGCCTCCACAGACCCTGGAAATTACCGCCCATTAGCTTGACAAGCCTTATCTGCAAAGCCATGGAGAGGATCATAATGGAACTCATAAATAAAGACATAGGGAACTTGCAGACTTTGGATCCAACTCAGTTTGGCTTTGTCAAAGGCAGATCCTGCCTCTTAAACTTGGTTGACTTTTTCGAGACAGTCACCAAGGCCATTGATGAGGGAAAGGCAGTCCATACAGCCTACCTCGACCTGGCAAAGGCCTTAGACAATACCCCACTCAGGTATCATCGAAAAACTCATCAGCTTGAATGTAAACCCATACATCACAAGATGGGTTGCAAACTGGCTAAGTGACAGAACCCACAGGGTCAGAGTTGCTGGAGCCATGTCAGACTCAAAGCCTGTCACAAGTGGTGTCCCACAGGGCTCAGTCCTGGGTCCACTCTTGTTCGGCATCTACTTTTCTGAAGTACAAGCAAACACAGGAGGGTTATGGCTGACAAAGTTTGCAGATGACTGCAAACTACATCTGACACAGATATCCTCCAGAAGGGCCTCACAGAAATGGATAACTGGTGCCAGAGCCATGGCCTGAAGTTAAGCGCCAAAAATGCATAGTCATACCCTTTGGGAAAAACAAGGCTACTAGCTACCATATAGGTGGCAATCCACTGAGCACAGAAAAAGTCATCAGAGATCTGGGGACCCAGGTTGACAGTAGCCTTCGTTTGACACTCATGTTGCTAAAGTAGTTAGGAAAACCTTCTATATCACCCACCTGATCATGAAGGGATTCACATCTAGATCAAGGGAGGTCATCGTCCCCTGTACTCATCACTTATTAGACCTATGATTGAGTACAATGCCCGTTCGAATGTATCTGACCAGACACCTGCTGCAGCTTGAAAGGCCCCAAAAGTTCCTCACCAAAAGGATAAAGGGTCTCAAAATATGTCTTATGCTGCCCGACTGAAAGAACTCCAGCTCTATTCAGTCTCATACCGCTTGCTCAGAGGTGACCTGTGCCTGACATATAAGGCCATGTCAAACCCAGATTTGATGAATATGCTTCACCTCAAAAATCTAGATCCCTCAGAACCACGGAGACTTAAACCTTGACACGGTTATAAATAGAACGTGCTGGAGGGACAGATTCATCACCCAGAGACTCCTATGCTGTGGAACAAAATGTACATGTGAGGCAGAGCACCTCTCTGGTCTTGTTCAAGAGGAATCTTGACCAATGGATGGGAGATTGCAGATATACCCCAGGGATTACTTCAGCGTCACTGCTTGACAGAGGCACAGCAAAATGATAGGCATAGTTTTTATTCAAACTAAAAGCCACATAACTATGGGCTAGGCTTATAAATGCCCTTGGGCAGATAGCCTAGTATGAACCTATGAACCTATGAACCTAATACCCAATATCTCTCAACCTCTTAGCACATAAATCAGGATCAAAGTAAAAAAAAAAAGTGAGAATCCACCACCGTCAGGGACAGATTTTAAATATTGCTTTTATATATTTAGGACGCTACTAGCAGAAAACTAGCAGCTCATCTAGCTCCTGGTGCCTGTCCCTAACTGCTGCCCCACCCCCGTGAGCTCTTCAGTAGAAAAGCAGAAAGGTCCAGCAGAAGGGTCAGGATCAGCCAACTTTACCCCCTAACACTTTGATCCATGGCAGCTGCCATCTTTGCCCCAACTCTAGCTGCACTACTGCTTGCCAAAATAGGTTTTTGCATTAGCATACAACTTTTTTTTTTTTGTGAAGGATGTGAAGTCTGCAACTCTATCCTCAATGACATAGCAAAATAAAAAAAATACAACTTTTTATGAGAAGCAAAACAAAACAGAGGGCAAAATCAGAGGTTTGGGAGCTTTATACATTTAACTTGCTTTCAAATAGCAGCCCCAAGCATTCCACCTTAAGCAAAGGAGTTAACCAAGCTAGTGACAGAAAACCTGTTATTTTCATCCACAAACTGCTTCCACCCTCACTCAGCAATTACAGCCACTTAACTGTGTATACATCATCAGAATATAATAAAAAAAATCAGCCTCTTAGCATAAGAATCAGGGAGTTCAAAAGTATGACATTTCACATTCAGTTCATACAATCAATATCCACAAGTACTCCAAGTTATTTCATACCACAAAGGCACACTACAACAGCCCTGCAAAACTGAACAGTTAACTGAAAATCAATTTCATCCACAAACAGCCCCTCCCGTCACCACACGGCAGTTAGAGACATTTTATTTTGCTACTGTACATCTCATCTCCCCAGAGTCCCAGAGAATGGGTCATGAGTGTGTATGGAATGTGTGCAAAAGGTAGGTTCAGCCACCAGAGTGCAAGCAGCTATTTGTTGGGGCATTATTTTACTAAATACACACACACACACACACACACAGTTATATACATGCAAACACACTTGTGTGGTATGTATGTATATCGATACATATATAAAGTTAGGGACCATTGAGTACAGTACATAAACTAAAATGAGTTATTATTGCATAAGTAGGTCATATTGCGGTGGTGGTGCTGCGGTAGCGTTGTCGCCTCACAGTTAGATGTTGCCCATTCGATTCTCAGTTACAGCATCTTCTGTGTGGCGACATGCATGAATGGGCGTTCCTTCGTTGAAGGTTGTGTGTTAGGCCCGGCAAGCCAGCACATAAAAATCTACTGCCAATCATTAGCGGACCGGAGTTCCGCTGTGGTGACCCCTAACCGGGAAAAGCTGAAAGACACAACAACATTGCATAAGTAGGCCCTGGGCGACCACCTGTAACCCCTATTATAATGTGTCACTGGTTGTGGGAAATTAAATTCTGGGTCCCTTTTTCGCAGACATCATACTTGACTACAGTCCCCTCAGAGATAATAACTATAAACACATCTCTTTACAATTCCCAAACCAACCACCTTCAGTCTTCTAGGAAAAGAAGGTTCTTGGTTGTCTACAGTCCTTATAACTCCCTGCTATTAATTAATATAATTCATGCAAATCCCCTTAAAATACCCAAAGTCTCTAACACAGGATCTCAGTACAAGCAACCATGATCTATTTTCTGAACTCGGCTGACTTGAACTAAATTGAAATCACTTCACTGAAAATGCATTGTCTGACAAGAGAGAGTCAGCAGTATGTAACAAGGGTAGTGGAAGTTGATGGGCCCTCCAACACCTTCATCACCAAGGGCTAGCACAATTATTTACACTTTTTACAGGATCACAACAACTCACAGAAAGGCTACTACAGGCTTCAGTACTTGTTAGAGTAGGCTGTGGGTCATTTAACTAAAATGGGGTAAACTGAAGTTCAGTTTCATATGAATAATGGATGCTTAAAGCTGCAGTTGACCTTAAACTCTTTACAATGTTTTATATTAGGGAAAAGACCACCCAGAATAAGGAAGATCTGCCACTGTATTTCACTAATTATACAAATAACTATGAAGTCAATGCTACATGGAGGAAAGAAACTTCAAGTCCCTTCTCTTTTCAGCAACCACACATGTTTGACTCTCAGAACCAAAATGTCCCACTGCTGATCTTTTCAATAGAACCAGCACCACAAAACTTCATCAAGGTCATTTTGTCATAATGGAACTCTGCATATTTGGATTAAAAAAATACTAGTAGCCAAGCTGATCAAAGCCCCCCCCCCCATCCACTTAAGAATGCATGTGACAGGCAAACGGTAACACTAGAAGGAAGAAGGGGGGAGTAGTAAGTCTGACATCAAGTGGGACTGTAAGTTAAAAGACACTATAGAAAACTGACAGACTGGATGAGTCCAGTGCAGTAAGCAAGCCTTATTTGGTTTATCTTGCTGTATAGGGCATAATATATAAAATAAGGAAATTAGCCTGAAACCATTTAACAGCTTGAGGAGACAGAATAATATAGATTATACAAAACACATAAATGGAAGGGTAAAACCAACTGAAGGAAAACTGAAAACTTTACTGTGGATACTGTAATCAGAGCCATTTCATCAAATATGGGTTTAGTCAAAATATATCTTAAACATGTATTTCTATGCATGATCTGTGAGGTATCTGCACAAATCATTGAGTTTAGACTTGAAATCGAGGTCTGAGTCGGGAAATTTAAGATTAAGATCGCAATTAGGGGTTGGGGATTCTAGAGGTTGTTGTGCTCTATATGAAGGTTAGAGAAGATGGTGTTTATGAGGTAAACCTTATGTTTATGAGGTAAACACCTTAACCATTGTGCCAAATGAGTTTGTAATTCCAAGCATTTTTATTTTCTTGTGCATTTCTAATGAGCAGGTTCACTTTTTGTGCTTTTTGAGTACATATTCTCAGAGGCAATGTTTTGTTTTAAATTAAATAAAAAGATACAAGAACTAAGTACAATATTGTTGGACAGGAAGGAAACATGCAGTACAGAATAACAATAATTGGACCAAGTAGATGTAGTCTGTTGGGTCTAATTTGACCAATTTTCCAGATCGGAGTCCTATAACCTTTCCACAAGCCTGTGCAGCAGAAATTTAACAAGCAGTAATTTAAAATATTTGGCATGGCAAACTATAGGTCATGCTACATAAGGGCCAGTGTAGAATTCTGTCCCAATGAACCTCCTATGCCATTTATACATTTTGGCCAATACCACGAATGAAAGACAACAGCTCTGCACTGGAAATGTATGTTATAAATTGTGCATCTCAGTGCATTTTCTTTAAGATGACACAACATTCTAGACATGCAGACACACACACAGTTACCATTGCAAATAATGAAATATATTTCTACGGAATGTGAGGACAGAGGGAAGAACTTATGAACCTGTTTCTAAACTTCTGTTCACAGGAATACTGTTCTCTAGTTGATTGTCCTGGTAGTAACAAAAATGAGCTGACTATTTAGATTTAAAACGGTGCTAATGTACCTGGAACTGTGATGCAGAGGAACAAAGCCATGATTGATCCAAGCAACAAGAACCTGATAATTGATGCAGCTGCTATAGCGGTCAGGTGGAAGAAGATGGGCGTACATAGCTATTGTCAACTCATCCATTCTGAAGAGGAATGAAGCGGTTCAGCCCATTGCAATGCATTAGGAATGATGGGGTACAGGATGGACATTACTGAGTAACAATCATCCATTTCTAGGTCAGCAATGCAAAAAGCAGCATCTGTTTATTATGTTTTATACACCGATAAATGACAGTAGTTCCCATTTAAAAACAGACAATATCAATATTTCCATCAGGCCATCTCCATAAAGTCGTTCATTTAGAGGCTTAGTCAGCCAATCGCAGTTAACAAATGAAAATAAATTAATAAATTATATAGCTGTGATAGGACAGGGCATTTGCCTCAGCTGCAGTTTTCACAGAATGAAGCTTAGCGTTAGAATAATGCGACTTAAATATCAATTTTGTTTCAATAACAGGCTTGATATTACATTTAAGCAGTAATCATACAATAAATACAGTGCAATTGCTGGACAAGGAAGTCAAAGTCTTGTATATTTCAGAAGAGGATGCATAACTTTCAAACGACCAAAAACTCTAACAGCAATGAGCAAACACCAATCACAAATCTGGGGTGGAGTTAAAACAGTTAGCATTAAGGCTTATTGAGAATGTCATAAAGCTAATCCCAAACCACAAACCAATGCAGAGAAACAGAGTTTTACATGAAGCCTACAAAAAAAAATGACTCTGGTGAGCAGCTACAAGACAACTTAATGCTGACAATCAGTTGGCTCTAGCATTTGGGAGGGATCTCGAGTAGTATTTGGGAGGGATCTCGAGTAGTGTAAGCATCGGCCACAGAAGTCTGGACTATGGGCTGGGTAAGATTGTTTTCTTGGTCTTATAAAGTAACCACTGATCCAGAAGCCCTGAAATTAGACACACCTAGCTGGCTAACCTGAAAGCATGAAACTGTTACTGTCTGCTCAGTATTTCAACCAGAGATCCAGACCTGTAGTTCAGCAAAGCATTTCATTTTTTTTCTGAATCACTGATTTTGGACTGCCTTGGACATTAAGTGCAAACTGTCTGAGCTGTGTCACAAGCTGTGCTTAGCTGCTATTTGTTTCTGAATCACTGCAAGGCATTTCCTGGCACTTAAGCCTCAGCTCCTCCTGTTTTCTGAATCCAACTCTGTTTTCTTTCATAAACTTAGGAAATGGAAATCCCTAATACGGTAAAATACCATGAAGTAACTGCTGTGTTATGACCTACAGAATCAAAAGGGTCAAGCTGCATTTGTCAAAAGAAATGTTCTGTCAACTGATGTTCACAGCCAAAGCTTATTATCTTTTAAGCACTCCCTTAAAGTTTTCTTACCTGTGCATCAGTACCTAATTTGTGGGGTCACTTCAAAATGCACTGATGTAGGACACTCCCTTTATTCCAGCAAACAATAATCTGGCAGGTTAGCACTCAGAATTAAGGCTATGAACTACTAATTAGCTTCTTCCTATAGTCTAGAGTTTGATTCCCCCAGCCTGCTGTCTAATTCTGGGCATATCTCTTAACTAGACAGCACTCTGGAAACAAGTCTGTTCCTAAAGGGTTGCCTCATTAATAAAAAAAAAAAAAAAAAAAAAAACATAAATAGGAAACATTATAAATCTGCGCCCACTTTCCCCCTCATCTTCTAACCCTTCTCAGAGCTATCACTGCATCGACGCCCTCCGAATGTCTGCTATCTCAATCACATATGACAGCTGGCTAAGTTTAACAAGGTATCCAATATACGTCCACTGTTTTCTGGGGTGACAGTGTATGGTAACCCTAGCCCAGCCATAACTAATTGCCTTGCAAGCTGTAAAGTATGACTTTTACTACTGGCCCTCCCCAAACTTTGCAACTCTTCTTCATCATTCAAAGAATGAATAAATGTCCATTTCTAAAAGACTGACAGTTTCTGTCTCAGTTTCAGTACGACTATAGTACTAAGGGCATACTCCCCTAACAGCATTTTGGGGCTTTGTTTCTCAGGTCTCTAGTGAAAAAGGACCTTTATTCAGCTACACTCAATGGTCAGTAAAATGCAGTAAGCAGATTTACATAATGAAAGAATAAGTGCAAACTTTAAACGTGTTACATCTCTTGCTGTTCATATTTTTAAAAAGAATCACATCTAACCTTTTGTACATAAATCTGCCTCCCTCATGTTAATACAATGCATACTGGATACCACCAAACATGACAAAACAACAGTATTTTTACATTACGTAGAAACAATGATAAACACCATCCCTCTTAAAAGGACAGTTATACCCTAGACTTTTTTGTTGAGAAAGTATTTTCTTATCTACAATAGGATTTCCACAATACTGCGCACATTTAGGTGTTTCTCCCATACTTTTTGCATTTTTTCCTGCAACTCACCTTCCTCAGTGCACATTCTGATAAAGTACATAAAATCTCATGATACTTTGTTTTGTCTCCCTAGCTTACTTCATACTGTCCATCAAATATTAAGACTCACATAGTACAAAAATCCTGCATATCACGGTATTTGTGACTATTCCTTCCATCTCTTCCACCAGGGAAACAAACTTTCTGATTTGGGGGGTATTCACAGCAGTTGTATCAAATATTCTGAAAAACAAACGTTTCTGGAAAACTGAAACCACTGGATGACAGAGGAAAGGATAAATAAATTGTGCAAATAACTAACAGCTGGCTAACTCAGCACTCTCTAAATAAATGGAATTTAAGCACCATATGCTGACTGAAAAAAAAACTGAAGTACATACAAGACGGCAAAGAACACAAACCTGTAATGGTCAATTGAAAATAATTACTGACTCCCTGATGAGAGATTCTGACAGCAAACAGTAGTTCTGAGTGCATTTATTATAAATGTATGGAATGAAGACCCTGATAAAGAGGGTGAAGTAATATATTTTTGGGATACAGAGTACATTAGCAAAAGAAAGAACAGTCCAACAAAAACAATCTTGTCCCCATACCCCCCCCCCCCCCCGCAAGTTAGGACACTGTATGGTAGAAGTAAGTAAAAAAAAAAAGTATATATTTTTATTGCAGTTTCTGAGGCAGTCTTTCATTGCAAGGTGAGAACACAAATTTCTCAGGTCTAACAGATGTCTAATTTCTGTCTTGCAGGACAATGCAAATTAGAGGAAATGGCAAGCAAAACTTAGCATCTGTTGTTATGTACTCTGCTTTATGCATATTTTGTACTGTAATCTACAGACAGGTTTCTCTCAGTGCAATCCCTGCATTTCTGTTTAACATTTGGGAGAATGTAAGATATGTTAATGACTTAAGTATTCTGGACCCCCTCCCAATATCAGAATTCCATGCATGCTCCAAGAATCAACAACTGGGACGGTTTATTTTGTTTTATTTTTATTCATGTTTTGTTGACTGTGTTAATCTCACAAAGTCTAGTGCAATGTACATTTATATTTCATTCACAATTCAAGTAGCATCACAACATCTCTTCAAGGGACCAGCCAGGGGAACACACAGGCTAAACTTACTTGGTCAGAGATGGGCAGTCCACATGTAGGAACTGATGGAATCCGACACTTAGACTGACCTTCAGTATTACAGATGTGCAGTGAACGTTATAAGTTCCCCAGCTGGCCTTTCTCAAGTGAAAGCTATCACCTTCTGATAAGAATGCTTTTATGCATTACTCCAGATTTCCCCTATAAGGCAGTCATTCGTTTTGGCCCCAAGGATCACATTCTACCTTTGGCCCTAAGAATTACATTCTACTTAGTCATTCACTGTCCATCACTTACAATTGTTGAACTCAATTGTCTAGTCTAAAAAAGGCAACTTTCAGTCATGACCTAGGGCATGACAAATAAAAAAGGTGCATAAAATCTATAAAATAATTGAAGAATTCAGTGACTAAAAAACATGCATCACAAAAACACAGTCACTACAAATGCTTCTCTGTAGGTGCATGTATCTTGTCAATGTCTTTTTGAAAATGAGGCCTCTAGGATTGAACACAATGCTCCCACAGAAGGGAGTCACCAGCTGTCTACACAGACGGATGACAACTGCTTGTTTACTACTGGAGATGCCTCTTCATATGGATACTAATACTTTGTTTCTCTTTTGGTGCTTAATCACACTAGATTGTAGCAATATTCAACCCCCCACCATCTGAGTTATTTTGTGAATAGGATCCTCAGATGCTAGTTGTGTGACTTAGAATGCCATGGCTACTGTTTTGGGATGGATATCCCTGATCAACCAAAATTGTAGACCTAATTTTCCACAATTTTATTTGTAAATGGGGGAGGCTGTCACTCCCATTAACTCCTGCCTAATTAGTTCTAAAGGGGGTGGAGTTAAAGTGGCACCACCCCCCTTATAATCAAAATGAAGAGAAAGCAAGTCTGCAGATTTCATGGCAGTAATGTTTTATGTGAACTTGTTAGTTTCAGAAGTAGGAGACAAAGTGGAATTACTACAATTTATTTTAGATGACAAAATATGGGTACAACTAGGTTCCCTTCTACTTCTGCTGCTACTGCTTTTCCCTTCTCCAGCTGTGTACTCCCTTCACAGATTACCACCACCCAAGGGCATCATTCTCCTTCTTTGCACTTTCCAGGTTGAACCTGAAAATGATACACCAGGGTCAACATTTTACGCCAGTAAACAAATGAAAAGAAGTCTTACATAAAATTTAAACTACCATGTTTTGGACATGCCTGCTGTTTTGATATTTTCCTTTTTACAGCTTCTTTTATCAACTCTGTTTTTATATAGTCACTACGCGTTTAAGGTATGACACAGTGAGGACTCCAGCTTGTCTGGATCTTTCAGTTTTTAGTAAATGGTTTGTATGTGTATATTACATACATAAATATACACACACAAACCAAATCCAAAAAGGTAAACATCTTCTTTCCTGATCTTACATAATGTCATATCCACAATGGAAGGGACCAGCGTCTAGCGCAAGTGGAATTATCCCTTGTAGACTAATGCAGATCCATCCACTCTTTCAGCACAGTCCAAACCTCTCTGCACTAACTTAATGTGTAGTTTTCCTCATTGCTTTTGTCTGTATACAAATGCAATCAGTGTTAAAATTAGTTGTAAAGTCTGAATGTCTTCATGAGTTACTCAAATTTCACAACATGGGTGTCATTCACTTTTTCCTTTGTTCTAGATAAGCTAGAGCAAGTTACTCGAATAAAAATATTTTTAACAATGATTACTTTTGTACATAACATTACAGATTTGATTTTTTAGACTGCTGGCCTACAGAACATCATTTCCTATAATTTTATTCCAGTCTATCCAACTCCCTTCACTGAACCCTGTAACAGCATACAGCTCTATGATATTCAGTTCCATTCTTTTCACCACGGCAGACTGTCCTGAGTTCTGTTCCCGTCTGTTCCACTACCCGCAGTACATTGCCTTCTTATTTCTCTTAATCTATGGGTCAAATGCATGTATGTTCTTCTTCAGCTATTGTCTAGGTCACGTTAGCCTTTATTAAGGCCTTTACTACCTCATTATGTTCTTGTCTGCCTGAATTCCCATTTTACCCTTTTCACAGTCCGGTAGGCACAACAGTGTGGCAAGACTGCCACACTGAGAACTTGTGCAAACACTACAATATAGAAGTAGCCCAAGCACTGGAAACATGAACCATAAAGCATTATCAGCAATGATCAAATTTATATTACATGCGACTAGCCATTAAGAAAAGTAGGTGTAAGAAAAACAGACAAAGCAGTTCATGAAGAAGGACAAAAGTAGCGTTATCACTGAAAGTGCTGCACCCAGTGATCACAGTGTCTTACGTAGAGAGAGACACAAAGTCATGAAATACCATGGTTTGCAAGCAGAAATGAGAGCAATGGGGAAGGGAGATACCCAGACAGCTTTAACAGCAGTAGGACGCGTAACAGAAAACGGAATCTACAGTGGTGCTTAAATATGCTGCTAATACACTTAACCCCATATGAATTACAGGAGGTAATTCTAGGCAGATTACAGGTGTTAAGAAGAGCACTCACGGCTAACATCAAAGACTAAAATAAGGCTAATTTCATGAACTCTAATTGTATCCTGACTTAGGAATGGGGTCCACTCCCTCACGGTATTAGAAACCCAAGCTAAGTACTAATTAAGGGTTCTGAACCACTATAATGTAAATGCCACTGCATGAAGCCATCCAGAGTAAGCTTTCAAAATTGCAAAACCACAAATAAAAAAGAAATATAAAATACCACCAAGAAAAAGCCACTGATACAAAAACTAGAATTTAATAAACACTTACCGCCTCAGCACAAATGCCTTCCAAGAGTAAAACACATCATACAAAATCAGTTTAAATACACTCATTCTCATTAACATAATTATCAATCATCCCTCAATAAAACAATATAATTACATATTAAAAATTATACATTTCTAATTATACTTCTTGTTGAGCCCAAAAGGCTCCAAGGTACCATACTTTAAAATAAACAGTGCTTCTTTTTTGAGCAATTTTTCTTTTACACTCGCATTCCCCAAGAAGAACTTCAACCTTCTTCAAAACACAGCCTTTAAGGGTTGGAATTATGATACTGTGAAAAATGAGCACCTAGTGGGCTTTCTTGTTTTTTATTTTTAATATCTCTCACATGTTCTTGCAGTCGAATCCTAAAACTTCTCTAAGTTTCCGCTATGTAAAACAGATTGCAGGTAATCTTCAACACATAAATAACTCCTTCTGTACAAGTATAATAATACCTTTGAACAAATCTAACCCTATTAACATATGGAAAAAAAGAAACTAAATATCTACAAATTGAACATTTATTACAAGGAATAGTACCATTTTTAACTGCAATCGTTTTATTGAGGGATGATTGATAATTATGTTCATGAGAATGAGTGTTATTTAAACTGATTTTGTATGATGTGTTTTACTCTTGGAAGGCATTCATGCCGAGGCGGTAAGTGTTTATTAAATTCTAGTTTTTGTATCAGTGGCTTTTTCTTGGTGGTATTTTATAAGCTTTCAAAACTGCTTCACCTGAGTATATGTTACAGTGATTTAATAAACTCATGGTCTTGATTTCAGCAGAGAAGGGGTATAACTACAAAGTCGTTAAGCATCTATCCATGCCATTTCTTGCCTCTCTGGCTAGAACAGGGCAGGAGTCATGAAGAATAGCACACATAAAAGTGAAATGTTAATGGCTGATATGCTGGGTGCAAACCTGCATTTATCACTTCTGCAGTGCATTGTTTGACCTAGTTGGGCACAGGGTGAGACAGAAAGTGACCGTTTTACAGAAGAGACCTGGGATATAATAAATAGCACAAAATGGTCAAATTACTTTATAAGCAACACATGAATGAGCAAAAATGCTGACCCATTTAAAAGGGTTTACATTGCAAAGGATCCATACGCAAGTAGGCAACTGGAATTAGTGAATTACTGAAAAAAAATGTAATGACTATTAATACCAGTGTTTCTGAAGAAGTCTGCTTACAATAAGGATAATAGTGCTGTTTATACAAAGATAGTGACTGGGTTATTTCAACATTACTGGAAGAAATGTAGAAAATTACAGGGGCAAAGAGTGCCCACAGCCACTGGAGGCGCAGTTTCTGTTCCAGTGGTTGGGAGCTGTGAAGGTAATTACTATAAGGAAGATTTTGTGAGATCATAATGAGACTTCAGGTTACCTTTGCTTAAATTTAACAGAAGGGAAGTAAGACACTTTGTTGACAGGAACAGGAAATAGGAGTAAAAGAGGTTCTGTAAAGGGCTAACTGCAATTTAACATTACAAGGCAAACAGCTAAACAAAGAGAACACATCAGTAATCTGTGGATGTCTTTATATGTAAGCAAGGAGCAACAATGAGTATATAGATAACAGGGCCTTTCAATGACTTTTTTATTAAGTCATTAATTACAGCAAGTGAAAGAGCAATGGATATAAAAAAAACAATGGATATTGCCCTAAGCTAAGAGGTTCACTATAGGCATTGCCAAAGTGTTCCTCAAATTATTTTTAACTATTTTTCATTGTCAACAGTATTACTATATTGATTCGAGAGAATGTTCCCAAACTCATGTGCCAATATTTGCTGTGATACTCATTTTGTATTCTTTGTAAATATTTGCTGTGATAGATTATTTTGTACTGTTTGCAATTGCAATTTTTGCCCTATAGTCCTGGGTCTTGGCTAAAAAGGGTTTGTTGACCAGTTTATTAACCTGGTTATCAATATGCAATAAATAAAATATCCATTAGTCAATTGTTTCATCTGTAACAGGCCCATGTAACAGTATTTATTTACAAATGTAATCTGAGTGATGTATCAAAAGACGGCATCTGGTAAGATGTTACAGCTTCTACAGTCTTGCCATCCCTCAAATCATTCATATTCTGGAGGATGCCACATATTATTTTTTTAGAACTGTAATCTGAGTGATGTATCAAAAGACAGCATCCAGTAAGATGTCACGGCTTCTAGGGTCTTGCCATCTCTCAAATGATTCATATGCTGGGAGATGCCACATAGCATATGGTTTTCTACACTCTATTTCCAGCACATGAAAAACAAAGGTAAGTAAGAAAGGCCCTATTTGCATGTAAACCATACTCTCTTCTAATATGAATAAGACAACAGCTGTCCCATTAACCTGGTCAAGTTGTTACTTTGTTTTTAATGGCACCCAGTGAGATAATTAAGCAACACTTTTTTCACGTCAGTTACTAGATGGCACATTCCAATAAACATTGGGACATATGGCTAAAAATCACACAACAAATGTTTTTATATTGAGTGAAATGTCTCCTCCTTGGAGAACGGTTTATTCACCATGAGGTCTGAAGAACTGTTAAAACAGTCACTCCATATAAGCTGGCCTAGAGTGCCTTAGTGACTGACGTTATTTACATACTGAATTGTTAACGAGTTCAACAGATTTACTCCTCACAAGATAAGGTACTGCTTTTGGGTCTCCAAGAATGGTATTTAGCAGATATATTTTGGGACTTAAAAAAAAAAAAAAAATCAAGTGTGGTCTCTTCAACACCTGTTTTTGTTGCAGCTATGTTGAACTTACTACCAAATGAAAGGATACTGAGTCACAACAATGGGTGCAGAAGTGGCATGTGTCCTTCATTCAAATGACTTACAATAATTCCCATCGGGATGAATATGGCACTGAATGCCACACTTGGATTCTTCCTTACTCGAGACATTCTCATGAAGCATGCCTTGTGACATTAGATCTTACCTGCTGAAAGTGGTTATGCATTCTTGCAAAAGCCAGTAAAGGCAAATGACATCCTTGCAGCAAAGTTCACAGCCTGTAATGGCTGCCTGTAAAGGTAGGTGATTTGAACTTCTCGTCTGCCTTTGTGCAATCGTCTATGAAACAGGAATGCACTGCAAAGTTAGCAGGAGGGGTGTGGGGGTGCAGTGTGGCAAAGCCCTCTCCCTCCCCAATACAACACCTTGTAGGCATAACAGCAAGGTAACCACAGTTATTCATCTTTGTGGGACTCAAAATTTCAGGTCTCTCTCAATTTGTTAGGGATCTATTACTACCTGTCCTTTGGGAAACTTGTTCTTCCACACCTATGCAACAAGTTAGAGTTTGCTGTAAGAATAGTTTCTTAGTCCTGCAGCCCAGAAACCAGTTGGCCAAGAAGCTACTAACTCAAAAGGAATGGAAGGTCCATTGTTCTTTAGTTCATTTCCTGCAGGTGGTAACCCTAATTTCCTGCCCTCTTGAAGAATATACAGAGATAGCAGAGCACGGTTAAATTCTGCCCCATGCTCTCCATCCCAGGAAATGGCCACTCCTTTAACAAGCGATGTTTCCAGGTATTATCATTACTCACATGACCAGTTTTCCTCTGATGCAGCCATGTCCTTGGAATACCTAAATGCAAAAACACATCACGCCCTTGCACCAAGGTCTCACAGTAACATTTTAGTGAAAATTAAAGGCTAGAACACCTCTGAGGACTGCATCCTCCTTGATAATATTCTATTTGTTAGGGTGCAAAAAGCCAGACAGCTGTGTTTCAAGGCAGACAGAAGAGTCACCTTCTGATGACAATAATCTGTACTTCCTAAAGTTTGTTAATCCTCAGACCCTTAATTTCATGAGTTCTGTACCCAGTTTTTTGTATGCAGAGAAAGTTTGACAGTTTTCTAATAAGCAGTAATGCAACTAAGGGGACTGGTTACTCTGCTGCAACTTACAGCACTTGGTTTGGGAATGATGGCAGACTGCACCACGTCTGATCGTACTGATACTCTGGTTCATTTTTCATTCTGTTCTGATTTTCAGTGCAAGTTGCTGTTACCTTGACTGAAGGAAGCTGTTGCTGTTACCGTGTGCACGATATTAGTGGGTTATGTTTTGTTCTGTGAATCTGTTTAACAAATTTACAGTGTGTTTTCTGACACAATTGATACTACGTAAAGGCCACATGTATTGATAATCTTTTACTTTGAGCTCTCCTTAGGTTGGAACTGTAGCTTATAAAATCCTGTTTGGGTCAGACTGGGGCACCTACATACACTGCCAAGCTTCAAAGTGACCTAATCGGTTAAACAAATGCTTGTATGCAAAGTGTTGTGGAAACTATATATATATATATATATATATATATATATATATATATATATATATATATATATATATTGAATATGTTCTGTATTGTATAAAAAATGTCTCACAATGCAGTCAGCACAGGCAAAAGAACAGCAATAGTGTCTGAAGATGCAGCCAAGTTAAACATCGACTCTATAACAGTCAATTACGTTCTTATTCCCATTTATCCAATGACTCAATCTTATTGTTCATCAATCCCATGGTGAAAAAATTAGCTAAAGCATGTTTGATAATTCAGTGTGGCAAGATGTTTGCAAGACATAAGGTAGTGGAGGTAGTAGATTCAGATATTAAACTATTACCCTAAAATTACAATATTTTGTGGAAGTGGTACAGCTGTATCCCCCCACACTCTACCTCTCCATTGTCCCTAATTTTGCAGACCACCACTCATTTTGCTTCATATTTTTACTCTGTCCCTTGCAATTTTCTTTTCATTTTCTGATAAATCGCACAGGATTAAAGTCAGTTATTTCAGCCATTAGCATTTCATACTTTCTTTTGTAGAAAAAATGAATGGATGAAAACCCCATTGTTTTATTATTTTTAAATGAATTAGAATATCTAAATTTGTCCCTGATTTTGGGTATTAGTTGCTTTTATTTTTGGCTTTGTCCACAATTCCTCAGCAAAGATGATGAGAGAGATATCTCCGCCCTACCAAGAACATCCCTATCTTACTTCACTGATTACAATGACTCTCCACTGTGTTCTTTGTAAACTACAGTTCAATAAAATGAAGCCAACAAAAAGGAGAGATTAGGAGATTTGGAATCCCCCCAGCAGATTACATTACATTTGTTTGAAATCTGTTTTTCATTTTAGTGCCAAACACCATCACTGGTTGCCTCACAGATCTGGACATTTCACACTGGGATGCTTTTAACTGACAAAAACAGTTGCTTCACTACTGCCAAGACTTGTAATTAAAAGTTTAATGCTCATTTTCCGCATGGCAGGTCAGGAGTGGATGTAGTCCAATATGCAATGTAAATGTAATTTACAAAGAGGTCTTAACTTTCTACTAATCTGTCAGCACCAAACTCATAACAGTGCCATTTGTAAAGCAAATGAATAAAACTGTGCTGGATTTTGCTTAACATTACATCTTTGTGTAAAAAATTAGACATTATTTATGACTACTCAGTGTAATTTCTGCACACAGTAAAATGTGGTCCATGCCAGTGGGTTTAGCAAGTTACAAGCTTTCTACTTGCAGCAGAAAATCAGCAATTTTGTTTTAGTATGCAGGTAGTTCCATACTGGAATGCCAGACTTCTTTTTACAAGATAAACAATGTTTGGCAGTTTAGTGCAGAGGATTAAGGATCTGTATTACAAAAATTTGTTGAATTTTGTAGTTCTGAGTTTCATTCCCCGAGTCTCCATTTGCCTGTTGTGTACTTCAGAGAAAGACAGTTAAACCACAACTCTCCTAGGGTAAATCTGCATACTGCCACTTGCACCTAGTAAGTATTTTCAGGAAACAAACAATTCTGAAGACTCACAGATGAACACCTTGATTACTGCGGAACACTGCCTTTTGCATTGATAGTGAAGGCCAGCTATGAGGCCCGTGTTGTGGTCTGCAGACACTGAAGTCTGGATTTAACAGCAACACTTTACCAGTTTTTTTTTTCAGTTCAGGGGAATGTTAAAAGATTCTACTGCACTTGCAGATAAATAGAAATGGATCAAAGATTATTTGCACTAATAAATGAAACAGGCATGTATAAGCATATCATTTTAATACTTAAAAACCTGAGTGCCAAGCAATGGGAGCAGATGCATGCATTTAGCTCCTCAGTAGGCAATCTCAAAAGAGTTCTGAAAGAAAGGAAGTAATCTGCAGTGATGGACCTTCCAACATCCAACAACCAGCAGACAGACAATGGAACCAAGTCTGTGCCTTCATTAAAATATCCTAAGATCAGGCAGGGTTAAGTCAGGACAAGGCTGCCAGTTAGTTGAGCATGTCTGTGTGTGTGTATGTATGATATATATATATATATATATATATATTGGGAAAAGGGATCCACAGCACCTCCCCCACACCACCTGATGCCTCCATACTGGTCTACCTACCCCACCCAGATAACTTTTTTCTTAATTTTTCTCACAGTTTGTCTTACTATTTAGCTTTTTCCTGTATTCATTCAACATAATCTAAAGACACCATTTCTTTACTACAAAAAAATAAGAAAATAAATACTGTAAAAGTGCCTCTGCTAGAACAGCATCCTGGCCAGCTGCCTAGTTGGCCTATACCTAAAGCCAGCTATATGTATGTATGAATGTATATACATATATATATATATATATATATATATATATATATATATATATATATATATATATATATATATATATATATATATATATATATATATATATACACACACACACACACACACACACACACACACACACACATATCAAGATAAGTGTGTGGGTTGTATACACAGATATATATAGGGTGGCCTAATGGTTAAGGTGTTTGCCTTACAAACACAAGGTGCTGTGTTCTGAGTCTCACAAGGGATAATTGGCTAGGCTTAAAATGGCTTGCAAAGGCAGTTAGCCTAGTAATAACCTATGAACCTATATATATATATATATATATATATATATATATATATATATATATATATATATATATGTGACAAACACACGTGAGCATGTATTTATGCACAATACTTTATTTTGATCAGATAAGAGTGAGAGCACTGGATCACTGGGGCCCCTTCACTAAGCCTGACATGATATTATATGATATTGTATGTAATGAATAGGAAATACAAATTAAATGATATACAAGAACAACACTTTAATGCTACCTCAGTTTATATGCTGTGATGAAAGTGATGCCGTGGTCAGCACTGCTACCTCAAAACAAATATTTTTTCCCCATTTTGTTCTCATGTGAGGAGCCTTCTCTGCAATGTCTTCATATCCTCAGTTTGTCCATGGGGGGTTTTGCCACATGTTTTGCCTTTGTCCCACATCCCAAAGACCTTGGCAACAGAGGTTTGTGTGCGTGCGTGTGTGTGTTGTGTGTGTCATTAATGGGTATGTGCATGTATCTTGCAAAAGGCTGGTATCCCATCCAGAATTAGCTTCTCTATTGTGCACCCAATAAGTGCTAGGACAGCCACTGGTTCCACCACAACCCTGAAACATGTGAAGCAGGGAATAACTGAAGCGAAACAGGACACACTGATCTGGAGGTGCAGGATGAATTAGCAAATCATCACTTCCTGAATGTCACTCAGAAAGGATTTAACAGCAACACTTTACCATGTCAAGTGCAGCTGCCAACCAAGTTGCCTTGGCAGTTGCTATGTACAGTGTAAGGAAGCCCCACAAAATTTTTTTTTTTTAGTGTTTGTGTGTGGTCATTCAATAAGGAAAGATTTTAGTGTATGCTGTTTGGTTGAACAAAAAATGACTGATTTTGATACATTCATTCAATGAACGAGTTGAAATTTGTAAGAATTCTATCTGGATCCCACTGAAAAGATGTCCTTGAGACACATATATATTCACATTTATATGTAAAGACACACATATATAGTTGTAATATACTCTGTCAAATGCCCATTTTATTGGCAGACTTTATTGCTTTCGATTTCTGTCACAGTTTCTGCTTGCTGATTACAGATTTCAAACATCGGATCAGAATCACTGACTGTTCCTGTGGTGTGGAACTGTTTTTGCATGCAGGTAAGTAGGCCAGACTTCCAGACCACTCAGAACACGTATTAATGAACATAGATCTGATATTAAGACTAAGAAGGAAACTAACGCTTTGTATCACCATACATTGAAACATCCTGATGCGCAATTTACTTTTATGATTATAGCCATAATTATTGGCGATCGTAGCAATCCTCAGGGATGGCATAATATACTTAATCACAAAGAAAAATACTGGATCATCAAATTGGGTGCGTTATTCTCACCAGGACTCAATGACCATTTGTAACCACAATTTTTATGAATGGCAGATTTTACTGTTGCTCATTCATTTTTTATATTTTTTGAGTATTTTCTTGAGTATTTGGTTTCATTTGGTGCATGCCCATTCACACAATATATGTTTTATTCCTGGGGATATATTCTTTTCCTGCAGACACTATTGTACATTTATATTGAACAGTTATTTCTCTTTGTTTCTCTGGTCCCATCTTAAATTATGTGACTGTGCCAGGTATCAGGTTCATTTGATGTCTGTCTGTTATGCCTTTTTATTCCTGTAACATGTTAGACAGGGAGGAATTTTGTCTCCAAGTGGTCACTTCATATTTATTTTTGTTTTTTATATATGTTTTTTGGTTTTCATCAACTTGATTCTTTTTTGATTTCAAATGTATGTATTAGCACTAGTGGGAATATACCAATGATCTCATTGGTGGGGGGGGGGTCTATAAATATTCATGAGGTTTCACTGTTGCATTTTT
This sequence comes from Protopterus annectens, assembly GCF_019279795.1. Classification (NCBI taxonomy): domain Eukaryota; kingdom Metazoa; phylum Chordata; order Ceratodontiformes; family Protopteridae; genus Protopterus; species Protopterus annectens. The sequence continues at coordinate 1,584,545,406 of NC_056729.1, forward strand.
AATTTATTTCAACACTGAAGAAGGCATTGGTTTGCCGAAACCGGTCTGTACAATAAAGCATTATTCAGTCTGATACTCATGTATCATTCTTAGTGTTTTTCTTTCCATCAGACACACTTTTTGCTGGCCTCCTGTTGTTACTATTGAATACTTTGGCCGTGCACATACCTACGCGCATAGCATCATGTTTGGTTGAAGGCTAAGGATAAGGCATATGAAGAGGTGTATGAAAGGTTGGACACTAAAGAGGGAGAAAAGGACCTGTACCAATTGGCTAGTCAGAGGGACTGAGCTAGGAAAGATGTGCAGCAGGTAAAGGTGATAAAGGATAATGAGGGAAACATGCTCACAAGCGAGGAGAGTGTGTGAGCAGATGGAAAGAGTACTTTGAGGGGCTGATGAATGAAGAGAATGAGAGGGAGAGAAGGTTGGATGATGTGGGGATAGTGAATCATGAAATGCAATGGATTAGCAAGGAGGAAGTAAGGATAGCTATGAAGAGGATGAAGAATGGAAAGGCTGTTGGTCCAGATGACATACCTGTGGAAGCATGGAGGTGTTTAGGTGAAATGGCAGTGGAGTTTCTACCCAGATGGTTTAATGAAATCTTGGAAAGTGAGAGGATGCCTGAGGAATGGAGAAAAAGTGTTTTGGTACCGACTTTTAAGAAAATGGTTAAGGTGTTTGTCTTACAAACACAAGGTGCAAGGTTTGAGTCTCACAAGGGATAATTTGCTAGGCTTCAAATGGCTCTCGAGCAGTTAGCTTAGTATGAACCTATTATTATCCTATTATTATAAGGGTGATGTGCAGAGTTGTAGTAACTACAGAGGGATTAAATTGATCAGTCACAGCATGAAGTTATGGGAAAGAGTAGTGAAAGCTAGGTTAAGAAGGGACATGATGATTAGTAACCAGCAGTATGGTTTCATGCCGGGAAAGAGCACTACAGATGCGATGTTTGCTCTGAGAGTGTTGATGGAGAAGTACAGAGAAGGAGTTGCATTGTGTTTTTTTAGACTTAGAGAAAGCATATGATAGGGTGCCTAGAGAGGAGTTGTGGTACTGTATGAGGAAGTTGGGAGTGTCAGAGAAGTATGTAAGAGTGATACAGGATATGTACGAGGGTAGTGTGATAGCGGTGAGGTCTGTGGTGGGAGTGACGGATGTGTTTAACGTGGAGGTGGGATGAGCTCTGAGCCCTTTCTTATTTTCAATGGTGATGGACAGGTTGACATACGAGATCAGGCAGGAGTCCCCGTGCACTATGATGTTTGCAAATAACACTGCGATCTGTAGTGAGAGCAGGGAACAGGTGGAGGAGAACCTGGAGAGATGGAGATATGCTCTACAGAGAAAAGAGGAATGAAGGTTCAGCAGGACTAAGACAGAATATATGTGTGTGAATGAGTGGGACGATAGAGGAATGGTGAGGATGCAAGGAGTAGAGGTGGCGAAGGTGGATGAGCTTAAATACTTGGGATCAATAGTTCAGAGTAATGGTGAGTGTGGAAGAGAGGTGAAGAAGAGAGTACAGGCAGGATGGATTGGGTGGAGAAGAGTGTCAGGAGTGCTTTGTGACAGACGAGTACCAGTAAGAGTGAAAGGGAAGGTCTACAAGAGGGTAGTGAGACCAGCTATGTTATATGGGCTGGAGACAGTGGCATTGACAAAAAGGCAGGAGTTAGAGCTGGATGTGGCAGAGTTAAAGATGTTAAGATTTGTACTGGGTGTGACGAGGGTGGACAGGATTAGGAATAAGTATATTAGAGGGTCAGCCCAGGTTGGAAGGTTTGGAGACAAAGCCAGAGAGGCAAGATTATGTTGGTTTGGACATGTGCTGAGGAGGGATGCTGAGTATATTGGGAAAAAGATGCTAAGGATGAAGCTACCAGGTAACAGGAAAAGAGGAAGGCCTAAGATAAGGTTTATGAATGTGGTGAGAGAGGATATGCAGGTGGCTGGTGTAACAGAGCAAGATGCAGAGGACAGGAAGAAATGGAAACAGGTGATCCACTGTGGCGACTCCTAACAGGAACAGCCGAAAGAAGATGATGATGATGAGACAGATTTACAGTATTTGAGTAAGACGACAGTTTGTGATGCAGTGTAGATTTGAAGAATATTTTAATAAAGTGATCTCTAATCTCTTTTACAGAAGTTTTAAGGAGTCTTTTACATCCATTTGTACTATTACTAACTCGGGCAGATGGAAATTCAGGGTAATGTCTCATTCGTAGGACAGCACAGCTGTGAGTGCTACACCTCCCCTTAAACTGTACTGCAGTGTCACTAACCAGGTGCTTACAAAAATAAAGACCAAGCGTCTCCTGTAGGAATACAGTCCACATTCTTCTGATCTTCCTAATTTCTAAGGCAAGTCTACAACATGCTAACTACTAACACCGTTACAGACTCCGATTTTCCCCACAATACGAGGCCCTTTACTGATCAAATGAGGAATTTATCTGTGAAAATTTGTTTAAGCTTATAAAGAAAGCAATAAAAACTGATATTTTTTGAGTTTAAAATGGTGTAGAATCTTCTGATGTTGCTGTGGAAGAAGTACAACTTAAATTGAAAGAATAAGGGTAGACAGAGTTTGACAAGACACTCAGAAGGTCTCACTATTGCTCAATAAAGTGTAAAACTGGATAGGGTACTTTACAATGTACTGACACTAATAAAACCAAATGGAAAACAATTATATAGATTTCAATACTTCTCAAAAACACTGACTCAAAGCCTTAAGCAAATGGTAACCAAACATTCCACAGAAATCAAAACAACTAACTTGTGTTAGTATATCTAGGCACAAGTGCAGACATCATCACTGCACTGTTACATACAGTACATTACAGTTGGCAAGTGATGTTGGAAACAGTATTAAGATGACAGCATATATCACAACTATGATACAAATCTCGGTATAATTACATTCATTCAAAAGATCACACTGTGCAGACTGCTCTTATGCAGTCAGCAAATTACATCTTATTACAATAAAATTCAGTTTTTACTGCTTTCTACATATATTTTGTATGCACACATGACAGATAACATTCTTGTGTGACCAACAGCCGTCTTATACTGTGGGAAAATCACGCTAATGTTATAAAGCACATACATGTTTAAAGTTCACATAACTTGCATTCTCAGTGTTTAGTTATCTTACAGTGATTTTAAGTTGATTATTACGCTGTAGTATCCTCGTTACAGAGAAAGTCCCATGTACTGCTTTAAATTATTTACTTTTGTCAAGTGCATAAAAGCTGGTCCCTTTCTAACTAAAAGGTACCTTTACAATGTGATATTCTCTTTCACGTCTTGCTCACAAAACCACCCATCTAGAATTGTATCAGAGTATCACTTAGCTTTTACTTCTGTCCTACTTATGAGTTTTTGTTGCTATTAGCCATGAAATATGTACTATGCACACAAGTTTGTCCTTCTTCCTCAACCTAGACATTGGTCCATTGAGGAAACCAGGGACACGGAGTGTGGTTCCACAAATCTGTTTACATCAAGCTTATACATAACTTTGGCATGGACAAAAGTTACATGCCTCATTCAAAGTACAGAAGTAGTTAGCTAAATTTTAGTTGGTAATGGGAGCCGAAGGATCAACACTCCATGTCTGCATTTGTTAGTTGAGTGATTAGACCAGTCATACATGACCTGGGGCACAATGCGGAAATGATAAAAGGACAGTATAGAAACAAATGCATACAAGAAAAACTAATTTTTAACTGGAACACTACAGTACATAAAATAATTGTACTTGGTAATAAATAATTACTACATATTGACACTACAAAAGATTGAGGATATAGCTTAGTTTGAAATATGCACTGGTACACACACTGAACATAGGTTTAATCATACAACAAACTGACAGGAGGGTTTAAATTCGACACAGTAATGAGTCATATTTTGCTGAATAAAGATAACGTGGGTGCATTGTTAGAACAGCATGGAGTTCAGGAACAGCAGTAGGCAAGTGATTACTAAGGAGAAGGAATCTATATAGTCTAGGGTCGTGTGCGGGAGAAACACTTGTAGCGAGTATATGAAAAGTGATGAGGAAACGGCGAGGTTATGAAAGGCACTAAATTTGGAAGATTATGTATCTCTAAGAGAAAAGAATTCCCTATGGCAAGAGCTAGGTTTGTGAAGAATAGTTTCAGTTATTATCTGTTAAAAAAAGGTGCGTCTGTGGGGTTAAAATTAGAAATTCGGGTCATAGATTCATAGATGAAGTACTAGGTTAACTGCCCTTGTTGACCATTTTAAGCCTAGCTACTTACTCCCCTTGTGAGAATCAAACCCTGTTCCTTGTGTCTGTAAAGTAAACACCTTAGCCATTATGCCAAAGTACAGACCACATTACAGAAAAGTCAGGGGAGGATATGCGAAGCTGTGCAGTTTTAAGTTGCCAGAGTCTGCCTCAGGATGAAAAGCATCTACTTTAAGAAGAGGCTTTCTGTTACACTACTTCTGCCATGACAACCCACCTGGCAGGTCATACCCACTGGTACAGTTCCTACTGAAGGCCACCCGACATTTAAAGCAAAAGCAATCATTACTGCTCCACTAGTAAAAATGTCAGTACCATATAAGAATTATTGTTCAAAGAGATTCACAAGTAAACAGCAACTCCTCTCTTTAATAAAAAAGAGTAGCAAAAGCTCTGTTTACAAGTGCATATTACAGTGTAGTCTTATATGAAACAAAGTACCACTCAAACACCATTACGATGAAACAATAAGAATTTAAAAAAATAGCGTTTTTCTGCAACTCCCATCTCTCTTCAGGGACAATGTTCACATATAAATTCAACTGAGTTTTATTACTTAAATTTCCACACTATAAGCACTCTGGCTGTAACAAGTCATCTACATTTTATACAGGAACTTTCGGCTGTAAAAAAAAAAAGGTCTCTTTTGCTACATAGGGATGTTCTAAAGTGATTACTCGGGAATTACAGAACTAAGAAACATAGCAAAACATTACTGAACAACCATGCTAATCTATATTTATATTAGTAGTTGTTTTTCTTTTGGCTTTTCTCGGTTAGGGGTCGCCACAGAGGAACTCTGGTCCGCTAATGAGTGGCAGTCAATTTTTATGGTGCCGAGGTGCCAGCCCAACACCCAACCTTCAATGAAGGGACGCCCATTCACGCATGTCTTTCGAATGCCACTCGACCGCGGGGAGGACATACAGACTCCACACAGAAGGCGCTCCAGCTGAGAATTGAACGGGAAAACCTCTTGTTGTGAGGTGACTACACTACCGCTGCACCACTGCGGCTTTTTATATTTATAGTAGTAATACTCAGAAAACATGTCTGAACCCACCCCCCCCAAAAAAAAAAAAAAAACACGCACACCCTTCCATGAAATATCATCCTCAGAATCATCAAAAAGATTACACTGGACTCTATGGAGCCACCAGCAATAACTGTTCCTCCTTCAACACACACACCACACACACACACACACACACACACACATATATATATATATATATATATATATATAGATAGATATATATTTTACTAGGGTTAGGTAAAATAGCAAACTCAATGCCATATTAAGTTTGCATCTTGCTGAACACTTAGTAACAATCTACTTATCCCTTCTTACCTTATAACAAAGGCAAGTAAACACAGAACAGCTCATAAACCATTTCAAAAAGACTGTCTTCATGTTCATGAATTTCATCTTACAAAGGACTTTTACTGCCTCTCTTAAGTGCTTAAGATGTAAACATAACTATCAACCAGACAGCTAATTTTAGAATTCTTTAATATCCCAACAAAATTCACTAACAGAACAAAGATGTAACTAAACTTGCAAACAGGCAAACTTGCTCTTTTTTTAAAAGTATCAACTTAACATCACATGCATACCTTTGGGAGCGGACAGGATTTGTATTTTAAAAAAAGCTGGTGAGATTCCAGACAATGATATTGAATCTAATTTGGACAGGAATGAGTCACTGGCAAGCTTTTTGCTTGAAAATGCCATGCAAGCTCACATCAAGAAACAGGTTTAAAGGGCACTAAACATGCTAATATTAATATACATTTGATGTTCTATAGAAGTGTTGTAACCCACCCAGGTGGGGGGCTGCACCACCCACCCCCCCAACTATATATACAAACTCTGAGATTGCACTACAGTGGGAAAAAGGTCAAATTTATAAAAGATTTGTTTAGTATATGTTACACAGTGCGCACTTAAGGTGCGTTTACGAATGTTGCTTTTGTTTAGTTGTACTTCACAGCATCATCGGATGTTCCCAATGTTGGCCAACTATGACTATTTGCTGATTTTCCTTACGATGATATGACTGTTCGATAAACACACGTTCAATGCTTAATCAGAGAGTAGCTGTTCGGTGACTGTTTCCTTCAATTGGCAGAGACCCCAATAAAACAAGGTTAAGAAGGTGTATTTACGAACGTTGCTTCTGTTTAGTTGTACTTCACAGCATCATCGGATGTTCCCAATGTTGGCCAACTATCACTATTTGCTGATTTTCTTTACGATGATATGATTGTTCGATAAACACACATCTGATGCTTAGTGTTCAGAGATTAGCTGTTCGATGACTGTTTCCTTCAATTGGCAGAGACCTCAATAAAACAAGGTGGACAGACAGACTTGTTACTCAGCATCTCTCCCACTGCTGGAATAAATCTCCACTGCACTCTATATTCACAGGCAGTACTAGTATAGTACAACTTTTTTTTGCCCTAGCACTATAAAAACTGAAAAGTTTTGAAAATACTACTAAGACATATAAAGTGGTATGATTTTTTTGCGTGTCATTATTTAATCAAAACAAAAACTGGAACAGAGAAAACATTAATTGTGATTCAGGAGGAACCAGATGATGTAGACAACATATCAGATGCATTTAGATCAAATTTCTCCCCTCATCCCCCATACAGGGTTGCCAGACGTCCCTATTTGGGCGGGACTGTCCCGAGATCAACAGCCTGATCCAGAGTCCCAACCTGCCGGTTTAAATCCCGGCCAGCCTCTGCTTTGTTTTTTTTTTTTTTTTTGATTGGCCTGTATACATGGCATATGGGCCAATGAAAAATTGCTAAACACGGAGCTTCTTGTGTTCCGCATTAAACACGAGAAGCTCCGTGTTTAGTGATTTTTGATTGGCCCATATGCCGGTATACGGGCCAATCAAAAATCGCTAAAAACGGAGCTACTTGTGTTGAATGCAGAACTGCAATGCATTAAACACGAGAAGCTCCGTGTTTAGTGCAGAGCTACTGTTCTTTAATGTGGAACTGTGTTCCGCATTAAAGACCTTTTTTTTTTGGTCTTCACTTGCCGTGAGAGACCTTCTTTTTTTTGTCCCTACCTGGGGGGGCTGGAAATCTGGCAACCCTGCCCCCATAGCTTTCCCTTGCAAGATATTGTATCTGGATCCTGAAAAAATCACCTGCAAACAAGTCCAAAGGGATCTCTCTATAGTTTAATAAAACTGATTTATTGGGCCTGACAATGTGCCTGGATACTGTCTTGCCAGTAAAAAGCCCCATCTTACTGACCTGCACCTAAATCTGTTCAAATCTCAGCCTCTTAAACTGGTTTTATGCCAGTGTTGAAGAACAGCTGTGGTTGTCCCTTTTTGCAAGGGTAGCTTCATCACAAACACTGGCAACTATAGACCAATAAACCTACCCAACTCATTACCAAAGGCATATCCTTCCATGTTCAATGATATTACCATCCCTCTGTACACCTCTTTTATTTGGTCCACAGTAGAATATAACAACTTCTGCATGTCCAGAGATATGGATTTCAAAGAAATATCAGGACCTTTTAGTCCTTCAATCCAAACCAGTCCTAGTGGACTTCTTTGAAAATGTCACTGCTGCACTGGATGAGGGTAAATTGGTTCACATAGTGAGTCTACATCTAGGCATGGCCTTGGATATTATTCTGCATCCAGGCTGTATAGGCAATTTAAAGTAGAAGCTTATGCAGCCTACTAGGACAGCTGACTGACTCACAGATAAAACCCATCAAATTAGGACTGAGGGTACACACCTCTAAAAGGCTTGCTTACTAGGGAGGTCCCCTCTGGGCTCAGTACAGGGGCCACTCAATTTGGTATTTACTTTTCTGATATCAAAACTAATGTCACTAAGAAAATCAAAGGCTCAAGTTCCATAAGCTACACAGAATAGCTTAAAGTTATATATTTATTTTCTGTCTTACACAGACTTGTGCATGCCTAAACTACAGGGCTTTAAACAGCCCTGCCCTGCATGATACCCTACAGGTACAAAAAACCCAAAACACCCATATAAAATACCTAATCCTCCACTGCAACATAAACAAAACCTAGTGTTGGGATAGATACATATCCAAAAGAATATGCATTATCCCTAACAAAGAATACTTGGTATTGTACCAGAGATAATTTGAGGAGAACCCATGCATGGGAGAAAGCATTTAGGAGCTGCCTCTGTCCATTAGTAGTGCAGGGGGCAGTCCTGGGGTAAATTTTCTGTTTCCCACCATAGACCTAAGCTGTACTTGAATATAGGCAGGGATGAAATTTGTTTAATGTGAACGTGGAGTCTGTTCCACAGCAGCAGTATTCTCTGTGAAATATACCTGTCCCTCCAAACCATTCTGTTGATGTTGATCAAGAGGTTTGATCACTAGACAGAGTATTTCTGATTCCATTTGACTTGCTGATGTATAGTAAATCCATCAGTAATGGGTCATAGGATGCCTTGTATTCCAGACACAGGTCACCTCTTAGCAGTCTGTAGGATACAGAGTATAGCAACAGAACTTTGAGTCGGTCGATGTAAGACATGTTGTTCAGGCCTTGTATACTTTTAGTAAGGTATCTCTGTGAGATTTCCAGTTGTTGCATGTGTCTGGACAGATGCATGCCAAAAGGGGCATTATGTTCAATGATTGGTGTAATAAGGCTCGAGTAAACAGGGGCAATGGCATCCCTAGATCTAGACACAATCCATTTCTTTATAAGCTATGCAATACAGGAAGACTTTTACAACACTAATGGTTAGGTCACTGTCCACATAATTTCCCAACTCTCAAACAAATGGGTCAACTCTTAGGGATGTATTGTCAAAATGGTAGTTCCCTGGAGTCATTGATTTCTCAAAGGATACAATAAGGCAATTTTGGCATTTATTTTCAGTCAATGATACAACACTAGTTTATTTATTTGAGGAAACCATTCCTGCAAGATGGCCAAGTCATTTGGGGATTCAGTGACTGCTCCTAACCTGCAGTCATCTGCAAACTTAATCAGCCAGAACCCTTTGGAATTGGATTGTACTTCAGCAAAGTGGATATCAAACAAAACAAGTCACAACACACAACCCTTGGGGCACTCCACTGATCACTGGTCTTTTTATGGAGGTAATTCCCCTATTTTGATTACCTGCACCCTATCTGTGAGCTAGCTGGCAATCCAGTGGGTGACAGAGGGGTTCACTCCCAATTTAACTTTTCTACTATGCTTGAGTGGGGAATTGTATCAAAAGCTTTGGCCAGGTTGAAGTACTCAGTGTGTACCATTTTGCCTTCATCCATTGCTTTAGTGACCTTTTCTAAAAATCCATCAAGCTGAATAAGCATGACCTGCCCTTGATGAATCCAGACTGAGATGGGTCCAGTGTTTAGAGGTTCCCTATGTTCTGATTTATTAGTTACATGATTAGTTACATTGCTTTGCATATGAGGCTGGCCAGAAAAATTGTTCTGTAATCACTTGGGTCTATGAAAGGTCCTCAGTTATGCAGGGAATTGACTGTAGATATTCTCCGATCACTTGCTACCAAACCTGTATGGAGGCTAAGATTGAACAGTGTTAGGAATGTGGCTAAATGCCTTAATGCAAAGACAAATCCTGAACTAGCATGACATGCACATAGTACATAGGAATTACACTAGGGTTTAATAACAATAATTGGAACACCTCATCATCATCTTCTTTCCGCTGTTCCCGTTAGGGGTCACCACAGCGGATCATCTGTTTCCATTTCTTCCTGCCCTCTGCTTCTTGCTCTGTCACACCAACCACCTGCATGTCCTCTCTCACTACACCCATAAACCTTATCTGAGGCCTTAAACCTTATCTGAGGCCTTCCTCTTTTCCTGTTACCTGGTTAGCTTCATCCTTAACATCTTCGTCCCAATATACTCAGCATCCTTCCTCAGCACATGTCCAAACCAACGTAATCTTGCCTCTCTGGCTTTGTCTCCAAACCTTCTAACCTGGGCTGACCCTATAATATACTTATTCCTAATCCTATCCGCCCTCATCACACCCAGTGCAAATCTTCGCATCTTTAACTCTGCCACATCCAGGTCTAACTCCTGCCTTTTTGTCGATGCCACTGTCTCCAACCTATATAACATAGCTGGTCTCACTACCCTCTTGTAGACCCTTCCCTTTCACTCTTACTGGTACTCATCTGTCACAAATCACTCCTGACACCCTTCTCCACCCACTCCATCCTGCCTGTACTCTCTTCTTCACCTCTCTTCCACACTCACCGTTACTCTGAACTACTGATCCCAAGTATTTAAACTCATCCACCTTCGCCACCTCTACTCCTTGCATCCTCATGATTCCTCTATCCTCCCTCTCATTCACACACATATATTCTGTCTTAATCCTGCTGACCTTCATTCCTCTTCTCTCTAGAGCACATCTCCATCTCTCCAGGGTCTCTTCCACCTGTTCCCTACTCTCACTACAGATCACAATGTCATCTGAAAACATCATAGTCCACGAGGACACCTGTCAGATCTCGTCTGTCAACCTGTCCATCACCATTGCAAATAAGGGCTCAGAGCTGATCTTTGATGTAATCCCACCTCCACCTTAAACACATCAATCACTCTCACCGCAGACCTCACAGCTGTCACACTACCCTTGTACATATCCTGTACCACTCAAACATTTCTCTGACACTCCTGACTTCCTCATACAATACAACTCCTCTCTAGGCACCCTGTCATATGCTTTCCCTCAGTCTACAAAAACACAATGCAATTCTTTCTGACCTTCTCTGTACTTCTCCATCAACACTCTTAGAGCAAACATCACATCTGTAGTGCTCTTTCCCGGCATGAAACCATACTGCTAATCATTAATCATCAAGTCCCTTCCTAACCTAGCTTCCACTACTCTTTCCCATAACTTCATGCTGTGACTGATCAATTTAATCCCTATGTAGTTACTACAGCTCTGCACATCACCCTTATTCTTAAAAATCAGTACCAAAACACTTTTTCTCCATTCTTCAAGCATCCTCTCACTTTCCAAAATTTCATTAAACCATCTGGTTAAAAACTCCACTGCCATTTCACCTAAACACCTCCATGCTTCCACAGGTATGTCATCTGGACCAACAGCCTTTCCGTTCTTCATCCTCTTCATAGCTATCTTTACTTCCTCCTTGCTAAATCCATTGCACTTCATGATTCACTATCCCTGCATCATCCAACCTTCTCTCCCTCTCATTCTCTTCATTCATCAGCCCCTCAAAGTACTCTTTCCATCTGCTCAACACACTCTCCTCACTTTTAAGTATGTTTCCCTCATTATCCTTTATCACCTTTACCTGCTGCACATCTTTCCTAGCTTGGCCCCTCTGTCTAGCCAATCAGTACAGGTCCTTTTCTCCCTCCTTAGTGTCCAACTAGACCACCTAAACAGCAAAACTGCAGTGCAGCTACCTGCTGGAATTACTAATATAGGCTTAAAGACCTTAGCTAAAGTAGACAGAGACAGTTGATACGAATTTAAAAGCAGATCAAGAAATGAAAACACTTATCTGTCTTTTTCTGCCTAATGGAACTATCACAATATTATAATGCCTTAAAGGCTCATTTTTAATACTTACAAAGATGCTTGTTTTCCTTCCTCAGCATACCCATTTTGTAAACTATGCACAAACAAGTTACAGCTAATCTTTTTGGCTGTAAGCAAGCAACTTTGTATACAAACCCTTGCTTTACTGACATTTCCATGCATCTGTTTTGTAGATTTGTTCAATTGTATTGTCTTTTTTTTCCTCTGCCGGTTTTGGGCCTGTGTTGTGGCTAAAACAAAGGTCATTTTGACCTGTTCACACATAGTTAACAAAGGGCTACAAATTAATTAATCAAAGCACTTGTTTGCAGCCTCTCCTTGTAAGGTAAGTCATGTTCCGTTTCTGTGTTCTCCCTGTTGGATTGGGCTTGGTATGATTAAATTTGGACTAATGATAGCATGATTATTGAAGGGACACCCCAACACCATGTGCAAAAATGGAAAAAGGGTTTACAGCTGGATGGATGTGGATAGATTCAGGACTCAAGAAGGTTTGTTTGCTGAAGGAATCAATCCCAATCAAATCAAGATACACAGCCTTAAATATTTTGAGGCACAAACACCAGTGGAAGGCATCACCACAGCCTGGCACCTTTCTGAGGGATATGACCACACAGCTCTACTTTGACAGGACATTTATGTGCCTACTCAAAACTTATAATTTAATGATAATCTTGCATCTTAAAATACTCTTCCTGAAATTCAATCCAACAAATTATTCAGGAGGTGTCTTTGTCTGACAAAAAGAAAACTCAGGTTGACTCTTCCAAGGACAAAATTGTCATCCTTTTAAACATATTGACTGCATTGCCCCCATGGTTAAAATAAATTCCTCCTTTTTAGAGACAAACTTGTTTCCTCCCACATTCCAAAGACGTGATAAGATAGACTGAGGACTGCACAATGCCCATTGGTGTGAGGGCATGTAATATGGAAGAAAGAGCTGGCAACCTTCATCTGTTTCCCCCTTTGCCTTGAAAACTCCACAGGACAGTGGCTGCTGTCTGTGGGATCATGCTAAGAGTCAAACGAGACTCGTAAGTGAGCATGCAAGTGAGCATGGAACATGAAATTGTTAAGCCATCCAGTCAGGGCTACTCTTCACATGTGAAGTCATAATGCATTTAAGTGGGAGATGAAAGCCTGAACAGGTTCGTAATAATTATTGTGTTACACTGCCATCATGAATATGAAGGCAGAATCACTGATGACTCCATTTCTAAGTAGTAACATATCAGTGTTAGCAGAATGGCATCCTTTTGAACTCTCTTGAAATTTGGTCTGTGTTTCTACATTCTGATAAAAATATAGAAAGTTCTACAAGAACTAATCTTTGCTTGGAAGTATTTGTATAAGAATCTTTATACCCCAGAGTCCAAATATTTTTCTTCAGTAGACTGCAAATGAAGGAAGTGTGATGGGTAAGAAATAAATAATTGGGAACATATCTTTTGGGAGTCTTATGAGTTAGCAGACTTTGAAAATTCCCCTGCAGTCTCTCTGTTAGAGGCACTCGGTGAGCAGGTTGGTGTGACCAGGAAGATGACTTTTTTTGAGCTGTAATACAGAATTGGAATTGCCTACACGTAGAGCTGAGTTTAATTCTGGTGGCTGACAAAAAACATTTACTAGAAAATGGAAATCAACATCTAAACCAACCGTACCAGAGTAGTGAACATAAGTCACAGATAAAGAATTGGGATCTTTGGAAAAGGGTAGGTGCAAGTTACACAAACACTGGAAATTGTGGGAAAATACATGCAGAATAATTCTTCGGAGTAAGAATGAGGTTTAAGGGAAAGGCATTGAATGAGCTATGCAATATTAGAGGGACAATGATGATACAGAAGATTATACGTGAAGATGTACTGTTTGCAACTGAAAATATGTCAATATGGCTTTTCATTTATATAAATGTATGCTGCGTATGTAATAAGTGGTAATTCAATAAAGATGTCTCTTTTTTAACAAAAAAAAGTTCCACAAGAACTGACATTTTAGAATGTAAGCAAATTATTTTTGTTATAAATAATTTAAGCAGGCTAGAAGAAGCAAACAGGAAAGTTGTACACTGCAATGTTGTGACCACCCAAAATGCTCAGTACCACCTCCTGACGACTGCTTACTCTGTAGTGCGACTCCTTGCGCTCTTCAACCACAGACACTTATCATATGTGCTCCACACATACTTATTTATACTTTCACTTGCTAATGCATTTAGGTAATGCACTCTGGAATTTAAACAAATATTAACTTATGTGGCTTATTCCATAAAATGGCAGTCAAGTGATTTTCTTGGTGTTTTGTTTGTTGTCATTTTAAAGTCAAGGAATTTCCTTTTTCTTATCTGCAAATAACTGTTCGAAGTGGGTTCCATTTATCTGTGTAGAGAAGGGAAGAATATGAAAACTGGTAGAGGTTTTTTAATTTTTGATCAATAATTATTTTATTTTTCTAATTGTTATAGAGATACAGAGGATATAAAAAGTTTACACACCCCTATCAAAATGCCAGGTTTTTGTGATATAAAAAAAAATGAGACCACAATAAATCATTTCAAAACTTTTCCCACATTTAATGTGACCTATAACCTATACAATTCAATTGAAAAACAAACAAATCTGTTAGGGGAAAAAATATAAAAAAATAAAAAAGTACAATAAGTTGGTTGCATAAGTGTGCACACCCTTAAATTAATACTTTGTTGAAGCACCTTTTGATTTAATTACAGCATTCAGTCTTCTTGGGTACACACTTGCCATCAATTAAAAAGACTCTGATTAACCCCAAATAAAGTTCAGCTGTTCTAGTAGGACTTTCCTGACATGTACTCAGTTGCCTGCTACAGCAAAAGCCATGGTTCGCAGAGAGCTTACAAAGCATCAAAGGGATCTCATTGTTGAAAGGCATCAGTCAGGAGAAGGGTACAAAAAATTTCCACAGCATTGGATATACCATGGAACACAGTGAAGACCGTCTTTAAAAAGTTGAGAGAATATGGGACAACAGTGATGTTGCAAAGAACTGGACATCCCTCCAAAATTGATGGAAAGACGAGACAAAAACTGGTCAGGGAGGCTGCTAAGAGACCTACAGCAACACAGAAGGAGCTGCAGGAATATCTACCAAGTACTGGTTGTGCACTACATGTGACAACAATCTCCCGTATTCTCCATATGTCTGTGATATGGGGTAGGGTGCAAGACGGAAGCCTTTTCCTTACACAGAAAAACATCCAGGCCCAGCTAAAACTGACAAAACAATACATCAAGTCTCCCAAAAGCATGTGGGAAAATGTGTTATGGTCTGATGAGACCAACGTTGAACTTTTTGGCCACAATTCCAAAAGGTACGTTTGGCACAATAACACTTCGCATCACCAAAAGAACACAATCCCCACAGTGAAGCATGGTGGTGGCAGTATCATGCGTTGGGGGTTGCTTTTCTTCAGCTGGAACTGGGGCTTTAGTCAAGGTGGAGGGAATTTTGAACAGTTCCAAATACCAGTCACTTTTGGCCCAAAACCTTCAGACATCTGCTAGAAAGCTAAAGTGAAGAGGAATTTCACCTTTCAACATGACAATGACCCAAAGTATACATCCAAATCAACAACAGAATGGCGTCACCAGAAGAAAATTAAAGTTTTGGAATGACCCAACCAGAGCCCTGACCTAAATCCAATAGAAAATCTGTGGGGTGACCTGAAGAGGGCTGTGCACAAGAGATGCCCTCGCAATCTGACAGATTTGGAGCGCTTTTGCAAGGAAGAGTGGGCAAATATTGCCAAGTCAAGATGTGCCATGCTGATAGACCCAAGAAGGCTGAATGCTGTAATTAAATCAAAAGGTGCTTCAAAGTATTAGTTTAAGGGTGTGCACACTTATGCAACCAACTTATTGTACGTTTTTTATTTTTTTATATTTTTCCCCTAACAGATTTATTTTTCAATTGAATTGTACAGGTTATAGGTCACATTAAAAGTGGGAAAAGTTTTGAAATTATTTATTGTGGTCTCATTTTTTTATATCACAAAACCTGGCATTTTAACAGGGGTGTGTACACTTTTTATATCCACTGTATACAAAGTCTTATTACCTGAATGTGACAGGTAAGAATACAAAGTAAAATTCAACAGTGAATCTTTACTTTGGTAATACAGTGAAAACCTGTCCTTTGCACCTAATGCAGGTATGGTTTTTGTCCTGCAACATTTCATATTTCTGTAAACAATATCCCACTTTGGACATGTGAAGAAAACAGCAACCTTTTGTTCTGGATATAAAAGGCCTGATGATGGCATGCATTGCTTTCAAGATTTTTACCTTTTGCATGAACTCAGCTGCAATAAATCATTAACATGGGAAAATCTCAAGAGTATCCTCATAATAACCTGAACCAGGAAAATCCCAAAGTGTTCCTGTAATAACCTGACCCCGCATCACAAGATACTTCAACCTCCCTGGGTTACTGCAACTCTACAGGCAAGAGAAAAACTTGCTTCCTTAAGTACAAAGGGCATATGGAAACATCTGGTGTTAACAGTTTTTTTCAAACATAGTAACTGGGCAATAATCCATTTGCCCTTCGCACTTAACTGCAGGGGGTAACTCTCTTGTTATGCACCATGTTAGCATTAGATATTAAATTATCTGCAAACTCTGAAAATGAAACCATAGCCTTAAGCACATTATGAAGATCAAATACTTCCTTTAGTGCAGTAACAGGTTTAGAGTTTCAAGAAGAGTTGTTCTCAGAAACATAACTTTTGTTTGTATGTGACAACTTCTCATTAAATGCACATTCCCTAGGTGTGCTATCATCAGCCATGTCTTTTCAAATTCTTCATCTGAAACTGCCAGAATGAACTAAGCTTCAGTACATGTTATTTACCATGCTAACAGTTTTACTGGATAGGCAGGCTGATACCTGCATACCTTTCTCAGCCGAGGTCACTATTCTTTTTAACTCAGTAGGTAAGCATACCCATTACAGCTCTATTCCAGGCCAGAGAGAGTATGGGTAAATGTAATTATGTAGGCATCGGAGAATAAGGAAACAAATGGCAAGTTACAAAATACATTTTACAAAATAAAAGGAGCAAACTGAAAAAAAAGTACATTAGTAAGGTGAACCTAAGACTGGAGTCAGCTCCGTAGATTAGCCCTGAATAGGAAATGGATAATTCCAATTGTAGTAGTAGCAGCACTGGTGTGGGAGGATGGGAATAAAGGATCAATGTCGGCTGATCCATCCTGGGAGAGAGCATAGGATTATGGTCTGATGTGATACCTGCATGCTCAGTAGAAGCATGCATCTGTGGCTCACATCAGACCACGATTAAGCAGTGCAAACAACAGCACATGCAACGAAGTAGGCCCTAATGGGGACTGTGATGTATGAGTGATACATGCTCAGTCACCTGTGAAGAAGGGATTAGGGGCTATGCAAATTCCCCTCAACTGACTTACCAAGAATACCATGACACTGGGAAAGGAGTTCTGTGGCTTGGTTTCCACACTTAAATGTTGGTGTCCTTACTCAAGGGGGAGGCGTGATTGACCGTCAAGCTGCCAAGATGAGTGTATCCCTCTGACCTGGTGGAAACCAAAAGTTAGGCAAGGTGCAGGGGGTGCAAACAACCTCCACGACTACCTGATGACAGATCCCTCCAGTCAACTGTTGCATAATGGGGTTATGAACATGTTCTAAAACTACAGGAAAAGGCTGATGGAAGGCATGGGGGCAAAAAATGTACAGAAAAATGCTAAAGTGTGGCAAAGTGCTACCATCCAAGAAAGTAATACTCAATGCACTCCTGCATTCAGCAGCAACAGTTAACACTACAAGAGTTCTAGTAAAGCATCAGCAGCATCCTTCTACTGAAACTAAATCAATAAATCCCAAGGCTTTATAATAAAACAATTAGCAAGACAGGCAGAGGAGTAAGATAAGTAGCATGTCCCAAGGAGGTACAAGAAATGTGGGAAATGACTAAGGCGAGGTCAATACTACCATGCAAACAGCTGCAGGTTAAAGAAAATAAAAACTTGTTTATCACTAAAGATTAGCAGAATTAAGCTAAAATCTGAACTACATCTGAAGTCAGCTTGCTGCAAGTGTTTACTACCACGTATTAGGGTGCAGAAATATGCAGTATCTGGTACTTTGTAAAGGCAGAAATGAGTGACAGAGCTGACACATCTAGGGTGCTATTTGTACAAGACCATGTAATAGTTGTTCAACTTCTTGCCAATACGCAGAATAATCTGGAACAAATGTGTGCAAGTTTTATACATAAATATCATTGTTTATACAGATTTTAAGGAACACATCTATACATGAGATTGTGGGTCTAAAACATCGAACACTTAGAAAAGCGAACGATGATTTATCGACCGCATGTAAGCGAAAGCTTACAAACTCGAACGCTTGGAACAGTGATTTTTTTTCCAAGGGAAAAAAAATCGCTGTTCCAAAAAAAACACTTAAAACATAAGCCCCCCCCACTTTAATATACCAACTCTGAGATTGCACTACAGTGACGAAAACAGCAAAATAACGGACGTGGCCAAGTGATTTCTTTCCCAGGGAAAGAATTTGCTTATATGCCGTTTCGTCATTTTGTCTTTTCAAGTTCAACCAAGACGTATTCAAAAGAATGCGTCTTTGGTCGTCTAATAGGAACCTGAGATTGTGTGTGTTATCTTGAAAACCCTAATGGATATAGTATGGGTCAATTTTTAAATATAGGTATACTTCTACTCTGCACAAAGGCAGCATATATTTTATAATATGCAGCAATAAGTAAATGCAGCCAAACTCTTAATACTGTAATGCATTTCATTTTTGCCCTTGGTTTAAATGAACCAATTCTTTGTTACAATAACGTAAGCAATGCACATGGATGCTAAGAAACACATATTCACAGTGAGTATTGTTATTCCCTAATTCATACAATTGCAATTTTCCTAAGTGCAGAAGTGTATAAGAGCTTTCTTCATGCACAAGGTTTGGTTGTTGTATGCTCTTTCATGGGACCATGCCTTATTATCTTGACTACATGCACATACAGTGCAGGGAAAATTCATCTCTTATGTGCTGCCTGTTTTGTCTAGACAGTATGCAAGCTTTTTACCATACCTCTGCATATATACCCTAGCAGAAAGCAAATACAAAACCTTGATTTAGTGTTACATAGCTACATATTTAGTTATGTTTGTTTTTTTTTTCTTCTGAATTGCCTCTACCCAACCTTTAATCCATTTTTTTACACTCTACTTACTGAAAGGCTCTACAGCAACAAAGTGAATTTTTTCATCCTGCAAACAACTCCTCTACCCACCTTTATTAAACATGTTTTATAATTCTAGATAACCCTGTTCTCTGATAAATGGGTTGTACACGTGGCCTTCACATAACATGCAACACATGCGTGGGCAATGTGAACATTCCCAATTCACCTATTTGAGCCCCAGCAAAAAATATACGAACAGGGAGGACATGCAAATTATACAAGAAAGGCTATTAAATTAATTTGAGGATTCATCATCATTTTGTTGGAGTATAACACTTTTTTTAGATAAAATAAGAGACGTAAACAGAGGTCCCATTAGCTCAATTTGGTGGTAGCTCAGTTAGGTATAAAAGATAGTGCAGTTGTGTAAAACCTTACCTTAACATTAGATGTCCTTCCCTTCACTGTTGCAGTATTCTTAACAGAAGGGATCTCTCACCCAAGACAGCGTGACGCTCGGCCAGTATATCAAAGCCTAATGATCCCACATCCCGCCCCCACCTATCATTAAGGAAACAACGGTAAAAAATTTCTCCAAAGCCAACTTCATATGCTTCTTAAGACAGAAGTGGCAAACTTCATGACACCCATGCAGATGGCAGTATACAGTTATGACTGCTGAATCCCACACAAATGCACTCTATCCCAATCAGAACCAAGACACTATCCTCCAAAAAAAGGAAGTCAATCTGGTGGTCCCCTGCCATAAACAAACTCTACAACAGAAGGAAGAAACTGTTGCAAAAGAGAGTAAAATCCCATGAGTGGAGGAGCTCCCTGGTCAGCCTCAGTAAGAAGATGAGATCCCTTATAAGATCTTTCAAAGCTAGCTACGAAAACAAAATCGCCACTGATTCTAAGAGCAACCACAAAGCATTCTATATCAATGTCAAGAATCTCAATGGCAACACCCAGATCTGTTCTGAGTTACAGAACAATGGCATGACAGTTACAGAACCAACTGATATTGCCAACATCCTGGCAGAGAGGTTCAGTGCTAACTTTACCCCCCCACCCTCACCCCCTAAAAGGCCCATATCTATACAGGAAGAATGCAGAGTCCCTGTCATCACATCTATGCAGGTAAAAGCTGCACTCTCTAAAACCAAAAAACACAGCATCCATGGGACCGGACAACATCCCAGGCTGTGTTTTACACGAACTTCAAAACAAACTGGCTCCCCTCCTAAGCACCATGTTCAATCATAGTCTCACGTCAGGCTTTGTGTCCACTGAATGGTGCACAGCAACAGTTATCTCACTCCACAAAGGGGGAGCCACCACTGATCCTGGGAACTATCACGCTGTTAGCCTGACGAGCCACGTATCATCATGGAACTCATAAACAAAGACATTGGTAAACCTCCAAACTTTGGACCTCACCCAGTTCGGGTTTGTGAAAGGCAGATCATGCCTTCTGAACCTGATCAACTTCTTTGAGGCAGTCACGAAAGCTGTAGACGAGGGTAAGGTGGTTCACACAGCCTATCCTGACCTCGCCAAGGCTTTTGACACCATCCCCCATTCTGGATTTATAGCTAAACTCACTAAACTAGATATAAATCCCTACGTTTCAAGATGGGTTGCCAACTGGCTCACTGACAGAACTCACACTGTAAAAGTTGCACACTCCAAATCTGACTTCAAATCAGTGACAAGTGGAGTACCACAGGATTCAGTCCTGGGACCTCTCCTGTTTGGTATCTATTTCTCTGAAGTACAGGCTAACACAGAAGGCCTCTGGCTAATGAAGTTCACAGATGATTGCAAACTAGGAGCTATAGTCAAGTCCTCAAATGATGTGGACATCCTACATAAGGTCCTCACTGAGACAGATACCTGGTGTCAGAGGCATGGCCTCAAGCTCAAGGCCAAAAATTGCATGGTCATCCCATTTGGTAAAAACTCTGTACCCATGAACTACCACATAAACGGCAGTCTACTTAATGCAGAATGTGTGATAAGAGACCTTGGGACCCAGGTGGACAGTAGTCTCTCCTTTGATAATCACATCCCCACAGTAGTCAGGAAATCCTTCTATGTGGCACACCTCATCACAAAAGGGTTCTCATCCAGGAAAAAAAGGTCATTGTTCCCCTCTACTCGGCACTCATTAGACCCATCATAGAGTACAACGCCCCTTTTGGAATGTACCTCACAAGACATCTGCAGCAGCTGGAAAGGCCACAGAAGTACCTCACAAAGAGGATTACTGGCCTCAAACAGAAGCCCTACACTGACAGTCTCAAAAAACTCCAGCTTTACTCTGTAGCATTTCGCCTACTCTGAGGAGATTTCTGCCTAACACATAAAGCTATGTTAAACCCAGAGCTGTTGGACATGCTACACCTAAAGAAATCCAAATCCTCTGAGCTACACACTCTAGGGACCTAAACCTTGTCACCAAAATAAACAGCACATGCTGGAGGGATAGATTCCTGTCCCAGACACTTCCTATACTCTGGAACAAGCTACCCATCTATGTCAAGCAAAGTTGCTCATTAGCACTCAAGAAAAATCTTGATGAGTGGATGGGAAACAGGAAATACACCCCAGGGATCACTTCTGTGGCTCTGCTCGACAGGGGCACAGGAAATTAACTTTCTTGGGTGGCATAAGCTAGGGAACCTTGTTGGCTAGGCTTACGTAGGCCCTTGGCTGATAGCCTAGTACCTAACTATGAACCTATAACTATGCTCCATACACAGAACACAGGGTATAAAAGTGACATACTGAAGTAGCTACCTAGAACTGAACTGCCCCAGAAAAGAACAGTTTCCATAGGAAAAAGGAGCCCATGCATATCCAGATGGAAAAATGCAGAAGGAAAAAGGGGAACCCTTAGCCATAAGGGAATCTGAAACAAAAACCAAAACAAACAAGAGGGGAATGGAAGGAGGGAGCAAATACTGCAACAGTGAAGAGATGGACACCTACTGTTATGGTAAGAATCACTGTTGCAGTATTTATTACAATAGGGAGAGTAAAAAACCTCAAGAAACACAATGGGAGGTGGAAGGCTGAGAATAGCCCTCAATGAATCCATATAAAATGGTTCTAGCAAAACATGCTCTAGCCCTAGAAACCATATTCAACTTATAATGCTCAGTAAACGCATGCATTGAAGACCAAATAACAGCTTCAAGGATAGAGTTGGTGTCCAACACCTTGGAAAAGGTACCAGAAGAGACATCAATCCTAGCAGAATGAACTCCAAGAGGAATGGACAGAGATTTACCATGAAAAGTATAACAAAATGAAGTGACCTTAGACATCAAGGAGACATCAATGTCCTGGGATAAAAAGAATCAAAAAGAATCAGAAAGCTGATCATGAATGGCCTTAGTTTTATCCAAATAGTACTTGAGCTGACTGTGCAAATCCAAGGTATGCAGGACCCTATCACTAGCAGACTGAGAAGGAAAAAAGGAAGGGAGCTGTTCCGACTAATTCAAGGGAAACTCATTTACTACCTCAGAAATAAAAAGAGGATTAGCATGAAGGGCCACCCTGTCTCTATGAAAAAACTAAAATGGAGGACTTGGAGCTCAGAAATCCTCCAAGCAGAAGAGCGAACCAACAACAAAACAGTCTTCCAGGTACAAGGATGCAAAGAATCAGAATCTGAAGGCCCAAAAGGAGCCAGAGTCAATTTTTCCAAAACAAATTTATGGTCCCAAGGAGGAGGAATAGGTTTCCTTGGAGGCCTAATATGCAGGACGCCTTTAAGAAATTGGTTGACCTCAAAATGAGAAGCCAAAGGAGGATTCAAGGGCAGACAAGCAGAAATGGCTGACAAATGGGCCTTCACAGAAGAATAGGCCAGGCCAGACTGGAGCAACTCACACAAATGAGAGTGGACCAAAGAGACCCCCACTGGAAAAGGTTCCTGGTTAGGAGCATGGCACCTGACAGAAAATCTTTTCCATTTGGATATACAAGATTTTCTGGTTGAGGTCTTCATTGCCTCCTGTAAAACCCTGAGCATGTCGTCAGAAAAGAGGTGCCTGAAAGGGAGCAAAACCCTATCATCCACAGTGCCATTTCATGATTGGACAAGTGAGGATGGATGAGAACCCCATGTCCCATGTGAGGAGAAAACAGAACCTTAAATAGATGAGGCAAAGGATTTGCCTTCAGAATCAGGGGAGGTCAGAAATAACCTGAAAAGCCTGAGCAATCAAGGTCAGAGCATACCTGGGCATGTGGGTCTGATAACTAACAGCCCTAAAGGCGAAAGTAGAAGCAGTATAAACTTTCTTACCAGTCTTTTCCATTGCCCTACTATCGTTGTCAGAAAGCAAAGTTTAAAAGGTTTGTCAGAAGAGACTGACATCACAGCAGGATCAGCTGAAGGACATTTATATAAAAATTGACAATCCTCAGGAACCTTATAGAACCTATCATGTTTCTTAGGAGCAGGAGGCTGTGAGTCAGGAGAAAGTGTTTAACAAGGCAGACATCACAGGAGGAACTGGCGGTGGGTTAGGAGTATCCACTTGAAGCAACTCATAGTATCTTCTCTGAATATCAGACACTTAAGAATCCCACTTAAAGTATTCCATCATCCTAGCAATTGTGTCACCATCCATCATCCTAGCAATTGTGTCCCCAAAGGAAAACTCGTCAAAAGGAGACTCGGGGCTAACAGACTACTACTCATCAGAACCATAAGCCAAAGGGTATGGCATCTGTGAAGAACACTACAAAAAACCGTCATCAGACACTAAATCCTCATCTGAGGAATTCGGTTCCCCAAGTCATTAAGAAGGGGTAGAGGTTCAAGGATGAACAGGCACCAAAACCCCTTGCTGAGGAGGCTTCAGGGCCATTAAGGCAGAAAACAAGCTCCGAGTAAACTCTTGCCATTTCCTTTGAAGATCCTTGGGATGGACAAACATGCTTTGTTTTTTGTCTTCTCTTGGAAGGGACATCAGCCCTAACAAATACTGGAGGTTCCTACCCTTGAAAAGATTCGAAAAGGAAACCCGGAACCTCCTCTTGACCAATATCTGTGGAATTCCTCTAGGACCATCTAAGATAATCAATCCCCCTCAACGTCTGGATCAGATACCTACAAAGCCTCAGAGGACATGTGAAAAGACAGATCCATGCTGGCCTCTGATGGGGTCGAGGCAGAGGAATCCATTGTAGATGCTGAAGGACTTACAGAACTGTTACCTACTTCTAGAGGGACATCTGGTGGAGGCTGGACAGCTAAATAATCCATTTGAGACTTCTTGGCCTTCTTACCTAGTGGGCGTATCTCAGGTTAAAGAATTATACCATGGTACCATTGGCTAACTGTTTAAGCCATTGGCCAGGTAGGACAAATGGCTTCTGAATGTCTTAGGCACAAACGCCTTACAGATACTACAAGAGGTATGGTCTTGGGAAGTACCCAAACAAAAAAAAGACACTGTTCCTAATGATCCTTATGGGGAATCTGCCTCCTACACTGACATTTACCCTTTTTGGATGACATGAACTCTAGGTAAGCAAAGTAATATACAAGACCAAGAAAAGAAAAAAAAAAAACTGCACCAATGTAGCATTTATCTTGTGGCTAGGTATTCAGCACAGCAACAAGGCATTTAAACTGACTAGCAGTAATGGTGTTCAAAATGGCTGCAAAGAAGTTCGAGATAGCTGTGCCTGTGGATCTCTTTTATGCCCTTTGTTCTTGTGTGGGGAGCATAAGTATGACGTAGAGTGAATACAATATCATTAGGCTTTGGTATACCAACAGAGAATCTGGCAGCCCTGAGTGGGAGATCCGTTCTGTTAAGAATACTGCAAAAGTGATATAGAAGGATATCCCACAGTACTATTAAAGAATAAGGGAAGATCCCATATACACTGCCCAAGTTTCCAACAGTAGTATGAATAGGGTTATATCACAACGTCGAACATACAAAAGTTCAATCGTTGTCATATCGAGCCCTACTGTCCAAAACCCAAAAAAAACGAAAGCACATAGATTTTTTTCCCAGAGAAAAAAAATTGCTGTTCCGTGACATACCCCCCCCCCAAAAAAAAAAGTAACCTTAAACTGAAGTGGGGAACTTTGCCCCCCACACCCCTCAACATGGGGGCCTGTGCCCCCCACACCCCCCCTACTTAAATATACGAACTCTGAGATCGGACCACAGTGGCGGAAATAGCAAAGCCCCGAAAACGGCCCACCAATTTTTTTCCCTGGGAAAAAAGTCGATGTGCCGTGGCTTCGCTATTTTCCACTTTCGGACTTTAGGGTTTGATATTACAACGTTTGAACTTGTTTGAGTTCGGTGTTGTAATATAGACCCGTATGAATTTGGGGTCTTCCCAGAAAACAGTCCACCAGACTAGTGGGACCAACCCTATTAATGAAATCTTCACATATGAACTGCTGTTTGACAAATGAATCCCCAACTTTGATTTGTGCTAATGACTGATGCAAGCAGTTACACTCATTTGAAGCTACTGTATGGTCTCTTTCTAGCTGCAGATTGTTTGACAAGTGCCTTTAACATAACTTTTCCTATAAACATAAAATGCAGTGAGAAATCCAGTTAACATTAGCCCGTGTTGTTCTATCCTGATCAAGAAAGGTATAAAACATTGCTTGTACACGTTACAATTTTTGCAAGCGGTCTCAGCACCATAATGATATAAGAGTATACACAGAGAAGGGTGTTGCACTGCAGTCTGGTTAGAAGGGCCCACAACCACATGCCAAGAACTTCATCGTGCAAGTTCCAGCGTTAGTTGGTAATGCAAACAGATATTAAGAATGTGGAAGAAACTGACCTTTTCAGCTCAGGTCTCTGACAATTACAGTCCAGTTTGTAATGATTTACCATAATATTACATGTGCAAATGGTGTCAGGCACCCTTGTCTACAGTGCAATTACCACAACCTACAAAATGAAAGAACTCAGCCATCCTACATTTACTAGTATCAATCAACCATTAAAAATATTTTCTTCAATTTAGAGAACATTTCACAATAACTGCACAAATGCTTGCCTAATGAATGCTTAACTGTTTGCTTTGAAAATAATAGCATTACCCTCCTGGGGGCATAGTGGGTGTTGGATAGAGGTAGATGGTCCATGGACGGATTCTGCCTTGTACACTCCTTCCCTCCCTCTCTCTCTCAAAAGGTAGAGCACTCATCTAGAATGCAATAGATAGAAAACTTCCTTTGAGAGGCCAATCATATTCGCAAAGTAGTAGTTAAGAAAATGTTCTCTCTCTGAGCTTTTCAAATGTCATAAGAGAGCACGCCTGACAAGGCCCTCCCCTATTGAAAAATCTCCCATCAGAAATAAAATGCCAAGATGCTTTTCAAGGATTCAAGTCATGCCTTGCTGAACGTCCGTGAAATAGCTTGACTTGAGAGTGCTTCAAGAATATTAGTCATCAAGGTCACTCAGTCTACAGTCACTCAACTAAAGCCATACCCTGATATAAGAGGAACTTTGAAGTGTAGCCAACGCTTTAAGACAATCTATATATTGTATACATTAGCTTGAAGCATTGGCTAACATATGTATTGTATATAGTTATACAAATGTCACATATAGGGCTGCAATTGAAGTTTTTGGTACTAAGCAATAACCTGAAATTAGGCAAGCATGGTTTCTCATGTATTGACCGTTAAATTAATTTACATTGTACAGCTGTATGTCAATGTGATTTCCTTTTTTATGCCCATATGTTTACCTCAGCTGTTGTTACACTGATTAAAAGGCGTCTGATTAATACGATTTCTTTTTTCTTCACTAAACCTGTAGTTCGAAACAGTTTCATTGTATTGTCATACTGCATAATTTATACAAATGTACAAACTATAAGATTGTATTCAGTCACACTGTATATTTTAACCAAGTGCAAAACTGATACTGTCAAAATTAAATTTCTGTATTCTTGCTTTTTGGGCCGGGTAATGTTTGAAAAGGGACTTTGGACCAAATCACTTATCTAGTTAACAAATAAAAATAAAAAACTACTTATTTACATTGGTGACTTGTTATTTTCTATCTTTTTATTCAAGTATTTAAATGCTTAGAAGCAATCTCCCAGTTCAAGGAACTCAGAACTGTAAAGTATCACGGAGAGTTCTACTTCACATTATCACGGATTTATGTTAACTTGGAGCTGAGTTTTGTGTTATATCAAATTACTATATTTGAGGGATTGTTACATTCTGTTTCACGTACTCCATTAATTTATTTTATTCTCAGTTAACTAGTGTAAGTTTTCTTTGTACATGTCATCTACCTGTTGGGCCATTTTTTTGTTACACACTGAAAAACTCAATAAATGTATATATGATCAAGGTGTGCATTTGTTAGGGACTGTGGCCAAGCTCTGGATCTTTGGGCTATGGATAATTTGTTCATTTTTTTTTATTTCTTTGATTATATTGTCATTTATGGAAGATGGGTCAGAATAGTAAGATTGCTTCCAATATAGGTGTCAAAATGTTTTCAAGAAAATATGCTAATATTTGCAACACAACTCACTTTTAAAATCCCTGAAATGAGTACAGTAGGTACGGATTAAGCACAAAAAATGTGAAATTGAACAAAAATATCCAATTTCTGTGATTTGATCAAGTCATTCATTTACTGTCCTCTGTGTACTGGACACATAAAACACCCTGATGACTGGCCTGCTGAATACAACACACTCAGAGCTTACTGTAGAATCACAAACATCTCGGAGTATGAAAATTGAAAAACAGCAGCTGATTTTAGCCATCTCATAAGCAGAATAAGACAGGTCCTGTTGATTATGATTGTTATGAGTGCATAACCTGATTCTCCAAAACAGAAGTGCACTCCAATTACTACTACTTCACAATAACCATGTCTCTGTCACTGTGTGCTGTGTGTGTTGATTTAATGTTTATGTAGCACACATATATGGCATTAAGATCCAGTGACAAAAAAACTCCTATCTACAAACCCATCAAATCTGCTGAGCATTGTCTATACTCATACCATGTTGCTAAGGCCTAGAACTCCTTACCTGTGTCCATTGGGCCATATCCTCCTTTCCATCCTTCAAAACCATTCTGAAAAACTTCCATTCTTGCTGAACACCAGAATAAACTATATCCCTAAATGTGAACAAGAATCTGTTCATACCTTACATGTCCTTGCTCTCCTTTCTTCGCTCCCTTACTTCTAGAAATTTCTCGTCTCTGGATTTCTCTCTAAATATATCACAGGCCTGCACTGCTCCCTGCATTTCTCTCACTTCATATTGCAATTCCTATTTGTATTCAACTTCTTTGCAAACTGGCTAAAATTTCTCTAAATATTAAATCATTGTCATACAACTTGTATCTGTTTATAGCTAATGTGGTATATTTATTTAAACTTTAGATGTTTTTTGCACTATTTCTGATGACTGTAAAATTATTGTTCATAGGATCATAGGAGGTTACTAGGCTAATGGCCCTGCAGCCCTTACAAGCCTAGCCAAAAGTTTATCCCCAAAAAGAAACCTCAGCCAGCACCAGCCACCCCTGTCAATGAGGGACACAGGTGGAACCTCTGGGACAAATTTATGTTTTCCCATCCACTCATCAAGGTTGTTCTTGAAAGCGGGTCAGCGAGATACATTGTTTGATGTGTATGGGAAGTCTAGTCTAGAGACGGGGTACCCTCTGGGAGACAAACCTCTCTCTCCAGCAGGTTTTGTTAATATTGCATATTAGGATTCAGGCCTTTCGAGTGGGTAATGTGTGAGGAGTTAGATTTACAGATATGGAGCATCTCTAGTAGGGCAGGGTCTGAGATTGCCTTGTAGGCAAGACACAGATCACCTCTGAACAATCTGTACGATACAGAGTAGAATGATAGCGATTTGAGCCTGTCTGCATAGGACAGGTGTTGGAGGCCATGGATTCTCTTTGTGAGGTATTTCTGTGGTCTTTCCAGTTGGTGCATATATTTGGAGAGGTACGTACCGAACGGGGTGTTATACTCAACTACTGGTCTAATGTGGGAGGAGTATAGAGAGGTAATAACTTCCTTTTTTTTGGATGTAATCCCTTTACTTATGAGATGAACCAAGTAAAATGCTTTTCTGACCACTGGCGCTGTATGATGGTCGAATGTGAGATTGTTGTCAACCCGAGTACCCAGGTCTCTCACCAAAGGTTATGCTTAGGGGGTTGCTGTTGATGTGGTAATCAGTAGTGGCCATGTTTTTGCTGAATGGTATGATACATTTATTTGCATTTAGCTTGAGGCCATGACTTTGGCACCAGTCATTAGTTGCTGTGAGATCCTCTTACTGTATTGTTAATGTCATCTGGGGAGTCAATGACGGGTCTATACCATAGGAGTGAATAGGAAAAACTGCGAACGCTCAATCTTGAAAGTACCGGGCCTCAAAGTGCTTTTTCTGAGATTGCGGTACAGTGAAGAATGGAATATTTGCCCTTTCCTCACTGCAGTGCAATCTCTGAGTTGGAATATATATTTAGCGGGGGGAAGGGGGGGGAGTTTGGGGTCCGGTACTTTCAAGATTGTGAGCGTTCGCAGTTTTTTCTATTCGCTCATATGATATAGACCCGTCAATAGCAGCACCCAACTTACAGTCATCCACAAACCTGGTCAGCCACAGGCCTTCTGTCTTTGCCTGGATCTCTGAGAAGTAGATGCCAAACAGTAGGGGTCCTAGGACAGATCCTTGGGAAACTCCACTAGTGACAAGCCTGCTATCGGAGGTGGAGACACCTATCTTGACCTGGAGGGTCCTGTTAATGAGCCAGTTGGCTACCCACCTGATGAGATAGGGATTTACACCAAGTTGTGTTAGTGTTTTGATGATGCCTGAGTGAGGGATTGCGTCAAAAGCCTTGGCCAAGTCAAGGTAAGTTGTATGTACTGACTTTCCCTTCATCCAGGGCCTTTGTGACCGTCTCAAAGAAGTCAACCAGGCTCAACAGGCAAGATCAGCTCTTGACAAATCCAAACTGGGTGGCGTCAAGTGCTTGGAGATTGTCTATGCCCTTGTGTATGAGATCCATAACAATATGTTCCATGGCTTTACAGATCAGACTTGTCAAGTTAATGGGGCAATAGTTTCCAGGGTCAGCAGTAGCACCACCTCTGTGCAAGGGGATGACAATGGCAGTTCTCCACTCTGCTGGAATGAAGCCTGTACTTAGGCTGTGGTTGAATAGGGTGCTCAATGGCGAAGCCAGTCTTTGCTGGAGATGGTGCAGAATACAGCTTGAAATTTTATTTATTTTTTTATTTTACATTTGTTGACCAGGATCATCCGACTGGATGCATGTCCATTTTCAGCGGAGGCCCGGGGAGAAAAGCTCCAAGGGTAAGCAGATACAGCATTACATAATACCAGCATTACATATTACAAACAGACTATTTACAGAGATTACATAAGTAAGCAAGTTAAACAAATTCCACAGGTTGCAGTTAGTCCTGAGCACAAGTCAGGATTAAATTAAATTACACAGTAAACTGGTTAACAGATTTTTACACATTCGAGTTAGCCAGGCTTGATACATTGACATAGCCAGTTAAGTGACAAATGTTGTTTGAGTCTAGTTTTAAATTGACCTACGGTGGTAAGGTAATATCAGCTGGAAGAGAGTTCCAGGATCTACTTACAGAGTTTGCAAAGAGAGAATCACCGGCTGTGTTATTAATTTTGCTAGTCTGAATTAGTAGTTTGTTAGAGGATCGAAGTGGTCTAGGATTGTTATAGGGGGTGATAATATTTTTAAGTGCAGGAGTATTGTCCGGATTATAGAGGATTTTATAGGCCATAATCAGTTGGTTATACTGGATTAGGCTAGGTAGTTCAAGCCAACCAAGCTGATTTAGATTGATGTAATGATGTGTCCTAAAAGGCAGCCCAGTGGCAAACCTGGCAATGTGGTTGTAGCAAATTGAGAGTTTGTTAAGGACAGTCTTGTTCAAATTCGAGAGTAGAGGGGATGCATACAGAAGGGTTGAAAGAAGGTGAGAGTGAGCTATGGCAATTTTAGCTGGAGGGGTTAGGAAGGCTTTTATTCTGTAAAGTGACCCTAGATTTTTATTGATGGTTTTGATAGTTTGGTTAACATGTAGGTCAAATTTGAGATTATTGTCTATGATGACACCTAATAGTTTTGTAGATGGGTCAGGGGAGATTATTGTGCCATCATTTGATTTTATGGTAAAGGTGAAAGCGGTAGACCTATGTGTTGGTGAAAATAACAGCATTTTAGTTTTTTTGGGATTTAGGATCAGACGATGTTCAGAAAGCCAGTTTTCTATTGTATTAAAGGTGGTCTGGGTAGCTGACCATAACTCTACTGAAGATGTGGCTGAGCAAATCAGAGTAGAGTCATCAGCATATTGGATACAGCTGACTTTTGGGATGACAGTATAAAGGTCGTTAATGAAGATGGAGAACAGCAAGGGCCCTAGTATAGAGCCTTGTGGTACTCCGAGGGTGTTAGGTAGAAGGTTACAGAGTTTGTTCTGCCAGAGGACAGCCTGCTGTTGACCATTCAGGTAGGATTGAAACCATTGGAGGGCTCCAGTATCTAGACAGAATGTTTGCAGGGTGTGGATTAAAAGTTGGTGATCAACCATATCGAATGCCTTGGAAAGATCCAAAAAGAGGGCTGAGGATATATAATTATTGTTGCGATTATGGTTTATGGTGTTAGTAAAGGCTAGGAGGGCTGAAGTAGTGCTGTGATGAGGACGGAAGCCATGCTGAGCGTCTGCCATAAGGCGATTGTGGATTAGGTGGTGCATGAGTTGTCTATGAATACATTTTTCCATAATCTTTGCAAGTGGAAAGAGTATAGCTATTGGCCTATAATTGGAGAATTCAGTAGAGCTGCCTCCTTTGTGAGGTGGGATTACATAGGATATTTTCCAGATGGTGGGAATTTTAGCTTCTACTATGGTTTGATTGATTAGTATTGAGACGGGGTAAGCAATAGCATCAGCTGATTTTTGTAGGTACTTGGCAGGGAGTTGATCAGCAGAAAGTGTAGTGGGTTTTAATTTTTTGATCAAGGTACGGATAAGTGAAGTGGCGACTGGTTGGAAGCTGAACGCAAGTAGGTTTCTAGGGTGCTACTTACAGGACCAGGGAGCTAGGAGGTAGTTGGCTAGCTAGGGCTTGAATTGTCTCAGTAAAGAATTGGTTAAAACTATCAGAAACATCTTCAGGGGTTTTATCAATAGTAGCAGCAGGGATTGGGGTTGAAGTTTGTCCAGGATGTAGTAGATTATTTAAACCTGCCCAAAACTTCTGAGGGTTATTTTGATTTACTGTCTGTAAATTACAGTAGTATTGTTTTTGTCTTGTAAAATTGACTTTTTGGTTTCGTTCCTGGATTGCCTGTATTTAATGTGATCTTGAGGGTCTTTAGAAGAACGCCATAAAGCCCATGCTTTGTTTCTAAGGGTAATTTTGAGTTTAGACTCTATAGAAAGCCATGGTGCAGTTTTTGCCTTGGTTCTCTTTGAACAAACAGGTGCATGCAAATCAAGGATCTCAAGGAATTTGTTGTTAAAGTATGCTACTGCTTCCTCTAAGGGGAGGTGTTTTAGAATAGACCAATTACATGAGTTTAGTTCTTGTTGGAATTTGGCAGGGTCAAAGTTTTTATTGTTTCTAACCTTTCTGAGTAAGGGTTGTTGGGAATTAATGGTTTTGTGCTTAATTACATATGTGAGAAGGTGATCGCTTAGGCCATTAAGGAGGGTACCAGAGGTGTACAGTTGGGGGTGACTGTTTATGAGTACCCAGTCAAGTATATTTTCTTTTTGGTTGGGTTTACCTATCCTGGCAGGGGTGGATATGACTTGTGTAAATGCATGCAGGTTAATATGGGTGGTTGGGGATTCTAAGGAACAGGTGCCCCAGTCTATGTTAAAGTCTCCAAGTAGTAGGGTTTCTTGGGGGTAGTGACATGATAACCAGTGCAGGATATCTTCAAATGTAGCTATATTGTTACCTGGGGGAATGTACATACAGATTATATTAATGCATTTATTTTTATTAAGTTGCAATTTGGTGGCAAGAATCTCAGAGTTATTAATCTGAGGAGGTTGTATTACATCTATGGTGACATTCAACTCAGATTTAAAGAGTACAGCTACCCCACCCCCCTTCCTCGAAGCACGATCCAGCCTGTGTATGTTGTACCCAGGTGGTAACACTTCATTGTCTTTAGTGTTAGGTTTTAACCAGGTTTCAGATAAACAGAGAATCTCAGGGGAGTGGACATCCAGAAGTGCATGCAATTCATGTACCTTGTTATTAATGCTTCTAATATTGAGATGACAGACTATGAAAGAGTTAGTTGGCCTATTAATTGTAGGTTTGTAGCTTAAATTACAAGTAGAGGGGGTATGTGTATCTGAAGTGAGTGGGCCAGGGTTGGGGTGAATATCACCACCAAGTATTAGGTTGAGTCTATACTTGGTGATGAACTTCAGGAATTTGTTTATTAGTTTGTGGTAGTGTTTGGATCTAGAGCTAATGTGCCTGGGGTTGAGATGTTGATAGACTGAACAAGATGTTGGATAGGATCTGGTACTGTTAGTATGGTTGAGGGTGGAAGGATTTATAGCTGGGGTGATAGTATGGCCTTTTGGGACCTGAAATCTCGTAATTAACTGGTTTTCATACAAGGTAAGGAGGTATGGTGTGAACAAGAGGGGTAGTAAAGAGGAGTATATCATTATATGTGATTCAGCTAGTGAGTGAAGGAACTGTTTTACCTCGTGATGCAACACCAGAAGATAAAGTGGTGAGGTAAAGGTACTGGAAGGGGGGATGGGCGAATGCCAGATGAAAGCTAATAGCTGCTATTAAATGTAAGTAGTAGAATAGGGGTGGGTGGAATTATCCCAGATGAATGCAGATAGGACCTAGAAAGTGGGGGAGTGGCTATAGTACTATAAATTTAGAGGTACTGGGGGCAGGAGGGAATTGGGGGCAGGAGGGAGAAGAGAGCCCGAGCGAGGGCTAACGAAGGGCTATTGCAGTTTACAAGGTTTCCTAAGGTGTCCTAAAGTTATAAGGTAAGTATTACAGCTCTAATGTAAGAGTCAATTTACTGCAGTTACAGGGGAAGGAGGCAACCACTCAAGTAGAAACAAAGAGCCCTATGGCTGACCAATATGGTGACCTGCTTAATTACAAAGCACTGTAAGTGAAAGCTTAACAAATGCTTTTTGTGTGTAACCTACTCTGTTTAAATATTGAGAGAAACTGATTGCAGTCCTGTAGACACCGTTTTGTAGGGAACTGTAGAGTTCAATCTGTTTAAATGTTGAGAGAAACTGATTGCAGTCCTGTAGACACCGTTTTGTAGGGAACTGTAGAGTTCAATCTGTTTAAATGTTGAGAGAAACTGATTGCAGTCCTGTAGACACCGTTTTGTAGGGAACTGTAGAGTTCAATCTGTTTAAATGTTGAGAGAAACTGATTGCAATCCTGTAGATACCGTTTTGTAGGGAACTGTAGAGTTCAATCTGTTTAAATGTTGAGAGAAACTGATTGCAGTCCTGTAGACACCATTTTGTAGGGAACTGTAGAGTTCAATCTGTTTAAATGTTGAGAGAAACTGATTGCAGTCCAGTAGACACAGTTTTGTAGGGAAC
Source organism: Protopterus annectens (assembly GCF_019279795.1). NCBI lineage: Eukaryota > Metazoa > Chordata > Ceratodontiformes > Protopteridae > Protopterus > Protopterus annectens. The sequence goes on from NC_056729.1 coordinate 1,584,580,254, forward strand.
TGTAGAGTTCAATCTGTTTAAATGTTGAGAGAAACTGATTGCAGTCCTGTAGACACCGTTTTGTAGGGAACTGTAGAGTTCAATCTGTTTAAATGTTGAGAGAAACTGATTGCAGTCCTGTAGACACCGTTTTGTAGGGAACTGTAGAGTTCAAAGTCACACCAGGTCAGCCAAGGGGGGAAGAGAGAGGGAAATCCTAAGCACCTAGATTTGAAAATACTATCAGGTCCCATGGAAGCTGTGTTCTTTGCCTTGGATAGGGCCTTTAACACGATCTATGGAGATGGGAGGTGCAGAACAAGTATCAGGTATGTCGAAAGGGCCTTGGGGGTGACAGGGGGGTGAAGTTTGCACTAAAACTATCTGCTAGCAGGTTGTCTAAGTTTGCAGTATCAGTGTAAGTGATACCATTAAGTACTAATTCAGAACAAACTTGGGCTTTGCCATGGAGATTCCTGACATAACTGAAGGTGGCTTTGTGGTTTTCCTTTGCTTTGGAGGCTAGTTTCAATTCATAATTGGCTTTGGAGGTTTTCAGTAGTGATCTAATTTGCTTGTTGAGGCTAAGGAGGGAGTTTTTCCAATTTGGGATTTGTTCCTTTTTACCCTTGGACAACAGTTTCTTCCTTTTGCTGTAAAGCCTGTTGATAGAGGATGCCCACCAAACCGGTTTCTGTTTCCATTTCCTTGAGGAGCAAGTTTTAGTTCTGTTGGGCATGGCTGAGTCCATGCAATTGTACAGGTGCTTGCATACTGCACTGGCATACTGTTTAGTATAGTTATCTGCATCTTCTGAGGGGGGAGCAGGTGTGGAGCTACATATACCCTCCCCCTTATGAACTTGTAGTCAGCTTTTGAGAAGCTTTTTAGTTGGATTATGGCTGGGGGAGTGGTTGGGTGGGATAAAAACTTTTAATGAGACAGTCCAATGATCTGATCTCACCAGGGAAGAACATACTATGGGAGTAGTGCAGCGGTCACCCATGTTGGTGGGAACCAAGTCCAGAATGTTATATCCCGTTGTGTTGGATGAAACAAGCTGGTCTTGTGTATTAGAACTGATGAAGTCAAGGAATTGTTGATTAAGTGCAATAGTGCAGGAATAGTTCACCCAGCCTATGGCAGGTATTGTTCTTAAAATGTTTTGTAGTACTTTGAAGCTTTTCTCTTAAGGCCTCCAATGAAAATGGGCTCCGACCCAATCAGACTTCCCTGGTAATCAAATGTCATTAAATAAAATAAATAAGTTGCAGGAAAAAAGAGACAAAGTTCATTATTTCACACAGTGCAGAGAGTAAAATAAATACAGATCAATTAGCAGTTTGGCATTGCACAGGACTTCTAAACTAGCATTACCTTTGGATGGAACAGCAGCTCAAGGTCAGGACAATACTTTGGATGGAAGTGGTCATAAAACATGACCAAAAATAAAAAAGCCTCACTTTTTTGGGATCAGAATGTCCACTGGCATCACTTTAGATTTTACCATATGGCTGTGGGTGTGATGGAAAATGGTTTACAATCAAAATGTCCAGTGGCGATGCTCACAGACGGCCAATTGAAATACGGGATGTTCGATTGTCCATGTTGCGGAACACTCCTTGTTTGAAATTCTTATCAGCGAATGCTACTGTGCATTAGCTGATATGAAGTCGACATACTGCACAGAGATGGCGGTACAGATATTCATCCCTCTCCACACTATAGTGTGATCTCGGAGTTGGAATATATAGTTAGCAGGGGGTGTGGGGGCTGCAAGGGGCTCGCCCAACCCTGCAAAACCATGTTGTACAGTACAGGAGTTTTACGTAAGTGTGCTCCAATATGGATGTTGTAAGTTATGTTCGACAGCAATGCAGAATCTGCTGAATTCATTCAGCCGATTCAACATTGTTTCAAGTCGGACATTTTCAGTTTCGCCCTTTACTTCGATGTGACCGGAAATTGTTTTATGTTTTATTTAAGTTAAATGGCCTGAGCATTACTGGGGCAGTAGCTGAAAAGGGTTTTGTACCAACCCACCCCCCCAGTTATATGTAATTATCAGTGAAAACGTAATTGCATGTGCTTGTTACTCTAGACAGTTTTGTTCTTTCTACTTTGCCACCTGGCCAGGAGAATAGCTGCAAGGGGGTCTTCTACCATAACTGGCTCAATCACCTGGTTAACAGACAAATACATACACAAAGGCAGAGAACAAGGAAATATGGACTATGTCCTGCACACTGCTTTGTCAGCTTACAGCACCACACAAAGGATGACATCATTGGTGTTTCTGCATTAGTAACATGGGCATATCACACAGAACCAGAAAATATTCATCTCGTCTCCCTAGCCTTCTTTTAAAAGGGCTTGTGGACAGACAAATGGTGAGAAACTACGGGGGGGGGGGGACTTAGCTTGAAGAAATACTGAGAGAGAGCTTACCTATGCACACCTAGGAGAGGGCAGGAAAAAGGAGGCTTGTGTGGGTGCAACCTGCAAAAAGTCCATAGGGTGAGTCAGGAGAAAATAGTGAATTAACATTTGACATGGCCTTACCTAAAGGACTAAAGTATCACAGACTGCACTGCCTCTAAAAAATGCATCAGTGTTTATTACCGCAGATGTCTTCTGACTCAAAGTAAAATCTGCACAGCACTGTTCCTATTCAACAAGTAAAAAGGTTCTGCACACACAAAAGCAATGCAATACGGACAGAATGTATGCAACAAGCTGGGAAGCTCTGTTTGCAGAAACTCTTCATGACAGAAGCTGCAGAGAGCAGATTAAGGAGGCAGTAGTTACAGGTACACAGGGTGGCTCCTTTGTACAGGTTGGTACATTACCTACAAGGCAATTAATATATTTGTATTTGTTAAGGGCAGGGACGCACAAAGAACAGAACATTTCTTAGAATGTTTGGATATAATAAAACTTATTTCTGGATAAGGTTTCATTCTAAACTATGAATGACAATGTTACATTACTGACACTGTCCCTGCCTGTGGATATTTATAGGTTGTTACTAGGCACATAGACCAGGTTAAGGCTTTTTAAGCCTAACCATTGCAACCCAACTGTAAACCCAATTAGTTACTCACCTAGTGCATAAGGGCTAGAGGAATAGGCCTTGGGTAAATTCACTCAGTTGACTCAGCTTGCTTAAAGTGCATAAAACTCTGTTATACCTTTCCACAGAATCCCATATAGTGCTCAGCACAAAGGCCAATAACACTGATATGATATGTAACAGTTTTATCAGATGTTTAAATGAGATGTGAAGAAATCAATAAATCATACATATTAGTATTATGGTTTATGCACATATGTGAAAAGAAAACTGCAGTAAGATACATTAGCTACTCACTTATTTGGAAGCATAGATGAGACAGTACTCTGATGTGCATGGAAAAGATGCTAGTGCATTGTATTATGGTTAACTAGTTTACAATAAGCTACAGAATAGTTAAGCACAGTGGTGCCATCTAATTATGGCACACCTGATGACTATAATATATATATATATATATATATATATATATATATATATATATATATATATAATAGTGCACAGCCATCTTACACTTATTTCTGATTTTCCCCTCCAAGGTTTGCCATTTTGCTTGCTGACCATCAAGCCACGTCAGTGGAACTTGTGACAATTTGTTCCCCCCTTATTGGGTATCCCCAACACAGAGGTGAGGACCATCTGGGGGGGGGGTCATTTGGCAGCCAAGAGGGTGCTTTTGGCCTTCATCAGCTTCCTGGCAATGAAGGCATATATCAGCCCTGTCCACTCCCTCTGGGTAGCAAACAAATCACCTGAGATGTCCTTCACATGTGAGTGCAAACTCTCCTATTGCCCCAGACAGAGATACCAGGGACATCCCTTGCCTCACTGTTACTTTCCAAGTGACTATAATACTAGACGCCACTGGTCCACCCCCTCCCTTCACAACCAGGACACACATTGTCCATCCTGCCCATACTGGCTCCATTGGAAGCCCACACAGCTAATGAAGCTATGGTCAAATGGACTATAGTCAGGGCTTTATTCTTCTACAAATCAGGAACCACTTGATCTTTGTTTTTAGGAAAAAGCACACACCCTGCATTTATGTGCACAAACTTACGTTAGTTTTTAACTTTAGTTAAAAATGTAATGCCATACTCTAGAAAAATGAATTCATTGTACACTAGATTTTATGTATAAATAAATATTTAGGTGAGGAAAAGTTAGGCGAGAAGTGATTTTTTTTCTCTCATTTTGGGTACTAAATAGGAAGGTCAGGAAGGGAGACTAGCTTTATTAGTTTTCTTTTTATTTTATGTACTTCTGATTACTTTCACTGTGTTTTTATAGCTTTCAATGTTGAGTCTATAAAACAGACTGGTAGAAGTGTTTCATTGAGGGGAACTTTAAATAAGTGGAGTATTGTATGTGTTGGGGAGTGTGGCTAGTTATTTCCCTTCCTGTGTCACCTTATTCACCCTCCTCCTCTTCTCATTCCTACCACCACCACTAGTAGTAATAAATAAGCACATCTCAACCACTCGTTCATTCTCGCCTGTCAACCATCTTCCCACTAGCTACTCAAAAATGTCTTTAAGCTTATTTCGCATAACTCCATTCCACTGTTGTAGCCCTAAAATATTAAACCATGTCAATCCCAATGTTAAGGTAATGCTTTTACCCATATCTGCTAAAAATGTCATAATAAACAAACCATTTTCCTTCACCAAGCATCAGTGTGGTGACATCCACCCTGACCCAGGTCCCAATCAAGCCCCAAATCATAAAATACACCCTAAAAGTTTAAAAATGGTCAATCTAAACATAAGCATATGCAACAAAATCACAGATTTTCATGCCTGTATAACCTAACACAATCCAGACACCTCAGGCACAACTGACACATGGCTAAAGCCTGAAACAAAAAAAACACAAACTATTTCTAATGGGTCTATGTCAGAAGACTGACTTTTCAGAAACTGAAAGTTCATATGGTTGAGACTAAATGATCGAGTTTCCAAAAACTCAGACTTCACAAAAATCTACCTGTTTTATGTTTTTGCAGTGGGCTTCCCCCATGCAAATTATATATACCAACTCTCAGACTGCACTGCAGTGGGGAAAGGTAAATTTCATGATCCTCACTCTACCGCAATCTCCATTCAAAAGCTTTTGAGTTTTCAAAATCTCAATCACATCGTCTCGACCATGTGAATTTCAAGTTTGTGAAAACCCGATCATCTGATAGAGACCCTTTCTAACATATTCAACCTTTAAATGCTCCCTAAAAGAATATGTTACAAAATCATGGACCTGCTCCTGTGCAAGTCCTGGCTGAAATTACTCACTATACCTCACTTCACTCACCCCCCCCCCCTTCAACCCAGATCACAATCCTCTCCAGCCTCCTAATTCCACTCCTTTTTGTTTTCCCCACTACCTTACCTTGTTTAATTCATCTCTGCAGACCTTTCCTATACCTCTTTCCTGCCTACTCACCTAAGCTACCTGAAGACACCCTAACCTGCACTCTTCTCTGCAAAACTTTATAAGTGGTGCACTTTACTTAGCTTTAAAACAAATGATATGTTTAGTCTTTCTGCTTTCTGCAGACATTCCAGATGCATTTAAAATACTGCCAGTCTCTCTCTCTGCCTATACGGCAGAACTTGGTAGTTATTTTGAGCAAATCTATGTTCTTGGCAAGCTAGGAAGCTCTTTAGTATATTTGCAAGCCTGTTGCATTTACCTACAACATTTTCATCTTGTTTGTGTTCAGTTTTACATGTGATGTCTACTGCGTTTAGAGAGAACACAGAACTTAGCTGATGGCAGGCACAAGTGTTTTAAGTGCCTGCTTGGGAGATGTGCAGTGTTTTTGGGATGTGTTACACACTGCTTAGTGAAGCAGCAGTCTTGCATTGAGGAAATGCAAATGTGGCTGGCTTCTGGAGAAACCTTCAGTCCTGTTCATAAGTTTTATACTGAAAGGGAGGTCCCTGCAACATTCTAGTCTAAAATCATTCCGAGCACAATTTGCTGGAGTACTAGAGAATGCTATCTTTGCATTTTGTTGGTTGAGCACTTTGTTTTGTGAAGAGTACCTACATCAGCATGTCAGAATGGTGTTTGCAGAAGGTTATGTGGATAAATTGCTTTTGTTTCAATGAACTAAAGAATTTTGTATGTTCTAGATGAAATGTAGGTCTGCCTTGCACATTTGCGAGTTACTGACCTTTTGGGGTAGCCTTCCAATTTAAAGGGTGACGTTTTGAGTTTGCAATGTACTATATCATATATAGGTATATATATATATATATATATATATATATATATATATATATATATATATATATATATATATATCCCCAGTAAGACAAACTCCCTTTTCAGTGTTTTACCTTAGTATAGCACATATAATCTTATCCAGGAACTAATAAGTACATCATGACTTCAGGGTACCAACAGCTGATGTCCAGTGTCTTTGTCTTTCGGCTTTTCCCAGTTAGGGGTCGCCACAGCAGAACTCCGGTCCGCTAATGATTGGCAGTTGATTTTTATGTACCGGCTTGCCAGGCCTGACACACAACCTTCAACGAAGGTACGCCCATTCACGCATGTCTCCACGCAGAAGACGCTCTAGCTGAGAATCGAAATGGACAGCGTCTTACTGTGAGGCGACAACGCTACTGCAGCACTGTTACTTATAAATATAGACTGTGTTACTTCACTCTCTTTCCTGCAGTTAAGGAGCACAATGTTTAGGAATCGGTATAAATATAGGTACAATCACCTGATAACTGTAGTAGAGATCATTCAAAAGCTCTAATATGAAACTGCCCATCTTTTGTTATTCCAGTAATCAGTTGTCTTTGCATCTATAGGATATTTTAAAGAAAATACCAATAGTGAGAGTTAAAGTAATTACAAAATATTAACAAATTAGCTTGAGTTATCTGTATATACCTCCCTTCAGAAAACCTGCTCAGTTTTAAAGACAGCATCACCAGTCTTCTCTGATAAAATGCACAGGTGTTTCCCACCACTTTGCTTGTAGTACAGCAAAATGGACACTATCACATGATCGTTGGTTGTGTACAACAGCTACATATAATTAATTTCGTAAACTGTGGTCCTTTCTCCGTATCCATTCTGGCTGGAAATGCTGAATATCTTGATCAAGTTTGACCTTAGATGCATCCATACTTTTTAAAATAAAGCTGCTGACAGTACAGATAATATGTTTAATGTATAAATAAAAAACTCCATCACATTTGATACAATCCATTCGCATGTTGTAAAATCATGGATCCACACTCAGTTTTTATTGAAACAGAACTACATGTAGTATTGCCAAGAAGTCAAAACCAGTCCAGTTGCTTATCAATATTCGCATGACGTTGATACATATGCGCAAATGTAAATAAGAAGGTTCTTGAAAGCTCTCACAACCAACACAACAGATTGTTATGGGACTATTCATCTGTGCGCATTTCTACTATGTGCCAAGATAAGAGTTCTGAGACATATTTTTGCATATGTAAAGTCACTGAGGGACGTATAGAAATCTCTTCAGTGTCTGGTGATGATTATTAGGAATTTACTGTAGTTCAAAGGTTGTACATTAGTTATGTTTTTCATCCTGAAATACAGCTATGAATTTATTACCTGTCTCACCATCTATATTAATGCATGTTTTTGTGGTTGGGCAACTGTTTTTGGATTGATGTCTTAATTACTGGTAGCTGTTACTAATGGTATTCCAGTTCACTATTATGTTATGAAGGAACTAGGCCTTATTACAGATGTACTCAAATTCATTTCATAAAGATGGAAACAAAACACAGGTTTCATTTACAGCATGAGCAATATTCGGTTTATCCACCTGCTACAGGATCTTATTTTCACAAAAATGATGTGTGTTCCTGTTGAGAAAATAAAGTGACTTTCTTGTACAGTAATAGTAATGCTTTACTGGAGTAAGTAGTAACAGTTAAAGCTATTCTGGGATCTTAAACTCCCACCTATAGTGGTATGTTTCTTAACCCTGTAAGGGTTGGCATTTCTCAGTATTGCTCAAACCTGAAAATTATTGCCACACTTAAAAATGGATCTTTTTGGACTACAATTAAATTATGGCAAGAGTCGTTTGTAAAGATCCTGTAGCTTTATTTTATCACTGTCTAAACCGAAAGAAAATTGTCTTTTTATATCTAAAGGCAGTTTAGCCATTTTATTTTTTGTTTTGCTTGGGTCTAGATAAAAGAGGAAATTAAGACTATCTGAAATGTTTTATTCTAATGTTTATAGGCTAGTCAAAGATAAAGTTTAATTAAATACAGTATAAGATGCTGTGTTTCTGCTATTTTAGGTTAATTGTTTTTGTGATTACTTGGCATTTTGGCTTTTCTACTGCACTTCCTTCTGAGCAAATGGCTGATTTACTGAGACGAGTGGTGATTAATCATTTTACTAGTATTTATGTACATAGAACAGTTCAGTAAGTGATACTCGGTCAACGTGATAGCACAACAGAACATTCACACCATAATTTATAGAACAAAACTTTTGTTATTCAATAAAAAGCACACATGAATAAAAAAAAATAATGTATTGATGCCAAACAGCAAGAAAAGCTGGCATTCATATACGAATAAAGAATACAGGTAAAATGAGAAAATGTGCTGCAGTGCATAACAGCAATCCTGTTTCATAGAGTATGCACAGTATTTACAGTGCTGGCCCTGCAAAAAGGTACTGTAGGATTGGACTGATATTGGGGGGAGTGGGAGAACACAGACAGGTATGGTAAGGGGAGAGAGGCATGACAGGTGATGGTGAGTGGGAGAAGTTGGGAGGGTAAAGTGACATTTTGTAGCTGGATCAGTGGTATACTTAGGAAAAAGAAGCCTAAAGTGGTTTGTGGGAGGAAACGTGAACTGGGGGCTGAGGAAGAAGGCAAAAATTATTTTAAAAAGTGCTGTGTTTGCTATGTTTTTTTTTTTTTGTAGGTTTAAGTCTAAGGTACCAATTTGCTGTCATCAATTCTGTCTTGTATCTACTGATTTGACATTTGTTAACCAGAAAATGAACTGGTGCAAGGACCCTTTTTCAACCATGACCCAGGCCATAAAGGAGAAGTCTACACATAACAAGGCTTATTACATTAATGTATAAGCAATGATTATTCCAGAAAAAAATAGAATTATATACGATGACATTTATCAAAAATATGTAGTGTTAAAGGTTAAAGAAATTCAAGCTGGAGATGCATTGTGTAAACATAATTTTATATGTAGAAGTGTGAATATGTTTGGAGGAGTGCAAGATATTAAGAGGAGTTAATGGTGGCAGTTAGGGGCAGCTTACAAGACATTGAAGGCCTCACCACGTGACCCGATGTTAACAGATGTCACAATGTGGACATACTTTTTATGCCTTTTTTTTAAATTTTTCAGCTAATTAAACTAGACTACTAAGGCCCTTTTTAGTCACAACTTAATTACAATAAATTGAGACATGCAACATAAGTTAACAGGTTTACGGTAAAATTATGAAATCAAGAACACTGCATCCCTGCTACATCACATAAACCATCATACAAGTACTTACATCAAAAAATAAAGCAATGATATTAGCACGTTTGCATGGGGCAAACCCCTGTACCACTTCCCATGTATGTGCTGGGATGGGGTGGGGACTGTTACATCTTAAATTATATTAAATCAAAACTGCTAAGAAATATGCAAATACAGTAGTGCCAAAAATGCGCCCACCATCTAAATGAAGAATTGTGCAGCAGAAAAATATAAATAAATAAAATAAAAAATCATACAGCACTAAGAAACTGCATCGAAAAACGAAGCTCCCTTCTTCTCCACTCCCTTTCCTCCAACACAAACTAGGCCACCATGGCCCACCCATGTCGTATGAGATGCCTCCACAAATCATAGTGATTGTGTGTGCGTTGGGAGGGGTGTTACATCGCTTTTCATATTAAGTAACTGTTCAGAATGGTGACAGTCAACAATCTGACTATTACAGCTGTGATGAAATAGCACACTTCTGAAATCAAGAACTAACAGCAAAAGAATAACTATAAAAAACCACTTACAAGCAGTATAACAAGAGAGACATTTCACTACTTTAACTTACTAGATACAAGTCTTACAGATCTCAACTAGCTGAATGTTTTTTTGATCTGACATGCCAAAATACATTTAGGACAGTTGTACAACAATGGGTAGGCATTTGTAGGATGACAACTCAAGTAAGGATTGGGGTTTCAGCTAGAATGTCATTACAGTACATGGTTCCCTTGGCCAGGATGGGATAGTATACCTCTCACCTATTATAATTTGGGCATAGCTCTTTCTTTTTGCCCTCGCGTATAGCATTGCTCCTCCGAAAAGGTCTATTTAATCACATTAGAAAAAGCAACACCTGACAAGGAACTTAAGTAAAATACTCGTTACTGTGTAGAAGCTTTCATGCTAAAGGCCCTTTCCTTCCTTGTTGGACTTCCGCACATCTAAAGCTGCCACACGGAAAATGGGAATGTACGGCTGAAAACAAAAGCTGATGGATACTGACAGATGGCCCACTCTTAACACTTGTTACTGAGATAATGGGGGAAGCTGATGGTTGGCAAGTAACCTGAAGAAAATGCACCCAATTAAAAAATCAGCGCTTTCTGAAGTTTCTAGTGAAAGTCAAGTCTGGGATTTGAACCTGCCCTGTTCCACTGATTAACAGGCTATTTATCATAATCATTAGTGCAGCCAAAAGACTGGTTACTTTACAGAATACAGTCAGCAGAGCTATCTTAGGCTTTTTAGAAGTACAGGTGTACATGGATAATAGTACAGCTTGATTTCAGTGACAGTAAACCTTCCTTTTCAGAGTCAAAGCATGATGGGTGTTCTAACAGGATGTTATACTGCAAATAATGCACAAATAATGCACAGAAACTGGAGTGCTTTACACCGTGTTTAGCACTGGCTCTAGTACAACTCATGCTGGGCCCTGCTATATAGGTTAAAGTATTCAGACAAGGTACTTCAAAGGAAATGTAACCCTGGACTGCCACAGCATTTAACTGCACAAAAACAGAACTTTATACTGTAAGCAAGCGGTTTGCATTAGATCGCTTTTCATATTGAGTAACTGTTCAGAATGGTGAGATATGTACTGCGTGAATATCAAGACAAGCAAAATTTCCCAGAATGCACCCTAATAACTCTGCTGAATTTAACCCAAAGTGGGAGATATAGTAGCTAACGTTGTTGCGTCACAGAGTTTGGCTCCTGAGTGGGTTGCTTTCTGCACAGGGGCTGAATGTCTTCCTTGTGTCCATATAGATTATTTTCTCCAGAGTACTCAGGCTTCCTCTGACTTCAAAGACATGACGTAGGTGAAATGGTGATCCTCCATATTGCCCCCGGCATGCGTGTATGATGGCATAGCATGTGTATTACAATGGACTGGCATCTGTTCAGAATTACTTCTCTGCTACATGCTGCCTATGCAGTGAGCAAGGCTCCTAATCTCCTGCAACAATGGAGAAGATAAAGCAGGCACTGGAAAATGAATGCATTAATAAAAATAAGACTAGATCATTTACTTTTCAGTGCTGCTCACTTAAGCAGAATACAGGATTTTCTAGTTCTTTTATGTCTTTTGAGTCAAGCAGCTTGATTTGTAGCTAAATGAACTGTTTATTCTGTTGTTACCTCAGGTAATAACCATAAAATCTGCAAGCTAGCTGGGAAGAGAGATCATGTACTCCAGCAAGCAACTTCCAAAGTAACTGCCTACTTTTCCACAATGGCTGAAGTACAATAAGTGATGCAGTCATAGGATTGCACAAGTATTGTATGTTGGATATTTTGCAGGCACCTTAATCTTTACTTTCACCAGCTGAGTTTAAAGAACCTGTGTTTCTGAAGTATAGCCAAACTATCCACTTATGCTGTGCTCATGGGGTCAATAAAAAGGCTGCAAGCATGCATGCCACAGCTAGTGGGGTTCAACTTTATTGGTCTGAATGTAACCATAATGACTTATAAAGAAAAAAAAAGGTCATAGACACTCAGATGCCATGTAGCTGAAACACTTGATATCCTTAATGGTTAATTTGTATACATCTCATGGGGTTTCACTACAGAAGGTTTAAGGTATCACACACTGAAAACACTAGCTTGGCTGGGTTTTTCTTGCAGTTTTTACTCAATGGGCTGTCTGTGCTCATAGGGTCATAGATTAGTACCTAGGCTAACTGCAATTGTTGGCCATTTTAAGCCTAGCCAATTACCCCATGTAAGAATCAAACCCAGCACCTTGTGTTTGCAAGGCAAATACCTTAAGCATTATGCCAACCTGCCTTCCATGTGCATCTTTTTTACCCTTTCCATCCATCCAGCCTTCCTCAACCTCTTTTTCGATTTTACACATGGGGTCGGGGTGTCATTTCAACAGTGACAATCATCTTGAGCCTAGGTCTTAACACCGCTGGTGGCCAGCCCTTAGTTTTATATATATATATATATATATATATATATATATATATATATATATATATATATATGTGTGTGTGTGTGTCCTAAATTTCATTTGACTAACATTCATTCGACTGACACCCAATTGCCCTAAATTTCATTTGACCTAAAACTCATTTGACTGACTTCCATTTCACTGACAGCTTACAATGCTGAATTTCAACAACTAAATCTTAAACCATAGACAAGCAGACTCAGAAAACCAATAACTAACCCTTTCCAGATCTTAAAAACTACTTACTAACCCTCTTAACATAAATGGGACAATGTACAACCAAACTAGTTGGGGGGCTACACCCCCCCACACACACTCCCCCTAATTATATATACTAACTCCAGGGTTGCACTATAGTGGGGAAAAGGGCATATACCTTTAACATGCCTTACAGTATTCTACACGCTGCCACTACTGCTGGGAATGCACAAAGCATTCGCCCAATCTCTTTAGATACTTCCCATAAAAATGTAAATAGAAAAACCCACATTTAGAAACACTACAACACTACTTTACTACTTTCTACATGACTACTAAAATGCTAACAGTCAGCACTATAAGTTACAGTAATTCTTTTTATCACACACAAGTCACAGGTGAAGGAAAACCTACAAAAGTCTACGTCTTACATGTCGATGAAATGGAAGTCAGTCAAATGAGTTTTAGGTCAAATGGAATTTAGGTGAATTGGGTGTCAGTCAAATGAAATTTAGGTCAAGTGAAGTAGACCCCAAATAAATATATATATATATATATATATATATATTACATCGCATTATACATTTACATACACATACATCCTCACCTACTGCCTCATACAAATTACTCTTTGTAGGGGATGTATACTAAATGTACCATGAGGCAATATATTTCTCAAAACTGACCTCCTTCAACACCTCATCTCATGTTGTAAGTACTTTCATCTGATTCGGTATACATGTCACAAGGAAGTCTCTCATGAGAATTGTACATCATCACTGGCATCAGTGTCCATCTTTCTTCTACTTCAACCAACTATGCCAGCATGTTTTTTTCTTTTAAAGTCATCTGTTCTCTCTCACACTGACATGCTGTAAAGCAAATATCACAACTAACTTAGTATCCTAATTAGATGACCCATATAGTTTGTAAAAACATTCTTGCTAGCAAGCAATACTAACAAAAGATGACCATGTCATGACTAGCATTTTTTTTGCCCCTGATACTAGTTGGCTGGGGTTTTCTACCATCGGTCATTCCACTGAAATGTTAAACAAGTAGGTGAGTGACACAGAAATGTGCTTTGAGCTATGAGCTTGGAGTAAGATCCAAATAAAATACACAAATACATACAGAAAAAATAATAGATCGATTTCAGCACTACAGGTCAAATAGAGGTTCATAGCAAATGTTACAATTAGCATGGAATAACCACAGCAGTATAATATAACTGGATTATATTTTAACTCCTTGCTCAGAGAAGCAAACACACTGCTTTTATCAGTGAAACATCTGGATTCAATGCATGTTTTCTGAATGCTGAAAGGAGGTACTGTATTTTGCAGCAATCACAATATCAAGTCACACAAGGGGAGAATATTTAAAGCACATATTGAAAATGCCATATGAACAAACGGAGAAAGGTACAGAAGGTATCGTAAAGGTGTGGTGAGAGTTATTTTGCACGTCATCACTATTCACACAGCCTTAAACAACTTCCTGACCTGGTGATGCAGATGCCAAAAATATAGCCACATAAAATATCCTCTGTTTGGATTTGCTTCCATGTCAACAAGCGTACAGGCAGTATAATAAAACTTGCAGGAAGGAACCTTTGCTAACATGCCTGAATCTGATAAACCATGAATATATCCCATATCCCATAATGTACTCTGGTATGATTATTTCTGTTTATTTCCAAGTGCTAAACAAAAAAATGTTACTTCGATCCCAAAGTAGACTATGCAGTTATATGAGCCATGCTGACTGCTAAATACGTAATTACAAGGAAGAATTACATACATCTTCCAAGTTAGCAGTTTGAGATCAAGAATAAGCTGTGCAGGAGGTAAAGTACAGGTACTTCCATCAACAGCCCCTTAATATGGGCACTCCAGTTCTTACAGGTCAAAGGTGAATACTTTCTAAATGGGTCTTGACAGCATTCCTAAAGGTTCATTTACAATGAAAAAAGAAAAATGGCAGAAATTGTTGCAGGCATTCCGCAAACAATAGACTACTGAGTATCACATGCTCCTTTTACTGTTGAATATCAAACTCGGCTGTTTTCAACAAGATAACATTTAGCCAATGTTTTATTCTGTACTATTAGTTAAGTAGCCAGTCTATAAATATAGTATAATATACAGATGGTGCTATAATTGCATTATTTCTGTAACACATCTGACTGACTTCCAAAAACATGCAAAATGTCACTGTTGCCAATTTAATATAAAAATGTACTCATAATATTTCAAATTACCTTGCCTTTAAGATGATTTCTTTCTGTCCGTACATCTGTAGGACTCTGTCCAACTTCACTGAAACTGCCTCGAGTCACAGCAATGCTGCTGCCACTGCTCAGTGTCTCGGGCTCTGATTGCCTACTGTTCTGTCTCACAATACAGCTCCTGATGCTCCTGTGTTCAGGTTCTGAATACGTGCTGGTCTGCCACAGAACACTGTCCTTAATGCTACCCTGTTCATGTTCTGAACATCGACTGGTACAACTTAGACAACTGCCTTTAATGTTTCTGAGATCCTGCTCTGAATGTCCACAGGTGTTATTCAAGATGCATCTTTTTATATTCATCGCATCAGGCTCTGAGTGTCCACTGTACTGCTGAATCCTTGCTGCCACTAATCCAGGAGCCACGACACGTGGCAATGTTTTATACACCCGTCCCTCTGTAGTGCATCTCACCTGCTCTGGGATTGACTCGCCACATGAAAGGGAATTGAAGGAGGTGAGGTACCCACTGCTCAAGTCCAGCTTGGCAAGGTCAGTAGGGACATTCCAAGTTTTTGTGCGAAAATTAGGCATTTTCACAGAGGGCACGTACAATACTGTTATTATGGACAGTTAAATAAGCCTCTTTATATACCTGATTTGCCAAATGAAATCCAGATTAAGAAATTAATCCCAGTACTTTTCTGGGAAAGTTTTAACAAAAAACAAAATGTATTCAGTTTTAACAAAAAACAAAATGTATTCAGTACTCAGAAGTACACTCCATTTCTTCAAAAAAAGAAAATGGCCCAGATTCACACAAAAGATTAGACAGCTAACTGTACTAGCAAGTGTCAAAGAAAAAGTGCTAATGTTCTAAGTTAGAGAGTTATCCTGTTACGAAAGTATCTGAGTTCTTAGATCATGTGGTATTGTATGCTATAAAACTGAAATGCAGATGTAAGTAGAATAAATGACCGTTAGCCAAATGGAGCCCCAAGGCTGACATACCTCCACAGATATTGCTGAAAAGCACAGACAGTCCAAAGGATTAGCAGATTCAGTGTTTAGGCTCCACGGGTTGCTAGACTTTTTGTCCCATATGTGCTCCACTGTAGTTGTCATTGAACATGGACTTGGGAGGTGTCATATCCTGTGACTTTTTACAGAGAAGACGATACCTAGATAAGTGCACCTTTGATCTGTAGGTAGGTGAATGTCTTCCTGATGAATTCACTGAAGTGCATTCAACAACAGGGCAAAGGGCAACTACAGACAACCCGATAAACTTCCTTGTGTTCGTGCTAAACATCCATCTGCTCTCTGTGAATTACGACAGTCAATTCCCACCACAAGGTAAGAGAAACACCACACTTCTTAAAGCCAGCAGCAGTATGTAGAAATAAAGTTGCCTCCAGCATAAAGTTAGCACAAGAAAAAAATCCGTCAGACTTAGATGCTCTCTCTCTTACTGCTCTCCAGCAGCTTATGATTCACTTTAAAATTCTCAGACAACTGCACTAGTTTAAAAGAGCTGTAAATCATCTCAGCTTAAATTAACAAAATTGTCACTGCTGAAATTCCACAGAATGACCATGTAATATGTATGACATAAAAACAAAGGTTATTTTTTGTTGTTGTTGCTCCTTAGAATGTTTTGTGTGTTCTAGATTTCATATAGCTTGCAACCCACATCATTTGTGCCTTTTGCCATTGTGACCTAAGAGCACTACCCGTTTTAAATGATGGCTTAGTCACACTGCAGGCAAATGAAGATAGGTGTGTGTGTGTGTGTGTGTGTGTGTGTGTGTGTGTGTGTGTGTGTGTGTGTGTGTGTGTGTGTGTGTGTGTGTGTGTGTGTGTGTGCGTGCGTGCATGTATGTAGGGCACTGGACTGAATGATCAGCTACATTGACATTCAGATAACTGGCATTATAATGCTGTCACCACATTCTGCCCATGCTCCAGGAATTACACCAGAGCAGATTAAATCAAATACAAGCGTTTTTGCATCGCCCCATGCTAATTATAAATACTCCAAGATTGCACAATACCCAAGGAAAGGGAATATTCCTCTACCTAGGAATCATCACTCTTGCACACCTGTTTAAACTGACCAAATGATGTTCACCTGCTCATTCGATTCAGTGCCCACAACCAATATATATGTCATGGTATTAAGCCTAATATACAAATAACACTTAATCTGGTTTAGGGTGACAAGGCAAGGAACAGGAGTTCAAATGTTAATTTGAACAACACAGTCCCAAATGGCATTCAGATCAAATTTTAAAAGTTGTCTTCTTGAAAGAATCCCCCTCCCAAATCTCTCATTTGAGTAACTTCACCCCTTGCACCCTCAAACTTAACATAATCCCTCTGAGGTAACTTCATATAATGCATCTGAAATTATCCAAGTGCAACACTGGGCAAGACTGCAATCCAGGTTGTAGCTTGTTACAGATCCCCGACCATGCCCCAGGAGTCCCACTCATTTCTTAAGATACTGGAAAATATTAAGGTACAACCCAATACCTTAATTATGGGTGATTTCAACTACCCCACCATCAACTGGGAAAACTACTCATGTACCAACTCATTCGCTCAACGTTTTCTGGAATTCATAAATTCCAATGCCTTGGATCAGCTTTGTTCACACCCCCACCAAGGGCAGCAATATCCTGGACCTGGTCATTACTAATATGGGTAACCGCTGTTCCACGCCAGAGGTCAACTCCTTGCTGGTCAGATCCGACCAAAAGCTAATCACCCTAGACATCCATATCCCACTCCCACCCCCCATTAATGAAACCACCGTCAAAAACTACTCCAAAGCCAACTTCATGCTTAAGACAGAAGGGGCAAACTTCACGACACCCATGCAGAAGAAAACTAGAGGTACGACTGCTGAATCTTACACAAATGCACTGTATAAGCTCATACGCGAGTGCATGGATTGTGCCATCCCCAACAGAACCAAGATGCTATCCTTCAAAAAAAGGAAGCCAATATAGTGCTCTCCTACCATAAACAAACTCTACAACAGAAGGAAGAAGCTGTTGCAAAAGAGAGTAAAATCCCAAGACTGGAGGAACTCCCTGGTCAGCCTCAGCAATAAGCTGAGATCCTTCATAAAATCCTCCAAAGCCAGTTATGAAAATAAAATTGCCACGGATTCCAAAGATAACCACAAAGCATTCTACAGCTATGTCAAGAATCTCAATGGCAACACTCAGATCTACTCTAAGCTACAGCACAATGGCACTAAATATACAGAACCAATCGACATTGCCAACATCCTGGCAGATAGGTTCAGTGCCAACTTTACCCCCCTCTCACCCTCCAAAGGGCCCATCTTAATACCGGAAGAATGCAAAGCCCCTGTAATCACAGATGAACAAGTAAAGACCACACTCTCCAAAGCTAAGAAACACAGCACCCTTGGGACCAGACGACATCCCAGGCTGCGTACTGCACGAACTACAGAATGAACTGGCACCTAAGTACCATGTTCAGTCATAGCCTCACCTTAGGCTATGTGCCTACTGAATGGCACACAGCGACATTATCCCACTCCACAAAGGGGGTGCCACCATGGAGCCCAGAAACTACTGCCCTATTAGCCTGACGAGCCTGGTCTGCAAGGCCATGGAACGTATAATTTTGGAGCTTATAAACAAAGACATAGGTAACCTCCAAACACTGGACCCCACTTAGTTTGGGTTTGTAAAAGGTAAATCATGTCTACTAAACCTGATTGACTTCTTTGAAGCAGTGACTAGAGCTGTAGACGAGGGCAAGGTAGTGCAGACAGCCTATCTTGACCTTAACAAGGTTTTTGATACCATCCCCCATTCTGGAATTATAGATAAACTCACTAAACTAGGCATAAATCCTTATGTCACAAGATGGGTGGCCAGCTGGCTCACTGACAGAACCCACACAGTAAAAGTAGCTGACTTCAAGTCCGACTTAAGACCAGTGATGAGTTGAGTACCACAGGGTTTGGTCCTGGGTCCTCTCCTGTTCAGCATCTACTTCTCTGAAGTGCAGGCCAACACAGAAGGTCTTTAGCTAACAAAGTTCACAGATGACTGCAAACTAGGAGCCATAGTCGAGTCCCCAAATGATATGGACATCCTACAGAAGGGCCTCACTGAGACAGATGCCTGGTGTCAGAGGCATGGCCTCAAACTCAATGTCAAGAAGTGCATTGTCATCCCCTTTGGGAAAAACTCAGTACCCATGAACTATCACATAGGTGGTAGCTCACTAAACACAGGTGGACAGTAGTCTGTCCTTTGATAACCACATCGTCACAGTAGTCAGAAATCCTTCTACATGGCACACCTCATCACAAAAGGGTTGGAGGTCATTGTTCCTCTACTCATCCCTCATCAGACCCATTATAGAGTACAATGTTGTATCTCACAAGACACCTACAACAATCTCAGGACTTAAACCTTGTCAACACAATAAACAGAACATGCTGGAGGGATTGATTCCTGTCATACTCTGGAACAAACTACCCATTCATGTCAAGCAAAGGCACTGCTCAACAGGGGCACAGGAAAATAATTTTCTTGGGTGGTATAGGCCCCAGGGCTAAGAACCTAAAGCAAAGATACTTCACTATACAGTTCCACATTCAATGAATTCCACAGCTGGATGAGATCATATGCATTGCTGTATTATTATTGGGAAAAATACACCCAAAGACAAAACTCTTATCATCTCATTAGCTACTAGTAAGAACAAAATGCTGAATTTAAACATTTAAAGCAGAATTCCATCTTTGAGTGTTCTGATTTTTAATCTTCATTTTTTTTTACACCCGATGCCGATATAGCCTAGTGTACAAAATTATTTGTTACCACTCTCTTGTACCCTATTTAATTCTCTTTTTTGGCTTAACTTGTCAAACCTGGTTGCTGGTTCTCAGAGGTGTTATGGGGATATGTGACAGACAGACATATGTACATGAGCTACAGGTACTTGCAATATGCAGAGCAACCGTAAAGAGTGCAAAATGGTAAGCAGCTTAAAATTGCAGAACTAGAACAATTTAACTTGGTTACAGTCACTGACAAAGAAGTCTGGCAAACATCCAGTGCAACACAAGGCAATAGAACAGATACTCTGTAACAAAGTATGTGCAGCTAAGGACAACTGTAAACAGTAAATCACCCTCTATAAATCAAGTTTGTTCATAGGCAGACACTAGGCTATTGGCCCTAGGGCCTATATAAGCCTAGCCAAAGGTACTCTGGCTTTCGCCACGCAAGAAAATTATTTTCCTGTGCCACTGTCAAGCAGAGCCACAGAAGTGATCCCTGGAGTGAATTTCCTATCTCCCATTCAATCATCAAGATTTTTCTTGAAGAGTGCTAATGAGGAGCTTTGTTTGATATAGATAGGCAGTTTGTTCCAGAGTATGGGAAGTCTCTGGGAGAGGAATCTATCCCTCCAGCATGTTCTGTTTGTTGTGGTGACGAGGTTTAGGTCCCTAGAGCGTGTAGCTCGTAGGGACTGGGATTTCTTTAAGTGGAGCATGTCTAAAAGCTCTGGGTTTGACATAGCTTTGTGTGTTAGGCAGAGATCACCTCTGAGTAGTCGATATGCAATGGAGTAAAGCTATAATTTTTTTGAGACGGTCTGCATAGGGCATCTCTTTGAGGCCGGTAATCCTCTTTGTGAGGTATTTCTGTGGCCTTTCCAGTTGTTGTAGATGCCTTGTGAGGTACATACCAAAAGGGGCATTGCAGTCTATAATGGGTCTAATGAGTGACGAGTAGAGGGGAACAATGACCTCTTTTTTTCCTGGATGAGAAACCTTTTGTGATGAGGTGTGCCATGTAGAAGGATTTCCTGACTACTGTGGCGATGTGATTATCAAAGGAGAGACTAATGTCCACCTGGTCCCAAGGTCTCATCACCCTTTCGGTGTTAAGCAGACTACCACCTATGTGGCAGTTCATGGGTACTGAGTTTTTACCAAAAGGGGATGACAATGCCCTTTTTGGCATTGAGCTTGAGGCCATGGCTTTGACACCAGGCATCTGTCTCAGCGAGGCCCTTTTGTAGGATGTCCACATCTTTTGGAGTTTTGATTATGGCTCCCAGTTTGCAGTTGTCTGTGAACTTCATTAGCCAAAGACCTTCTGTGTTGCCCTGTACTTCAGAGAAGTAGATACCAAACAGGAGAGGACCCATGACTGAACTCTGTGGTACTCCACTTGTCACTGGTCTGAAGTTGGATTTGGAGTCTGCTACTTTCACAGTGTGGGTTCTGTCAGTGAGCCAGTTGGCAACCCATCTTGTGACATAGGGATTTATACCTAGTTTAGTGAGTTTATCTATAATTCCAGAGTGGGGGATGGTGTTGAATGCCTTGGCAAGATCTAGATAGGCTGTGTGAACCACCTTACCCTCACCTACAGCTTTGGTGACTGCTTCAAAGAAGTCTATCAGGTTTAGGAGACATGATCTGCCTTTTACAAACCCGAACTGGGTGGGGTCCTGAGTTTGGAGATTACCAGTGTCATTGTTTATAAGTTCCATGATGATACGTGCCATAGCCTTGCAGATCAGGCTCGTTAGGCTAATGGGGCAGTAGTTTCCAGGGTCTGTGGTGGCTCCCCCTTTGTGGAGTGGGATAACTGTCACTGTGCGCCATTCAGCGGGCACATAGCCTGAGGTGAGGCTATGACTGAACATGGTACTTAGGTGGGGTGCCAGTTCGTTCTGTAGTTCATGTAGAACACAGCCTGGGATGTCGTCAGGTCCCATGCATGCTGTGTTCTTGGCTTTGGATAGTGTGTTTTTTTACCTGTGCAGCCGTGAGTACAGGAACTTTGCATTGTTCTGGTATAGAGATGGGTCCTTTAGGGGATGACAGGGGGGTAAAGTTAGCACTGAACCTATCTGCCAGGATGTTGGCAATATCAGTTGGTTCTGTATATTTAGTGCCATTGTGCTGTAACTCTTGACATAGCTATAGAATGCTTTGTGGTTGTCTTTAGAGTGAGTGGCGATTTTGTTTTCATAACTAGCTTTGGAGGATTTTATGAGGGATCTCAGCTTCTTACTGAGGCTGACCAGGGAGTTTCTCCAATCATGGGATTTTACTCTTTTTTGCAACAGTTTCTTTCTTCTGTTGTATAGTTGGTTTATGGCAGGGAACCACCAGATTGGCTTCCTTTTTTTGGAGGATAGCATCTTGGTTCTGTTAGGGATTGCACGATCCATGCACTCGTGTAAGTGCTTATAAAGTGCATCTGTGTAGGATTCAGCAGTCATACCTCTATTTTCTGTCAGCATGGGTGTCGTGAAGTTTGCCGCTACTGTCTTAAGAAGCGTGAAGTTGGCTTTGGAGAAAATTTTTACTGTGGTTTCCCTAATGGGAGGTGGGGGAGGGATGTGGATGTCTAGGGTGATTTGCTTGTGGTCGGATCTGACCAACGAGGAATTGACCTCTGGTGTGGAGCACTGGTTGCCCATGTTGGTAATAACCAGGTCTAGGATATTGCTGTCCCTGGTGGGGGTGTGGATAAGTTGATCCATGGCATTGGAATTTATGAATTCCAGAAAACGTTGAGCACAAGAGTTGGTACATGAGTAGTTTTCCCAGTTAATGGTAGGGTATTTGAAATCGCCTATTATTAGGGTGTTATGTTGTACCCTAATATTTTCCAGTGTATTAAGAAATGAGGAGTGGGAATCCTGGGGCATGGTGGGGGATCTGTAGCAAGCTACAATTTGGATTGCGGTCTTGCCCAGAGTTAGTTGCACTTGAATAATCTTGGATGCATTATGCTGAGCAACTAGCCTGGAGGTGTAGATATCCTTAATGAATATGACACGCCTCCACCTTTAGTGTTTCGGTCCAGGTTAGGTGGCCAAAAGGTGTGGTATGAGTTATAGCCTGCTAATGCAGGGGTACTCTCTGGAGCCTTGAACCAAGTCTCTGTCACTGCACAGATGTCGATGTTCTCCATTTTATGGAGTGCCACATTTTGGGTTTTACATGTAGGCTTTTAAGGGCCCTACAGGTAGTTAGCCTAGTATATATACCTATGAACATGGGCAGACTGACGGACATTCTTGCTAAAATCTGAAACAGTGTGTAGCAACTTGCCACAGTGTTAACAAAAAAGTAAGTAGAAGGCAGGGAAAGCCTATTCAAATTTGACTATAGACAAATGCAGTTGGGGGGGGGGGGCAGGCATTACTGATTGGAATAGGATTGTTACTCACTTAACATTAGGAAGAAAAGGGTTTAAATCATGTCCTTTATGGCTGCAGCATTTTAATAGATTAAATTCTCACTCTTTGATTGCTGGGTATAGGTCCCAGAGCCAGGCATTATCAATGAAACCTTGAAAAATATTCCTAGCTTCACTGACCAGCTATACCAATCCTTCCAGGGTCAAAGATCAGAGGCAACATGGGTTATATGTAAATTACCCTTTAAGATATCAGGTGTTTCAGCTAAAATGGCAATTCTGAATGTCCATGACTTTTTTCTTTTACTTTTAAGTCTTTTTATGGACAATTTCAGGCCAATAAAGCCAAACCCCTCTAGCTGTGGACATACATGTTTCTGCCTTCTTATCACATCATCAGCACAGCATAAGAGGAATGTCTGACTTTTGGAAGCACAGGGCAGTCATTCCCAACTGATATCCATAAACCTAAGGGTGTTTACAAAATATCCTAACTAACAAACTAAAACAATGTTGTAGACACGCTTAGGTTTATGAATATCAGTTGGGTATGACTACCCATGTTTCCAAAAGTCAAACATTCCTCTTATGTTGTCCTGATGAGGGCATAAGAAGGCAGAAACATGCATGTCCACAGCTAGAGGGGTTTGGCTTTATTAGCCTGAAATTGTCCATAAAAAGACTTAAAAGTAAAACAAAAAAGTCATGGACATTCAGAATTGCCATTTAGCTGAAGCACCTGCTATCTTAAAGGGTAATTTACATATAATCCCATGTTGCCTCTGATTCAAGAGGTTTAAGGTATCACGAAGTGGAAATTCTAGTGACAGCACTCTGGACTGGACGTGTGTCATAACACAGGCTGACTGTAATCCTTTATTGCAGTGCAACATTAAGCATACGTCTTTCTGTGACAGATACGTATGATCCCACAGTTTTCTGTGACAGATACGTATGATCCCACAGTTACTACAAGTGTCATTCTCAAACCAGCTGTTGCTGACGTATATGTATTTTTTTTTTCTCACTACTTTCATCTGTTGCTGACAAATTTGCAATTGTTTTTCTCACTACTGGGTGCAAATGATTGTGTCCCTCAACCAATCTTCAGTCTAATTAATAATGACATATGCATATGCCACCTGCCTTTAACCCAGTTGTAGAAATATAAATCATTGCATGGTAGATGGTTTAGGTGACAAAGTATACTGCATTACTGCTGTTATTTTAACCTTATGGGCGACTAATAATTGTTTTTGACAAGATTTTCTGTAGCTAATGGATATGGCAGTTATACCATTGCAAATATAAAACAAGGTTAATAAGTTTGGGGTCAGATTTTATACATGTAGCCATTATGGCTAGCTGAAGCATGGTCTTCAGACAGAAAATTCTTCAGTGAAGGATTTGAAACTATTATCTAGCTAAGACTTTCCTCTACCAGTTCCTCTGCGTCATGTTTACTATGTAGTCCAAATGCTTCTAGGCTGCTGTGCTATTCACAATCATTACTTTACAGTGTTGCTATGTTGTCATGATGTACGGATTACATATTAACGTGCTTGAACCATCAAAGGTATTTCTCTTTTCTGTCAAGATATAACACATTCCCCAAACACGACTGTAAAATAACTTCACAATACATTCAGGGTATTTATGTTGAAATTTGAGGCAGAGGGTTTATTCAAATTTCTACATCAGTTGGCAAGAGATGGGAAGTATGACGGACAGCAGTGTGATCCAAACTAAGAAGGGATAGGTAAGTATATTCTCAAAACCTCTTCATCACTACCCTCATCAGACCTTCCAACATCTGAACAATCAACAGGGCATTTGTAGCAAAAATGTTATAATCCTAAAATTGCATACCCTGGACAGAAGTTGGGGTCCTCATGCAGCAGTTTTCAAAACTATATCACAGTAAAGGTTTCAACTTCAGAAGCAAGCTTATCATTTGCTTAGTATCTGACCATGCACAAATACTAACTGGTTGCAAGGCAAATAGAGTGGACAGAAAGTAAAAAACAAACATGATGGATTGACCCTAACAAAGTTATAAAGCTACTAATAATTCACTGTTTTTCCCAGTGTACATTCAGGTCATGAATGATGACTGAAAGTGGAAGGGAATTCCTGGTACATTTACTTCATGGCGAGAGAGGCTATTGCCAAAACTGGTAGCTGGTCTGTCAATGTGATATAACAGCAATGAGCCTTCTTTGAACCAGTATATTCTTGTGACTACAGGCCTACTTGACAGCATATATATACATATATATATATATATATATATATATATATATATATATATATATATGTTCAACATTCTAGAGCACTTTTGTGAAATAAGACAGTGAGTGTATGCATATGATCTAAGAAAGGAAAGCTAAAAATATCTTTTGTTTTGCTTGAATCTTCTTCTTCTGGCTTTTCCTGGTTAGAGGTCGCCACAGCGGATCACCTGTCCGCTCATGATTGGCAGTGGAGTTTTACAGTGTTGAGTTGCCAGCCCGATGCCCAACCTTCTACAGAAGGCATACACATGCACACACTCACACCTAGGGCCAATTTAGTGTCCAATCCACCTACAGCATGTTTTTGGGATGTGGGAGGAAACTGGAGCATCTGGAGGAAACCCACGCAACCACAGGGAGGACATGCAGACTCTGCAGAGAAGGCACCCCTGCCAAGGATCGAACCAGAGAACCTGTTCCTGTGAGGCAGCAATGCTAACCGCTGCACCACCATGGACTCCCCATTTGTTTTGCTTGAATGACACAGTTTATTCTTCATGTCGACCATTTGTGTTGTGTGCTACCATGTTCTAGTGTTTCAGTTGTTGAAATATTTTATCGGACTGCCTAAATTTTCCCTCATTTCATAAGCTTCTAAACTTTATTGAAATTCACTACACTCTAAATCTCCTGCTGGAGATGCTCACCCCATAAATGCAAATAATCCCCTGCATTATCTCTTTTCAAAAATCCATCTAATTATGCAAACAACTATCATAAAATGAAACAGCTTTATTCCTGAGTTAGTGGTAGCTCAGGTGGATGCAAAAGATCCCATGGTACTTATAGAAAAGAGTAGGGTAAACTCCTTGGTTTCCTGGCCAAATTTCTCTTAGTATAAGTGCCACTTTGGGTCTCCCCTGAAAAGGTAACATTGGCCTAGTGGGAATAATCCAGTCAACAGTAGGTAAAAAAAAATAAATAACCCACACTGACCTTTTCCTTAAACATTCATCTCTACTACATTCTCTACTTAAACTACTGCTATCAATCTCATGTTAATCTCATGGAGCAATCATAGAATCATTGGTTGTTCCTAGGCTAAAGATAACTAGGGCTCATACAATCACAATCCCATTTGGCAGAGTATCATGGATGTCTATGGGGGGCATATGTTAGTAAGGAGGTAACTAAGGTATTTGTTGGGAGCATGTTAGTTAGGATAATACTTTTTTATTGACAGCTTCTGTCCATAAGGGACACGGTGGCCAGACCGGTGTAAAATTTATGATTTCCCATCCAGTTGTCAAGGTTTCATTTGAATAGCATCAGGGCTGACGTCTGTTTTACATGTATGGGGAGCCTATTCCATAGTTTGAGGATCCTTTGGGACATGTACCTAGCTCTCCAGCACATTCTGTTTATGTCACAAGCAAAGTTCAGATCCCCAGATCTAATGTTTCTGGTGGTGTTTGTTTTGCACATGTGCAACTGATCATCAGAGCTGGATCCGAGGAAGCCCTAAAAGCCAGGCAAAGATCCCCTCTCAGCAGCCTGTAGGAGAATGAATGCAGAGGCAGAGCTTTTAGACAATCAGTGTATGACAGGGCGTGGTGTTCATGCCCATAATTTTCCTAGTAAGAAACATTTGTGTGTGTTCAACTTTTGCAAGTGTCTGGTTAGGTACATGCTAAAGGGGAGTTGTACTCAATGACAGGTATGATAAGGGCCAAACAGAGCAGTATTATAACTTCTTGGGGACCTGGATGCCATAACTTTACCTATAAGCTGGGTGACATAGAATGATTTTCGTACTATCTTAACTACATGTTAGTCAAAGGTCAGATAGCTATCTACATATGTTCCCAGATCCCTTACTGCTGGGTCAACTCTTAGGAGTGTTTTACTGATGGAGTAATTGAGTTGACAGTTTACCAAAGGGCAGTAAAAGTATTTTTGTCATTGAGTTTTAGGCCATGACTTTGGCACCAGTCATTTGTCTTTGTTACACCTTCTTGCAACATGTTGTGGGAATCTATAATAGTTGCAAACTTACTGTCATCTGCAAACTTGGTGAGCCAGAGACCTTGAACGTTATCCTTGACATCTGAGACGTAAGATGCCAAACAGGAACAAGTCCAGCACAGAGCTGTGTAGTGCTTTACTGGTGACTAGTCTCTTGGTAGAGGTGATCTTACTGAATCTTGACTACTTGTGTCATGTCTGTGAGCCAGCTGGCAATTCAGCAAGTTCTGTAGGGATTTATGCCTAGCTCAGAGAGCTTGTCAACAATGCCTGCATAGGGTATTGTATCAAATGCCTTGGCCAGGTCAAGATATGCAGTATACACTGTTTTATCCTCATCTAATGCATTAGTGGCCCCCTCAAAGAAGCCTATCAGGTTAAGTATGCATAACCTTCTCTTAAAGGGAAATTGGGATCGGTACAGTATCGGTAGGTTGCTGATGTCCTTGCTCAGCATTTCCATGATAATTTGTTCCACGGCTTTGCATATCAGGCTTGTTAAGACTCATGGCTCTGTAGTTCACTGCATCGGTTGATGCTCTGCCCTTGTGCAGGGAAATGACTGTTGTGGTTCTGCATTTACTTGGAATGTAGCCTTTTTTGAGGCTGCACTTGAAGAATGCCTGAAGTGGTCTTGATGGGTCATGTTTGTAAACACATCTGTAATTGTCTGCAAAAGTGTAAACACTTGTAATTTAATGTAAAGATTCCACCTTTGTGTTTTATTTGTAACTGTTTTGTCACAGTGTGACATGAGATGAGACTGAAAAGGGCCATGCCTGACTAGCCCATCAACCTAGTTAATAAAATGAATGAATAAATTAATCAATTAAACAAATTGGGCACATGAAGCTAGATATACAGGTATGAGCAAGTCTGATGAATATTTACTGTGATCAGTTGAAAATCTACAATCATAACATTTAGTATGGTCCTATCTGTGGATCTATGGTGAGATAAGTGATGTGTCGCTATTAGGGTAAGGCAGTGACAGCACAGGCTTAACTGAATACCATCAGATCCAGGTGCAAACTACGTACTAAACAAATACCATCTTTAAGGTCACAAATCATAGAGGTCTTTGGTCCAAATGGAATTACCCTACTAACAATTAACTAAAGCCCGACTACAAATTACATTTTTTCTTGCTAATTATTATTTACCATAATTGTATGTTAGGGCAAGTTTTTTCACAGTTGCTGTCATCTGACACATCTCCACAGATATCATTACTATATTCTCAAGTAACTTTTGTAGCCAATACAGTATCAAATCTGTTCTGTTATGCATGTATAATATACATTACCATCACAGTTCACAATGCCTAATGATATAGAAACATCTCAAATCTCGTGAACCCTCATGCTGTGCATTGATTTTATGTACTTTATTTTTTATTTTATTTGTTAACCAGGCAGGCTGCAATGAATACAAATGCTCTTTTTTAGGGATAGTTTGAAACATTGCCTAGTAATGTGACTTGCTCAGATTTAAAGAGGTTAGAAGTGGAAATTGAAGGAATCAAACCCATGACTACTGGCATATGATCATTAGCAGCTTATAGCCTTAACACTCTTAGCTAAACTGCTAGATGTTAAGTTTCTGGAGTTTTTCTTCTGCAGGACTTCACTGAAATTGGGAATATTTCGGTTGTACATTCTCAGTCAACAAATAAACACAAGTAGAAGTAATATCATGAAACATAACCTCACATACATGTGAAAATGTTTAAAACAGAATTATTATGAATTACATTAAATGCCTACCACCTATTAGCACCTCTTTAAACCTATAAAGCTATTTAGTTGAAATGTGTAATACACCAGTTACTCTTAACTGTTTAAGGATATGAATAAGAGTTGTGAAGTTTGCAGTGCTCACATCACTGTAAGACATAAAACCGAGGATAAACAATATCAAATGTTTATGCTGCACAACCTATGCATTTACATACTATAATGCACACCTCACACTTTTAACGGTGTGCTAAAGCCTGAGTCCTGCCATTTGGTAACTGTTTTAATTCCAAAACTTATTAATTCACACCCCAAAATATTGAGAATGTATATGAGAGTCAAGGTTCCTGTGTCTCAGACTATTCTGTTGCCTCTGTAGTATGGATGTGCGGGGTGCCCTTGGAGAAAAAAAAAAAAAAATCTCAGCTCACTGCATCTCTACCCTGCATACAAAACCCCAACATTTCCATCAGATATGGCAAGGGTCTGTTTGCTACAAGGATAGAGAAGATAACAGATAAAGGAGATATGGAACTGAGGAGCTAAGAGGCCACACAGATTGATGTGTTCTCATGGAATGGAGTCAAGGCTCATAGCCTTAATTCTCCTCAGCTTCCATTTGCCTGCTTTGTGACTCTTGACCAATACAGCACTCCCAGGCAGAGTCTGCAAAAGTTCCAGTCTGGTTAGCAAATACATAAATACATGCATTCAATAAACAAATAGCTGAGACATGGCCAAGGATGTCAACCAGATAGCAGCACAGTTTCACTGCTCTGCCTAAAGGCATTTTTTCCTGACAGGATTTTTATATTTTAATTGTTAAAACTTTGAAGAAAACTAAATCTAACTATTATCTTAACATAGAGGAATACCTTTATGAAAGAATTTCAAAGTTAAATTCAACCATTTGGGAGCATTTCCTTTCAGAAGTTCTACATATTGACACTGTCTAGAAAAGGAAGGAATTGAAATGAGTCATTCTAGGACTTCTCAACAAGACAGCTCTACAAAAAAGGAATTAGAGACAATTATTAACAGCATACAAGATTTCTCATCAAAAATAGATAATTTAGAGAAAATCATGGAAAATATGAAAATAGAAAGTAAGAAGCAGGTAGATACACTAAAAGATATCATTACAAAGCATTCTGAACAAATAATGATAGAAGAATCTGTAAATGAAATAGATGGAAGACGGACTGAAAATGAACACAATATAGACTTTTTGCTAAAACAAAACAATCTGCTAATAGAAAAAGTGGATGATTTGGAATGTAGATCTCGAAGAAATAATATTAGAATATATGGAATACCAGAGAAAATGGAAGACAGTAACAAGATACATTTCCTGAATAACTGGCTTCCTAAAGCTCTAAATCTTCCAGAAGCTCTATCATTTGGTACTGAAAGAGTCCACAGGTACCTATCACATATTTCTCTCTCCAAAAACCCATCTTCTCCGAGATCTATTATCGTAAAATTCATTTCAACACAGGATAAGGACTTAATATTAAAAACTGCATGGTCGGGAGTACCAGTTCAAATCAAGTGGAAAACCATTAGATTTGATAATGATTATACTTCCACTGTAATCACTAAAAGGAAAGCCTGTGTTCCTCTGATCAAAAATCTAAAAATAAAGTTGACATCAAAGCACAAATATTATTTCCTGCCAGAATCAAGATCTCTTTACCAGAAGGACAGAAAATTTTCAACAACCCGGAAGATGCTACAGATTTTTTGAAGAAAAAGAACATTTTGGACAAAATAGAAGACATGGACGTATCTTTACCTAGTCTTAAAAGACAAGCCACTAAAGGTACACCAATTTCTAATGATAAAATAACCAAAAAGTTCAGAGACAAATAATGGATAAATTTTAGTAATTAGACAAGAATAAAATTCCTATACCTCGACAGTGGCAGCTGCTCCAAGGTAAGATTTCTGACTAATTTAGTAATATTAAAATGATTTGACTGCTCTCCCATTTCTCTTTCCCTTTTTTTTACTTAGTATTATAAATGTATTCATCCATTTTTAAAATAAAATATTAAAAGTCCTTTAGTATGGTAAATGAACTACAGTATATGAATATTTGGAACAGTATTTTGCCACTAAGCAGTTACGTTAAAATGGTAGAGGTTAGTTCCCTTTTACTGCACTCATCTGCTCTCCTTCTGCAGCTGATCGCATGTTACACATCTGTATTTAAGATGTCACTTAATTGTAATGGAAGCACTACGTAGATTTGGTGCTTCATTTGGAAGAAAAAGACTCATCTAGTGCTTAAAAGAACATATATTTTAAAAGCATTAAAGCAGTAGTTTTCTTATACGAGGTTAGATGATCGCGGAGACTTTGGTCATATGAGGGGTAGTCATGTTTTTCATACGGGCTTTATGGGATTGTCTGATAGTGGATGTGAGTAGAATGATGGTGAGAATGTTGAAAGTCCGAGTCACAGTTATGAAGGATCAACTAAGAGTTGGGAGGGTGGCCTAATGGTTAAGGTGTTTACCTTACAAGCACAAGGTGCAGGGTTTGAGTCTCACAAGGGATAATTGGCTAGGCTTAAAATGGCTCACAAGGGCAGTTAGCTTTGTACTAATCTATGAACCTATGCTTATTTAAGAGATTATATACATGCTTCACTTAACTTTCTGTTATTTTGTGTTTTTAATGCATTGTACGAGACAACTGAGAGTTGAAGCTTACTTAGGCTCGAGCGGAAGTTGTTAGACAACATTCGCATTTGAATTTGCCACCAGAACTTCTGTAAAACGTTATATTTGAAAGAACACAACATCAAATCAGAGCCTGATCCTTCAGCATCTTATGCTAGTGTTTCACGGATGGACTTTTAACCTGTAGTTTAATTAAACAAGCACACATAGGTTCATAGGTCCATACTAGGCTATCTGCCCGAGGGCATTTACAAGCCTAGCCCATAGTTTTGTGGCTTACGCCACCCCTTTAGTATGGGGAACTATACCCATTATTTTGCTGTGCCTCTGTCGAGTAGTGACACTGAGGTAATCCCTGGGGTATATCTGCGATCTCCCATCCATTGGTCAAGATTTCTCTTGAACAAGGCCAGCGAGGTGCTCTGCCTCACATATACCGGGATTTTGTTCCACAGCATAGAGAGTCTTTGGGTGATGAATCTATCCCTCCAGCACGTCCTATTAATAGCCGTGTCGAGGTTTAAGTCTACCGCCCTTGTGGCTCTGACGGATCTAGATTTTTTGAGGTGAAGCATATTCATCAAATCTGGGTTTGACATGGCCTTGTATGTTAGGCAAAGGTCACCTCTGAGCAAGCGGTGCGACTGAATAGAGCTGGAGTTCTTTCAGTCGGGCAGCATAGGACAGATGTTTGAGACCCTTTATCCTTTTGGTGAGGAACTTTGTGGCCTCTCCAGCTGCTGCAAGTGTCGGGTCAGATACATTCGAATGGGGCATTGTACTCAATCATTGGTCTGATGAGTGATGAGTATAGGGAGACTATGACCTCCCTTGATCTAGATGAGAATCCCTTCATGATAAGGTGGGCAATGTAGAAGGTCTTCCTAACTACTTTAGCTACATGGGTGTCGAATGACAGACTACTATCAACCTGGGTCCCCAGGTCCCTGATAACTTCTTCTGTGCTCAGTGGATTGCCACCTATTTGGTAGCTAGGGGTAACCTTGTTTTTCCCGAAGGGTATGACTATGCATTTTTGGCATTTAACTTTAGGCCATGGCTCTGGCACCAGTTATCCGTTTCTGTGAGACCCTTCTGAAGGATATCTGTGTCAGATGTGTTTTCTACTATGGCCAGTTTGCAGTCATCTGCAAACTTTGTCAGCCATAACCCTCCTGTGTTTGCTTGTACTTGGAAAAGTAGATGCCAAACAAGAGTGGGCCCAGGACTGAGCCCTGTGGTACACCACTTGTGACAGGCTTTGAGTCTGACATGGCGCCAGCAACTCTGACCCTGTGGGTTCTGTCACTCAGCCAGTTTGCAACCCATCTTGTGATGTATGGGTTAACATTTAAGCTGATGAGTTTTCAATGATAGGGTATTGTATCAAGGCCTTTGCCAGATCGAGGTAGGCTGTATGGACTGCCTTTCCTCATCAATGGCTTTGGTGACTGTTTCAAAAGTCAACCAAGTTTAGAAGGCATGATCTGCCTTTGACAAAGCCAAACTGGGATGGATCCAAAGTCTGCAAATTCCCTATGTCTTTATTTATGAGGTCCATTATGATCCTCTCCATGGCTTTGCAGATAAGGCTTGTCAAGCTAATGGGCCGGTAATTTCCAGGGTTGGTGGAGGCACCGCCTTTGTGAAGTGGGACCACAGTTGCAGTGCGCCACTCCCTGGGTATGTATCCAGAGGTAAGACTATGATTAAACAGCTGTCCTAGCTGTGGGTTTAATTCCTCGTTGAGTTCGTGGAGCACACAGCCTGGGACACCATCAGGTCCCATGGATGCTGTGTTTTTTGCTTTGGAGAGAGCAGTTCTCACTTGGGCATTGGAGATGTTTGGGGGGCTGCAATCGCTTGGTACAGATATCTCTCCTTTTGGGGGGGAGAAGTTTGCACTGAACCTGTCAGCCAGTATGTTGGCAATGTCTGTAGGATCAGTAATCTTCACATCATTTTGAACTAGTTCTGAACATATCTGGGAGTTTCCTTCCAGGTTTCTAACATAGCTAAAGAAGGCCTTATGATTGTCTTTTGAGTCTTTAGCTATTTTTCTCTCAAAATTTGCTTTGGATGATTTTATGAGAGCTCTTAGTTTTTTACTTATAGTGATCAAGGGTGTCTTACCTTTTAAGAATTTTGCTCTATCTTGTAGTAGCTTCCTCCTTTTGTTGTAGAGTTTGTTTATGGCTGGGGTCCACCAGACTGGACGCTTGCCTTTGGTACAAAAAGTCTTTGTTTTGCTTGGGATTGCCTTATCCATGCAGTCCTGCAGGTGCTGGTAGAAGGCATTTGTAAGTGATTCAGCGGCTTGAGTACTGTTTTCCGCCAGCTCGGGGGCCTTAAAGGAGACCACACTAGTCTTTAGAAGTGTGAAGTCGGCTTTCGAGAAGTTCTTTACTGTGCTCTTTTTTATTTCAGGTGGGGGTGGGATGAGGACCTCCAGCGAGATTAGTTTGTGATCTGATCTCACCAGTGAGGGGTATACTTCCGGTGTTGAACATTGTGCTCCCATGTTCGTGATGATGAGATCAAGTATGTTTTCTCCTCTTGTGGGAATGGTGACTAGTTGTTCCATGGCATTTGAGTTTATGAATTCCAGGAACTTTTGGGCTAGGGTGTTTGGGCTTGAGTAGTGTTCCCAGTCTATATTAGGGTAATTGAAGTCACCTAGTATGATGGTGTTTGGTGATACATTTATCCCCTCTAGTGTTTTCAGGAAGGCCATGTGAGGTTCCTGAGTTTGTGAGGGTGGCCTGTAACATGCTACAATTTGCAGAGCAGTCTTGCCTATGGTTAATTGCACCTGGATGGTCTCCGATGCATCGTGCGTTGCCACCAGTCTTGAGGTGTGGGTGTCCTTGATGAATATGGATACCCCCCCTCCTTTCTTAGTATTGTCCGGATTTTGGGGCCGGAACGCATGATATGAGGTAAAACCTGATAGTGCTGGGGTGCTCTCAGGAGCCTTGAACCAGGTTTCTGTCACAGCACTGTAAGACATCTCAAGACATCTGCATGACATCCAAACTGACAAATACACTAAAGTTGAAACCTTGTTAATACAGAAGTAAAGAAGATAATGGCAAATGCCGAATGTAATTGTTCATTATGGAAGCACTCTTCGTAACTCTGCTTAAAAGAAATATTACAATTTTAGGCTTTTTTTAGTAAAGGAATGTCAGTATTTAAAAAGGCCTCCAGCAGCATCTTAAAGGAGGTAAGGCTTACAATCATAAAATATGTGCACCTGAATATGATCTGTTACTTACAAATGAATAGAATGTGCTAAATATATAAAAAGCTTGAATATATCAGATGAATTTAAAACAAAATAAACATTTAACACATAATAAGAAAACAGTTACAGATACAGGAGAATACATGATATGATATACGAAGTGAGGCTGAATAGCTTATGTATAGTTCCTGTTAATTCAAACTTTAAACAAAATGAGCTATATGTGTTTTATAAATCAATCTGTTATATGTAAGCTGAGAGACTATATGTTTTTTGAATTATATGTTTTAGCAGCATATATTTTGGAAATGCAATGATTACTATTTATGAGGCTTTTCTGTCGAGCCCACATAATTTTGCACTAATGTGGTCTACCGGTATTTCCTTGACAGTTTTGGCTACCGTACTTTTACAAGATTTAATGGAAGATTACAGAAGTCTTTATTATTTCAACAACAGGATGCTTAATACACTGAATGTATAGATTATGTAAACTTTGATGTTGGGAAGAGATGTTTCTGTTAAGACAGAAGATACTGCTATTCAAAGTTTAACACTGTAAGACATCTCAAGACAAGCTGGTGGGATGTAATTTATGTATTTATTGCTTGGTCCAAAACTGTTGAGAAAACAACAGAGATATATCTGAGATAGTTAAACTACATAATGGCAAACAAGTGGACAGTACAGTAAGTAGTACAACATATATATGAATGTAAATTTCAGTTTTAAGGCTCTAAGGCTGGGGTCAACACAGGTCACTTAGATCGGGTTCCAACATACACCTTATGTCAAATTGCAGTCCACGGAATGTTTTGTTACTTCATGATCACCATAGGCGGAAGCAAAACAACGACAGCAAATAATCAGCTTTATACACAATAAAATGAGATTATTTAGCAGTATAGATGTTGAGTGAGCTAGCTCCCATCTTAATTACTACAACATTCACAACTATAAGCACATTTGCATCTTTTGCTGTCAGCAGTAGATGCGCACACTTAGACAGAAATGATAAAGACTAAAGTAATCAAGTTCAACACATACCTAGTAAGAAAAATTTGTTGAGCTGGTCAAGTTGTTACTTTTAAGTCATGCACTACCTTACATTACCCTAAAAAGTGGCGATATTATACATGACTTGGAAAAGTCTTAGTAGAAGCAATACAAAGCTGTAACAGCAAATATGTTTTGAGGTGCTCTCCTGTTGAAGCTAATGCAAACCGCTGATATGTCAGCAGGGGGCGGTGGTGAGGAGTAACAGGTTTAGTGGTAGGGTGCCATATTTACTTATGGGATAATAAGGAGACCTTATATTGGACAAAATATATGTACTAATTCTATAGACTACACCATAATAAGCTTAAAGTTTATCTTTATATAAAAAGCAGGTAAACATTAAAGTAAGGAGAAAGTTTATTTCTACTGGACTGTTTTGTTTGCAGGATCATAGACAATCTAGAAAAATGTTGAATATAACCTAATACAGGGAGATAGAATCAATTTAGAAACAGTGTATAAGGGTTATTATACAAACAGAAAAAGGAACTTATCACATAGAATAGTAGGTGTATATAGGTACTTTAGACAAAAACGTTGAAGCCATTCTGGTTTGTGAATATGCTAAGACATTTCTTCCCGTGATGGATACCTAGAATGTTCTAGGAGATATTTAAACTAATATTTGCTTTGAAATAACTTTCTATTCCTTGTATAGACTGCATTGTCAAGTAAGCATCTGGTGCATCTCTCATTCCTATAAGATATTATACATAGGTTGTCTGATGATTGTATAGTACTTTTGATAGTTCTTGACATTCCTAGTGAGGCTGTTTCTAGATGTCCTATATATTCAAATAGAATCTCTTCTTAGATATATGTAGAAGACTCTATACAAGTTTGGATACATAGGTCTCATGGTGGTTAAAATTTTCGTACATATGGATAACCTTAGAATATTTCCACTGTACTTTTTCTGGTCTATTCATACCTATTTTCCTATAGGGTTCCCATGCTGTAGATTCATGCTTAGGTTTGAATTTGATGTAACTAACAAACAATGACTTCATTATGTTGGATTTCTAGATGTTATACATTTTTTATGTAACCTAAAACTTTATTGATGTCATAGGTCAATGGGTAGAAAAGATTAGAGAAACCTGTAACTGTATCTACTTATAGACCAAAGTTCTTGAATGAGTATACAGTTTTGGTTACTATATACTATACTGAATATTCGCTTTTAATTTGGGTCTTGCTCTCATATGTTTAGCTTTGGTATGTGTATAGACATGTTATTCTCTTATGTCTAAATGGCAATTGGATGGGGTTGCTCTATGAATATGCACCATCGGAAGTATTTATAGTTAATTTACCTAATTTTAGGTTAACATATAGAATGTAGAATATCTCAGTCAGAAAAGTAAGTTCTGAATGATGCAATCTAAACAAGTAAGAGCCCAAAGTAGAACTTCCTGCGACTCCTTGGCTACAGCTAAGAATTTCATATATCCAGTTGATGTGATGTCTTATTTATAAGTCATGTAGCTATTCGCATTATCAGTAGTATTTCAATTACTAGTTATACTAATCTATAGATTAGTATCTTATTATTATATTATATTAAGAAAACTAAAGCTATTTAATAAGTGTTCAGTTCTTATTTAACAAGTGAGTAGAAAAGGACACCACTCCCGGATAGACAAATTCTCAGATCCTAGAAGCTACCAGTAAGGATTACTACATAAGCTCAGATTAGTTTTTAAGGTTCTAATAACCTTATTAAATATCACTCATCATACATGAGAATTGTTAAAATGCATTACAATTCTATAGCGCATAAATTTAGGTATAACAATGCAAGGGCATATCACCAAATAAGCAATTGATAGAAATAAGCCATAAGTAAATTCAAGACTGTGGTATTTGTACTTCTATGCTTAAGGTACTCAGAGTTATGAAGCTATAATGCTAGATATAAGCATTCAAATATTTTCATATGTGATCACTGGGAATTCAGATACTATATCAAGACTAAATTAAATCTACAAGGCAAAATCCGGAAAACATGCCTCATAACAAAGGCAAATGGGAGATATAGACACAAGTTAACATAAATCCCAGAAAAGGGAAGAAATACAAGACAAATGAAGCAATGCAATATTTTAATGTCAGAACTTTATCTGTTCAATGCAGCTACACTGATTTACTTCTATGTGTTTTCTCTAAATAACTTCTTCAAATGTAACATATGCACATAAATGCTTAATATTTTTAGATAAAAACAAGAAAGACCTTAATCTAAATCTAAAATATGTAAAATGGTAACAATTGTAATTGAATTCAGAATATTCTATAATACATTAATAGTCAACAAAATCAAATATACATCAAATAAAAACACATTAAAAGAATAAGATGAAAATTATTGTATATACTATGTGTCAATTAAAATCTTAAGGCAACAATGATATCAATGCTTAGATAGCATTTCCTATGCTAGAAGAGGGTGGTGGTGATGAATCTTTCATCACACCATCAACAAGTTTTTCCATGATTAGTTTGTTTGTTGTTTCTAAACTAAGGTTTGTTATGCTTAAAATAGGTTTCTCATCCTTATCAGAATTCACAACAAATAAAATAATTTCTGCTGATGGCTAGATATAAATGCATGTCAATAAATGTAAACGGTCTTAATAATCCTATTAAAAAAGGTAGTTTAATTAAATATTTAAAAATAAACAAAGTTGATATTGCCTTCTTACAAGAATCTCATCTAATCAAAACAGATCTAGGGAGAACAACTTTTAATGGTTACACAATACTGGTGGAATCACATTATCAATCCAAAAGGAGAGGCACAATAATATTATGGAAAAAATCATTAGGCACTCCTAAAATAATCGATTCATATTCAGATAAAATGCAATGTTAAGTTTAGTCATTTTAGAAATCAATAAAAAATATATCACATTAGTAAATACATATTGGATACCTGGCATTGGGGCTAAAACAGCAAAAAAATATCTTGAATTAATGGAAGCCTCTTCAAAATGTGAAATTATTTATGCTGGGGATTTCAATTGCATACTTTCTCCAAAAGAAAATTCTAAAGTAGGAAAATTTTCAATGTCTGCCCCAGCAAAAAAATTGAATAGTTTCATATCATCTTTTAACATGAGAGACATTTATGAAATTAAAGATACAAATTCACTGAAATACACACATTACTCGTATAGATTTGGTACACAAACTACAATTGATAAGGTTTTTGTGTCAAATACCTTGTTTTCTAAATTACACAAGGTTTTAATTACCTCTTGCCCCTTATCTGATCACAATGCCATAAGCTTCAAAGTGACTATTAGATCTATTGATTTAAACTTTTGGCGTAGAATACCGACATACATTATCCAACTACCAGATTTTAAACAATGGATATTGAAGGTACTGAGAACCTTTCTTGAATTAAATGATAATAATGAGACATCCAAAATTATCTTATGGGACACACTTAAATTAAACATGTTTGGAAAATATACAGTTGGTATACAAGTAAGAGGAAAGAATGGGATAAAGACCTTCTAAGTCTACAAAAGAAAACTGATACAATAAAAAGTCTTCTTGATTCTAAAAGCTTAACAAGTCTAGAATTAAAACAACTGAATTCAGAATATATGGAGATTTTAAATCATAAAGTGGCAATAAATTTGGAAAAACTTAAATTACAATCGTATTCGATAAATCCCAAAAATATGAAAAGATTGGCAGCTAAATCTAAAAATTTATTAAACCCTAATCATATTAAAGACATTTTAGATTTCACAGGTAATAAAGCAAAATACAAAATGGACCTAAGAGACATACTAGAAACCTTTAGAAGATATCATGAAGAAACCAACAAAGTCAGTACTAAAGAAATAGATGAAGACCAAAGAAATACCTTTCTAAAACTAAATGTAAACACAAAACTGACTAAAGAGCAAAATATAAATTTACTTAAAAAAAAATTCAGTGAAAGAAATTAAAGAAACTATACAAAATCTCAAAAATAATAAAGCTCCAGGTATGGATGGACTGACTTCAGAAATATATAAAACACTTCCAGATAATACTTTGAGAG
Organism: Protopterus annectens; assembly: GCF_019279795.1. Taxonomy (NCBI): domain Eukaryota; kingdom Metazoa; phylum Chordata; order Ceratodontiformes; family Protopteridae; genus Protopterus; species Protopterus annectens. The sequence continues at coordinate 1,584,620,505 of NC_056729.1, forward strand.
TACTGATGGAGGCCTTTGAAGAATTTAGAAACAAAGAAAATAAATTCCCTTACGTGGAAATATGCCAATATATCCCCAATTCAAAAGCAGGACAAGGACCCTAAATTAGTATCCTCATATCACCCCATATCACTTTTAAATGTAGACTACAAAATCTTTACCTCAATCATAACTAAAAGATTAAACCAAATAATGCCAATATTAATAAATGAAGACCAAACAGGTTTCATCTTAAATAGAATAGTTCAAGACAAGGTAATTATGTTTTTTTCTTTAATTGACCTTGCAAACAAACAAAAAAAAAGAACTTTTAGTTATTAGTTTAGATTTAAATAAATCATTTGATTCTATAAGCTGGTTGTACTTATTTGAAGTACTTAAAAATTATATTTTTAATTGGATTTTATAGATTTAATAAATGGACTATATAAAGACTCTACTTCATACATCAAAATTGATACATTTCTTTCAGGCCCATTAAAAATAATGAAAGGAACAAAACAAGGATGCCCATTATCACCCTTATTATTTGCCTTATCAATAGAACCTCTTGCAAATTTTGTAAGAGCCAATCCTAGTATAATAGGATTCTCTGCTAATATAAATCATATGTCTAAAATCCAACTATTTGCAGATGATGTTTTACTCACCATTGGTAATATTGATTCTTCTTATTGACCACATTGTGTCCTCTCTACAAATCTTTGAAGAAATTTCAGGGCTATCAATCATGATAAAATTAAATCGTTATAATAAATAAATAAAAGTCCAGCTCTGAAAGCACATAATAATTTCAACTGGGAAAATGATGAATTTAAATATCTAGGTATAATCATAAAATCCAATTGGAAAGCTTCCATAAAAACAAATTATACAAATTTATTTGACTCCATTAGGAAATATTTGGAGAACTGGAATAAAATGATATTTAAAATGGAAGAAAGATTATCCCTGGTAAAGATGATTATTTTACCAAAAATATTATTCTATCTACAAACAATATTAGCTTTGCCTTCCAAGCAACTGATAAAACAAATAAATTCTTTATTGATAAATTTTTTGTGGCACCCTCAAAAACCGAGAATAAGCTTTGAATGGCATTACAAAAATTGGGATGAAGGAGGAATAGCTTTTCCACAGATAAGAACTATATGGAGAAGCAGTTCTATCAACATAATATGTCAATAGCTGAACCCCAATTATTCCTCCAACTGGAAAGATTTACATAGAAATATTTTATTCAATAATAATTCCAAAATAACAGAGTTGATTTTTTCCCCAGATAACTACATTTTCTTAATCATAAAAAATTTTGTATACAATATCAATAAAAATAATAATTTAACCCCATTCATAGATATTTTGAAGAATTTCAAAAAGAAAATACAGAATAATCATATTGTTAATAGTTTAATATTTACGATATTTCCCATTGCTTACACAAAGGGGTGTTTGGACTCTCTTAATATACATAAAATAAAAGAAATTAAACAAAATTGTTTAAATTTTTGTTACCAATTTCTAAATAATAACAATATCCACAACTCAAATTTTCATTTAGCTAGATACAACTCACATCATAATAACTGGCTAAAATATAAACTTTCAAAAAATATATAACTAATGAACTAAAAGTGAGATGGAATTCAAGCACAAATACACTTAAATTAACATGGTTTACGATTTAAATACTTTGAATAATAAAAAAAAAACATATCTTTATCATATATTTATAAAGCATTAAGAGCTGATTCTCAAAATCAAGTATATACTTTACGAAATTATACAATAAAGAGCAATAAAAACATTTTTTCAGAAAAGGAAAAAGAATTAATTCTTAAATCTATTAGTAATACTACCTCTTCTCCCTCTTGTAAACTTTTCATGTGGAAATATATCCATAGAAGCTTTTTTACAGTTGCTTTAATGTTAAAAAAAGACATTGTTGAATGTTGGAAGTGTGGAGAAAAATTAGAAGCTGATTGGGCTCACGTTTCTAAAGTGTAAAACATTGGATTTATTTTGGCTAAAATTTAGAAGCTTAATAAAAGCTTTGTGGTCAGACAGATGTGAATTATCTGACTCTACATTATTTAACACACCAATTCCAACATGTATTCCAGCAACTCAAAGACACATACTCTAATCCTCTCCTAGTAAATGCAAGAAAAACTATTACTTCAAACTGGAAAAGCAAAGACAACCTCTCTTTCAGAGAGTTTATTTCCTTAACTAAGACTGTTTGCAATAGAGAAATACAAAGTATTACATCTAGAACAGCAAATGTTACACACAAACAATTATCTTGGTTAAAACTTAGAAAACTTTTAAACAAAATGTAATTTATAATTGAAGTTGTATAAATTATTTCTGATATGGACATTGTAAAGAGTTTTTAAATGGTTTATTTGTTAGATTGTTTTTTTCCTAACAATGTTTAATGTATACGTAATTATACATAATTTCATGTTTAATATTTCTGTATTTGAAAAAAATCTAATAAAAATATATTACAAAAAAAAAATAAACAAATAGCTGCCTTGAGCAGATATACCAAACTTCATCCAAAAATAAATAAAACTTTGCAATGAGCCTTATGTTGGACAGTTATGTCCACCAAATAAACAGCAGGCCCTCAAAAAAACAACTGATTCCACCTATCTCTACCTCTGACTTCTCTGTCTGTCCCACTCTCTCAAATGACTCCTAAGAATGACAGTCAGCAAGCCATACAAAGAGGGAATTCCAAAGCTCTACCACCTGTTCTGCAGCGAAATGTCTACTTCATTCAGACTTAAAAGGCTTCCTTACACAATGCTTCAATGTCCTTATGTAATATTAGAAGGGTAATTATCAATTCATCCCCAGGCTAGCCACCATATCTCTTATTAGACAGAGGCTGACAGTAAACATTCCCAACTAATATACCCCCCATAAGATATACTTGTTACAAAGGGAAGCAATTAGGTTGGGTTGCATAGATAGACTTATAAGGGCCCTGGTGGCCGTTAGCCTAGTATATACCTATAAACCTGTAAATGATCTTTTCTTTATCGTCAGCTCTTCTTTCACAGCATATCTGTGGACCTACAACTCCAATTACCATTCTCCTCTTTGGATCACGCATGTTCAGTGCCCTGAATCTCTTTTCATACTCCCATCCCCCAACCATTGTAGCTTGCCATTTTTGCAGAAGCACTAGCCCAGGGTCTCATGTCCATGTCATGTGCAATACATGTGCAATACATGTGCAAAACACCAACACCATTCATTGTTGCCACTTCCCTGCCATACTGTGCTGAGTGACGTCACTCTTAGTGTGATCAGAACCTTCAGAACTTTTACTGCCACTAATCTTCTCCTGTACGATTACTTCTATAACATCCACAACTGTCTCAAAATACCTTCACTGACACACGTCATAGTAGATACAAATATCCTGATCAATGCGACAGTGACACTTGCACAGCCTCACTGGTGACCCACCACTTATGGAGTAATGATCCAGTAAGCCATTACCCTCTGTTGTTTTTCACTCAGCTTTCATCCTGACCATGACAGCAGTTTGCATGCATCATCTCATGCTCTCGACCTTAGCAAAGGTTCTACTGTGCAAACTGAAGATGAAGTTCTTACTCACATCCAGGATTCATTCACTGAATTCCTCCTGTCGATGATCTCACTAAAATCATTACATCAGGTTGGACCCACATATTAAGAAATGGCAGTTCCAATAATGAGCAACACGGGTGGCACAGTGGTGCAGTGAACAGTGTTGTCACCTCACAGCAAGACGTTGCCTGGTTCAGTTCTCAGCTGGGGTGCCTTCTCTGTGGAGTCTGCATATCCTCCCTGTGTTCGTATGGGTTTCCTCTGGGTGCTCTGATGTCCTCTCGCATTCCAAAGACATGTAGTAGGTGGATTGGACACACTAAACTGGCCATAGGAGTGACTGCATGGTGCGGAAGAACTACCATGGCAGAGTTAACCACCTGGTGGTGTAAACTTGGCTTTAGTTGATTGCCACTGTTAAAGTGACACCCTCACCCCATGTGCAAAAATGGGAAAAAGAGGTTATGGATGGATGGATACATGCCAGAGATCATGCCACTTACTGCATTTATGTACCATCTGCATTTTGATGTCGCATTTCATTAGCACGTTTCAAATCTTCAGATTCTGCATATATAAAGTGTCTCTCACCTCTTTGGTGCATTGTGACACCTTCTCTGTGACAGCACCTTACAAAAATATTCCCTTCATTACACAAATGTGTGAGAACTTTCCAGATAATTAAGTTACTATGATGGTGATTTAACACGTAAGGATAACATTTTAAAAGATCAGCCTTCAAGTATCATTCATGGTTCAGACTCATCTTAGCACATCTCTCTTGTTTTAATGAATGCAGAGTTGTAGCTTGACAGGCATTTTCAAACGTAGGAATGCAATTTCCTACAGCATCAAGAGTAGCTCTACTGGAACAAACAGCCTAGGCCTTACATTAATCATACAATGCTTTATGATGAAACAATTTTTATCCAAAGTGTGCATGTTTTTCCAGACCATTAGTTAGTTTTGCTTCTTAACCAGAATGGAGCTATTTATTGCCCTCACACAGTACCTGTGTGTTAACAATTCTAATAATGACCAGTGCTTCCTCCCTGAATGAATTTATTGCTGAACTCGCACCTCTCACAGAACAGTTCTGACCAGCAGCAGTAGAGTTGCTTTAAAATGAGGGAAGAGGGATAGCCATCTGCAATCATGGGAAGAGAGGAATCAGCTTAAAATGATAACATTCTAAAGACACAGGAAAAAGGGAAATACACATGCCTCAACTTTCTGTCAGTAAAACTAAGCTGGAAGGCAAATAAAATCTGAGGTCGGTATGTGTATATAACAGTTTAACTACTTACTTCATATCACATTTAATCATAAAATAATTTACTAAGCACCTTGAATTGTGCCAGAGAGACTTGAGCTATTGTGTTCTGTTCCTAGAGTATGTTTTTATGAGAACTAAATGAATCTTATGGATAAAATAAAGGGTGCCAAAACCATTGTATTTATTACTTACAAGCTATCTGCAAAGCAAAACTAGTGTTAGCAAAAGGTGGATTTGCAAGAAGAATGTGTACATCTTGTATAACAAATAGCACCACAAAGACAGAATCTTTCACTAAATAGGCAGTGTTTGCAAAGTCTACAATACTTTAGTTAAGCTTCTGAATTTTACTGAGAAAGCCCAATATCCCAAAGGGAATTATTTAATCTAATTAGAATATAGCCACCTCTTCTGGTGAATTCGATACTAACCGGACTGGATTACAAGACTAAGTACTTAAAAATGTAGATATATGTCCACTCCCCACTCCCACAAGTGTTATTTACCTTTCTAAAATCAAGGCAGGTTTCTTTATCTTTGATGACTACACAGCTGACCTGCACTCTTACAAAATTCTCCACATGGATATGACCCTTACCTTAAGGAACTTGCTGGTGGTGCTCCCCAACTTTTGTTCACTTCACTCCTCTAATACAGACTCCCCACCTCTAGTTTTACTGCAAAATTATTTTCCTAACTAGAGGAAAATCATTCTCAGTAAAGGCTTTAGTCTTTACCCAAATTAGTCAAGGAGACAACCTATCCTTTTAACACTCCAGACTGCACTCATAAAAGCCTCAGACATGCAACGATATAGCTAAACATGCTGTGTGTAACTCAGAGAATCATTTTTGGACCATCTTCTACAAAAATATTGAGGTATTAAGCCAAAAGTAGTTTACAGCTACATAAATTAATGTTTATAACATGGATTTCTATGCAACTTGCTTATTAATAGGACTGACTAGTCATCTAAAAAGACAAATTTAATTATAGTTTCTGAGAGCAGCACTTGAAATAGATGTATTCATTTAAGTACGGAGAGGGGACAGGATTCAGATTATATTTTTTGAATGTACTGGGTAAACAAAAGATCAGCGTAATGATTCAATGAAAAATTATTATGTCCAAGCAGAAACAATTACCTAACGCACCCTTACTTTGCAAAATACTGTATTATTCACTACATTTGTAGGAACCTAAGCAGCTCATCTGTCCTAGTGTAGGAGTACATCACAAGGAATGTTAAAGCAAGATTCATATGCATATGATTGATCTTCAACAGGTGAATATCAGTCTTAGGGCAGATTTTATCAGCGGATGTCCCCTACAAATTGTTGCAGCAAGCTACAGCTTTTGCCATTAGACAGCTGTTTGCCAATAACAAACTCTCACTGGTCCCTCTAACTATATTTTGTTCCCTCAAACTAAATAGTCATTGCAATTAGCTTTGCAGTTTTATTACATGAAAAATGCCTTGTCAGCCAATACACTAAGTTATACTACTTACCTTTTTCCTACTTCCAGTTTCTGATCATTGCTTGTAAAGAAGGTATGGGATTTAACTTCTAACTAATGCTGCCGGTATTGTGTGGAACAGAACTAATAATATGGGGGGTTAAGTTCTACCAATGGTTACCATTGAAATACAAAGAAGAACCATCCTTAAAGGTATTGGGTCAATGTGCACTGCTGCTCTGGGGGAATAGCCAATACCTGCCTCACTCAAGTTCCACACTTAACGGCTGTATGCCAGACTTATATTCAATGTGTTCCAACGACTTTATCCACCTCATACCAAGCCAAGTGCCCTTCACTGTAACCTTACCAACAGGAATGGATGGCACTGTGGTTTGCATTGTCGCCTCACAGCAAGAGGTTCTCTGGTCCAATTCTTGACTGGGTGCCTTCTCTGCAGAATCTGCATGTCTTCCCTGCGTTTGTGTGGGTTTCCTCTGGGTGCTTGTTTTCTCCCATGTTACAAAGACGTGTCTGTAGCGTTTCTCGCCAGGCCTCCCCTGAAAATTGGCTAGTGTCAACTTAGACTTTCCCAGTTAACAAATGTTAAATAAATAAATAAATAAATAAAAAGGAAATAAAACTAGATAAGAATTATTTTCCGAGCATGAACACACTCATCCCTGTATACACAACATTTTTCAAATGTGAGGGGTACATGGTGACTCTACATCATTAAATCCCCCTTCCCAAACTTTAAGCTATGCTGCTATCACTTTGTCAGAACTAACAAAACACTTATTGACTTATTTATTTTTATTTATTTATTTTACATTTGTTGACCGGGCTAGTCTATCTGGATATATATGTCCATTTTCAGTAGAGGCCCTGGGAGAAAAGCTCCAAACAGGATTATACAAAGTGACTATAGATACTTAGCATCTACTTAAAGAAGAAAAAAACATTGCAACAATAGATTAAGTCTTAAAAATAACACTTTACCATACATTTGGTCTAAGATAGTAGGTGTAGTGAGGTTAAGAACAGTAGAAGTAACTATAGAAGGAAGGTATGGTAGATTTAGAGCAGTAGGTCAGACATAGAGAGAGAGAGAGTAAAACTAATAACTATTATCTGTAAAATGTCTTATGTTCATAAATACTCTCAGTTTTTGGGATAATATGAATCTCTAAAAGGCTAGTTTGGATTATGGAGTAGTTCAGGTAGGGATAGAAAACGTTGGATCAAACTAGAAAAATTGTAATGCTTCCTGAATAAATAGTGAAGGACATATGAACAGATATAAATGTTGAGGTAGGTTTAAAGGTGGTTTAGCAAGAGGAAGGGGTATCAATCTGGTTTAGTACATGTACACAGCCACTGAGATTTAAGGAAGGCTCCTAACTGGTTCCTGAAGAGTGGTGTAGATGTAAGGGAAGTTAGATCGTTTGGAAGCTTGTTCCAGGTGTTTTCAACAAAGTTAGTAAAAAGGCTGTCACCAGATTTGTTATTGGACTTATGGATAGCTACTAGTAACTTATTTGCTTAGAGTTTTAAGATTTTTATAAGGACTAATGAGACTTTTTTATAAGGACTAATGAGGTGACAGAGTACAGGGGTATTAGTGGGATGGTACAGGACCTTGTGAGTGATAGTAAGTTGTTGAGGAAGAACCTGGTTTTCAAATTCCAGCCAACCTAGCTGTTTCAAGTTTTGGCAGTGATGGGTTCAGAAAGGGGAGCCAGTGGCAAATCTGGCAATGTTATTAAAGGAGGTAAGACAGTTTTAGATTAATTTTGGATAGGATGGTATAAATGGGGGAGGCATAGAATAGGGTGGAGATTAGATGGGTTTGTGCAATAGTAGTGCGGCAGAGGGTGTAAGAAAGGGTTTAAGCCTGTAGAAGAAACCAAATTTTCTATTAACTGCTTTGATGGTTAAGTTTATGTGAGTGTCATAGTTAAGATTGTGGTCAATTGTTACTCCTAAGAGTTTGGCGGTTGTGTCGGGTGCTATTAAAGTGCTGTTATTAGATGTAACTGTAAAATTAATAGGGGCAGACTTCTGCATGGGAGTGAACAGTAATATATATTTTTTTGGGTTTAGGAGGAGGCAGCGTTGTTGGAACCAATTTTCAACTAATGTACTTTTTGGGTACTGGACTGGAGTTCAGCCAAAGAGGCTACTGCACAGATTAATGTTGAGTCGTCTGCATATTGTATGCAGATGGTTTGAGGAAGGGTAGTTTTCAGATCATTAATAAAGATAGAAAAGAGGAGAGGTCCCAGAATGGAGCCTTGTGGGACCCCCAGGGTGATTGGGAGCTGAGTGGATAAGTTATTGTCCCAGAGGACTGCTTGTTGTCTGAATGGGACTTAAACCATTTGAGTGCCTGAGTATCTAAGGAAAGAGATATTAGTGCGTCTAATATTAATTGATGACTCACCATGTCAAAGGCTTTATAGAGGTTTATAAAGAGAACAGAGGAAAGCAAGTTGTTATTACGATTTTTATTAATACAGTCAGTGAAGGATAACAGTGCAGTTGTAGTGCTGTGGAATGGTCTAAAGCCATGCTGACAGTCAGCCAGCAGATTGTTTTGTAGGAGATGATCAAGTAGCTGCCAGTGAATACATTTCTCCATGATTTTTGCTAAAGGAGAGAGTAGGGCTATAGGTCGGAAGTTAGACAGTTCAGTTCAGTTACCACCCTTATGCAATGGAATTATATGGGAGACTTTCCAGAGAGAAGGGATGGAACTTTCGGTAATGGTTCTGTTTATTAAGATGGAAATAGGGTAGGCTAGTACACCAGCTGCTATTTGGAGATATTTGGCTGGGAGGAGGTCAGCTGATGGTGTGCAAGTTTTAAGTTTATGAAGAAGTGTATGGACTAGTGATGTTGAAACTGGATGAAGAGTAAATGTAGGGGGTTTATTGGCTGCTGAGGGTGCTGAAGTTGCACTAGCTGGGGATAAGGTGTTTGCTAATGATTTAACAGTTTCAGAGAAAAATTTGTTAAATGTATCTGCAACTTGGATAGGAGAGTTCTGAGTCAAGTTAGACGGGTAGGGGTTTTGGTGTGTCCTGGATGGAGTAGCCTGTTAATACCTGACCAGATTTTTTGTGGATTTGTTTGCTGGGTTTGTTGGAGTTTATGGTAATAGTTTTTTAGTCAAGAATAATTAGTTTCTTTGTAGCATTTCTAAGTTGTTTATAGTTTTGGTGGTCAGTTGGGTCTTTAGTAAATCTCCATTTGGACCAAGTCTTATTTCTTTGTAGCATTTTGTGCCGGGTCTCTTTGGAGGGCCAAGGAGCTAGTTTGTTCCTAATTCTAACTGTACGAGAGGAGGCATGGTGTTCAAGAATTTGCAAGAATTTGGAGTTAAAGTAAGACACTGCATCGTCAAGTGGTAAGTATTTTAGGGGTGACCAATTGCAAGCTTTGAGCTCAGCTTGGTAGCTGTCTAGGTTTAGGTTTTTCTTGTTCCGGGTAATTTGATTGGGAATACTCGTCTTGTGTCTAGTTATAAAGGTAAGGGTGTGGTCACGAATATCGTCAGGCAGTGTGCCTGTTTTATATGAGAGAGGATTGGGTAAGGGTGTGGTCACGAATATCGTCAGGCAGTGTGCCTGTTTTATATGAGAGAGGATTGATAACTAACATCCAGTCTAATGTGCTTTGTTTATTGCTAGGTTTGTGTGTTCTGATGGGAGAGGTGATGGTTTGATAGAATCCATAGAGGTTTATGTGATTAGCAGGTTTGGCTGAGGTACAAGAATTTCAATCAATATTGAAATCTCCAAGGAGTATGGTTTCCTGTGGGAAGGATATGGAGAGCCAGCTTAGCGCATTTTCAAGAGTATTAATGTTATTACCTGGAGGATATTGGCACAAATAATGTATAGGGATTTTTTTGCATTAATCTGGAGTTTAGTAATTAAGATTTCAGCATTGTTTGGAGATGGAGGTTGGGTATCTACTGTTGTGATATGTAATTCAGATTTGTACAATATCGCTACCCCACCACCTTTTTTGTTTGGATGATCTAGTCTCAGGATGTTGTATCCAGGTGGTATTATATCATTATCCCTGGTTACTGGCTTGAGCCAAGTTTCTGTTAGACATAGGATGTCAAAAGAGTAGAAACCTAACAGAGCATGTAGTTGTGCTACTTTGTTGTTTAAGCTACGAATGTTGAGCTGACCTGTGAGAAGAGAGTTGGGGCCACTAATTGGGGTATAGGAGCTAGTGGGGTGGAGAGGATGGGGATCAGGGATGGTGTTGTTTGGGCCTGGATTTGGATGAATGTCACCGTGTAGTAGTAGATGTTGTTGTGGAGTATGTAACTGTTTTGAGAGCTTACAGAAGTGAGGGTTAGGTTTTCTAAGTTGGAGGTACTTGATGTGATTAAGCCTGTGAAACAGAGGTAGATGGTAGGATGATGAGGATGTTATGCTGCAGTGGATTGAAGGGGATAGAAGAGAGTGGTGTAGTTTGTTTTGGGGATGTTGAAATCTAGTAAGGTTAGGATATTTAAAACTTTACTATTTACCCTTAAAATAAGCCTACCTTTAAAACTTCAACTAGAAGCAATTAACCCTGAGGAGCAAGTCATTCTTCCAAGAACAGACACCATAACACTTGGTAAACAGGTAAAATTCATAAACACTTAAGCTAATAGACAATCAGTCACATGCATTCAGCATTGAATAACAACATTCTTTACTTGAAATACATAACGTTAAGCATTTCATTCTGTGTAAATAAACAGAGAAAATAAACATAGAACAAAATAAGACAACCAAGAAGAAAGATGATGGCCAAAAAAATTTGACACCTAAGATAGAAGTTATCAGCTTCTGACTAAAGATAAATTGTGTCGTTACTATTTCTGGCTAGAAGTTATCAGCTTCTGACTAAAGATAAATTGTGTCCTTACTATTTCTGGCTAGAAGGTATCAGCTTCTGACTAAAGATAAATTGTGTCCTTACTATTTCTGGCTTTTCAGCTCAAAACAGAAGCTCAGAGTCTTTACGTGCAGTGTAGTTTGAGATCTATCTACAAAGGTACAAGCCTTCAATAAAGAAAGCAGAATTTCGGTATCTCCTGTTACCTTTCGAATTGACAGACAAGTCCGTCTACTTATACACGTACCCACATGTGCTTTTAGTTTGAATTTAGATGTTCTTATGTCTTCCACATTTACATACTCCTGGGGGATAGGGAGTTTCTCACCAGTCTGCCATCTGGATAATGCATTATAATCTTGTGATTTAAATCTTCAAGTAGAATATGTAGTTGTGCACAGTTCAGAAGCAAGGCTTTGCTCCATCTCCAACATGCAATACATTTGACAATGGTAAATGTGGTTATGTACCATTCTACACATTTTCTATCATACACTATATTTTTGCTTAAAAAAAAAAAAAAGCAAGTACGACTTGTATACTTTTCTTTGAATAACAGTGACATTTTCCAAGAGTATTAAGCAGCCCTGATAAATTATGTGTTTTGATAAATTCACCAACATGTGTTCTTCAGTAAACCAAATTCTCTCATGGATACTCACTCTTCAATGTCTTTTCTGCTTCAAGAAAATACCATGGCATTTAAAAAATCTATATATATATATATATATATATATATATATATATATATACCATGTTTCAATTAAAAAAATTAAAAGAACAGAAAACAATTTATAGCATTTGTTGGCTACAAAAAAATTACACAATCCTTCTGCTATAACTCTGTCCTCTGAAATAGGTCTTGTTTCTGTTAGAGCAGACTAAACAAAATGTAAACACAAGCTTCGAAGGGCTGTCAAAACAAAAAAGGAAAATTTAAATCTATGAAGCTACCTAGCCATTTAAATCTTCCAATAAACATGTATTAATGGGTCTCTTCTACCTAGTAGTGACGCTTCTTACCGGTCATTATAGTCGAGGTTTGTCTATCAACTTTTGGGGGGGGGGGGGTAAAAGACAACTTAAGATTTCCTGATCTCCCAAAATAATTTTCCCACAAGAAATGCTTGGGGAACGAATGTCTTCCTAAATGAATCCCGATTCTTTTTCTTACCTTTATGTTAAACCTATTTTTATGGTATGTTGTAGCTCAGAGAGTTAGCAATTGATCAAAGTGAGATTATTCAACTACTGTACTTCATATGCAACCATGTACATCTGAACTCCTCTGTTTCTGCATGTTTTTGCCTACATTGTTTAGAACATTTATACAGTTTTTGGAGCTTTTCTTCCTGGGCCTCCCTTGAAAAAAGGTCACTTTGGCCCAGTTGAGCCTTTTCTGCTAACGAATGTAAATAAATAAAATAAGTGCTATGGTATCTTTTAGATCCTTCTGAGCTACTGCCATCTCAGGCAGACAGGGCTTCTGTTTACATCTCATCTGAAGGATGAGATACTTAAGTGCAGCACCTCCCCTTCCCCCACCCTTATTCAGCACTGCATTGTCAGTACTGAAAACAGAATACCATCTTGTGCAGGAATTGAACCCATAGAGTTCTGATCTTCCAGTATCAAAGCTAAGCCTATATGTTGAGCCACTGAGATGCACAAATGTATTTACTGAGTAACCTTATAAATGAAATAAAATTATAATATTGGGTTAATATTTACTGGGCTACAGTATAAACATTCAAAGTCCTTGTTGAATGAAGCAGGTATAGTAACTAATTCTAGACATTTAATGGTTGTCAGATGAATTACATGCACACTGATATACACGCCTTTTTTTTTTTAATCTAGATTGTATTATCTGCTCGGTTATTTTCCTGTGTAAAATCGAAATGGCCCCATGTACATTTACATGCTCTTTAGGGTACATAGCAAGCTTTAATTTGCACCTACTTTATTTCTCTGGGAAATATAAAAATGAAAGCACAACTTAGGACAACTGATGACTTGAAATATCACAGCAACATTTTACTGTGAGGGATAGATTATCATACTTAACCTACTAAAATTTCACAGCACAAGCACGCAGGCAGAATAAAAAGCAACAAAGTCAATTGTAGATAATTACACTGTAGGTCAACATGCGTACTCAGTCACACAATACTGTTTAATCACTGATTTAGTCAAGGCAAATTAAGTATGCACAATTATAACCACAAGAAATATTTCATTTCTATGACCAGTGTGATACAGTTCTGCCTTTTTACATACTGTTAAGATATCTGGGATATAGTTGGAGGCAGAAAAACAGCTGCCCAACCAACGTATCCAAGTAGAAGCTGAGGTACATGAAGATGACCATGGCACAGAGGAATAACTAGGCCAGGGCCAACTCTGATACGGCAGTTATGAGTTAGTCACATGGGAGGGAAGTAACAGTTCCCCCCATCCTATGTAATAATGTGTCTGAAAGAGCAACTACATGATGCTTTTGTTTTATTTCTATGAAATTTCAAAGCCCTACTAAGACAATTTGTAAATTACACTGCAGTCTTACAATGTACTGGGTTAACAGCTTTTATGAATATTCCAAAAGTGAGCCTCTGTGCTCCTAAGGAAGAATGCAATTTCCAGACTTTACTATCACACTGAAAGTATTTGAAATGCAATGCACAGTGACCACAAGGGGCTGCTGTTTTCTATTAGATGAAATACTTTCAAAAAGCAACTTATTTTAAATGAGTAAAAGGATTACGTTTTTTCCATTTAAAATTTACTGTGCTAATGCGTAGGTGAAATACATAACAAAGCTCCAAGGTGACTGGAAAATTCAGAGTCATCTTACCCTCTCTCCCAGCAGCTAGTGAGCACAAGACTCATTCTAAACTCCTGAACAAGGTTGACAGCTAATTATAAGAGACCCACACAAACTTGGGACATAGACAATTTACAGGATCGCAAAGTCTATTTTTAAATATCTGCTTCAGTAAATATAAGCAAGTGTTTTAAACTCCAACATGCTTCCAATTTGTATATATTCTTTTGTATGTCAGAGACAGAGTGCTTATGTAGAAAGAACCAATCAAAAGTAAAACTCCCAACAATGTATACACAATCTTCACATCACTTTTAGAGTACTGGCTACTGCATACCTCTCAACTGTACAGATTTTCAGAGAATGTCCAGATTTTTGCCTCATATTTTTGGTCCGTTTTTCATATAATTGTGGTTTTCTGGAAAATTAGTGGCAAAGCATTAAAGACTGAAGTTAGAAAATAAAGACAGGCATTTGAGTTTCAGACTTTATACCCTTCAAAAAAAATTCATGCTAAAGCAAAACCCGTAATTCTATCACCTTTCTAAGTTTGTAAGTGGAATATTAAAAAATTGTTCCCGTTTTTTGGGCCTTTGTTCCACTTTTATTAATGGCTTTGCCCAGATTTCTTGCTGTAAGAAGTTGAGAGGTATGCTGCCTATTTGTGTTACTTTGCCATGACTCTTCAGTTTACAAAATGAGAATAAAACTGCTATGGTTGCTAGGGTCATCGCAACTGTAAAACTGCACAATACAAATTCTCTGTTTAACAGAAGTGATTACACCTGCAGCACAATATGTACTTATGCTGGGACTAATCTAGGAGATAACTGCATGTATATATTTAGTTTGGAGAGTATCTATTACTGAGCACATTAACAAGCAGTAATAACAACTAATCAACTTAAGCAAAAAATGCTTCATAACCAGTTTTAGGTGTCAACAAGGGCTGCAGTTGCTGGGGGGGGGGGTCCCATATCACACCAACTTATCTTATTTCAATATTTTGTTAAATTTGTCAAGTAAACAAAAGCTACTACACCATTCCTGTGTACTTAATAAACTATGTGGGTAATAATCAATGAATCCTAAGGACAGACACCACTTCTCATTTACAATTCAGATATCACTGGTTGCAGTAACAGATTTTTTTACTCAAAAATTCTGGGAAAAACCAAAAAATGGTGGAATAAGGGCACAAAATCAGCAATGCATGCAGCACAGTGGTGCAGAGGTCAACAGTGTTGCCTCACAGCAAGAGGTTTTCTTGTTTGATTCTTGGCTAGGGTGCCTTCTCTGGAGCCTGCTTGTCCTCCCTGCATTCTTGTGGGTTTCCTCCCACATTCCAAAGACATGTGGCTGGAGCATCTCTCTCCTGGGCTTTCTCTGAAAATATGCTCTGTCCTAGTCAGACTTTCCCGGTAACAAATGTTAAATAAATAATAAATAAATGTAATCCAAAATTCACTTAAAAACTTAGTAGAATAACATGTTTTGTATAAACACTGTTTTTGGGCAATATGGAGCATGAAACTATAATGTTAGGCATACTTGATTGTCTGGAAACTTAAATGATTACAAGCAAGTCCAAAATGTTGTAAGCGACAGAGAAAAAACATGAGGCAAAATCAGCGACATTCTGCGAAATCAGGGTGAGTGACAGGTTTGCATTACTCCTGATGACTGCTGAACAACAGTCACTAATCTTGTGTAGTAGTACAAGTGTCACACAGTGTATCACCATGTGCTAAAATCAGTGTAAAACTTCTACAGTTATGGTTATGCTTGTGTGTGTGTTTGTGTGTGGTGGGGGTAGGGTTGCCACCTTTTCAAATGGCCAAAGTGGGACATTTTGGTACAAACATCAGATTTTACGGGGCAACACATACCCACGATCAGTACAAAGGGTAGAACTTAACCTTTTTGCCTAAATTAAAGCTTATTCTTGTAGCATTTTAGTTTATTCTGTTTTTTATAACATTTATGTATTTTAGATACAGAATAACTGTTTTATGCAACTATTACATAAAATATAGGAAATAATTTTGTCCTAAAATCTCAGGACATTTGCCATTTTTACAATTTTTTGTCAGGACACAACTACCCAAAGAGGGAAAGAGGGACTGTCCCTCGCAAAGTGGGACAGGTGGCAACCCTAGGTGGGGGTTGTAACAAGGGTGTAGCTAGACATACTCAGTGTACTCAAATGAGTACATCTTATTTTCTAAGCCATCTCTTGGAAACTTCAGCACTCAAAGTTCACAATGTTTATAACTTTGAATATTTACACGATACTGACATACAAATAATGCTTGTGTGAAATGAATGCACCTCTTGTTATTGGTATAAATGGTAACACTTTTTTATTCCCTTCCTATATGTCTGGGGTAGCATTTTGAGGGTTTAGTACATATGTAAAATGATAGGTGGGTGATGGGGGTTATAACAATAAGTGTACAAAATGTAAATTTCTGCCTACACCTCTGGGTTGTAATATAAGAGTAACAAGCTTGCTATAATTTCTTTCACTTTCTATCATAATCATCAGCACTGCCATTATGTTTGTAAGTGTGTTTGTGTGTGGGGGCATGGTTGCAGTGTATTTAAGAGTAACAAGCTGGCCATAATTTATTTCACTTATCATCACAAACATAGATCTTACACATGATGGGTGACTACCTTGGGTGTTTCGTCAGGAAGAGGACGTGTCTGCTACTCATTGCCACAGTAACCCACAGTGAATAACGCTGACATTTAACAGTGCGTTGCTGTGCTTGAGTTCTTGGCTATGGCTTTTTCTGTCTGTATCTACATGCCTCCCCTGTTTGTGTGTGTCTATCCATGCACTCTGGTTTCCTCTAATACCGCAAAGAAATGCAGTATATGAACTGTCATTCCTTGTCTCCCTGAAAGTGAACATGCTGTGCGTGTGTGTGTGAAAAATATCACTGATTTTATGTGTGCATGCACATAATAATGCTGAGCACATACATAACTGCATTTTTTACTCCTACCCAGACAAGTTAACAAGTAATTGTCTTTCAAATATAAGGCTTACAATGAATCACAGAACATTCAGGCCTTTAAAGTTTCTAGGGGTCTGGTGGACCCAAAACCCCAGACTATATAAATGGATTCTGACATGGGCTCAGTGGTGGCATCTTCACTGAACTGTATCTATTCTACAACCAGCCCTGCTCAGAGTTGTGAACAGTAAGGTCGAGCAGTAATACTGAATTTCTTTCCTTAGTCATAATTTTTATGGTTGGCTGGAGAGGTTGTAAAAAATAAAATAAAATGCATTTTGGACCATATAGAAAGCCATGAGAAAGGAAGAAAAAAGTAATGTATATGATGTAGGGGTCACAAATGGAGGAAACATGGAGGAGTACTGGAGGATGTGTGCGGGCTGGGGGGTAGCAGTAGGCACTATGGAGCCCTTTGATTAGAGCACTATTTCACTTATGGCCAGCCCTATACATAGGGTTGTTGTAATGCATCATCACTGGAATTAAATTCCAGTCACTGTCAATATCCCCATGTGAAATGGTCCAACATAGTATGGTACACAAGCCTATCCAATATTAAGAGAATTGTAGTTACAGCTCGGTCTGTGTTTATGACTCTCAGGCCTCTGCAGCATGAACTAAAATGTTGCTTAGGAGGAGTGGTGGCAGTTACAGAGAATTATTTAGACTGGAAGTGTCCAGAAGGCCCCCCAAATAATGATAGCAGCCCTGAACAGCTTACACGTTTAGAGTGACCCTCTCTTTATACCTTTGGCATGTTCACCTTTTTTCTGCTTCTCCCCAAAAGTCTATCTGATCAGTCCTCTGTTCCCTGTACAGAGTCAGGTGGTAGGGAGCAGAGCAGCTTCCTGTCTCCAGGGGTGCAGTGGTCTTCCCTCTCCTTCCAGAAGTGGAAGTGTGTCACTGTATGTCAAATTCAGATCATCTACATAGTGCCAGTGCATTAGTGGCAGTGCTGGTTCAGGTTTTTTGAATTTCACAAGGGAAACATCTAGTGATCCTTCTAACTGTCACCTTTGTGGTGAGCCAAAGTGGACTCCCTCACCCCAGGATGGTTGAGCTGGCTTTGGCCATTCACTGCCATCTTCTTCAGACTTTTAAGCAGATAATCAGATTCATGTTATCTGCACCATAGTCATCCCTGTATGCCATGGAGCTGGTAATAGAATATCTTTAAACACTTTCATTTATTTTTATTACTGTTCTTTAGGTGAGCAATACATACATACATACATATATATATATATATATATATATATATATATATATATATATATATATTAAAAAGGCATTCCAAGGACTTCTAATTTCAACAGATTATCTGCTTATTTTTAAATAGGTTTCACCATCAGTACATATTCCTGTGGTGAAACAGGTGCACCCAGCAGAGCTGTTGTGTTGGTGTACATAATCTATATATGAATTTCTTCAGCTTTTTTCTTCTTCTGTAGACACACACACATTTTCTTTAGTGTTATAGCACTCCATGGACTCTATAATTTTACTCATTTCTGTATTTGTAGAAGTTATAATTATACTGTGAATTCCTGCTTGTGTACTTTGGATGCCTGAAACTTAGTCTCTCCATGTCTCAAATGTAAATGGGTTCTGCCTTTTGGACCACCCAGTCAACCAACAAAGACAAGAGAGACAGAGCCCTGAGGGAGGCTGTCAGTACCACTTAAACATGTAATGTAACCTGACACTGATGGGAAAAACACTATAATTGTACCTTGATTCAGTAATTCAGCAGTCACAGTATTTCATGAAGGTGATAACTTGATTAGTAATGCATAAACTGCAACTACTTCTTGAGACAATATGCAGGAAAACAGATGGCATGTTTATGCTTGTGGACAAGTAGCATTTTCTAGACAATTCTGATAAGACTTATTACACAACAAATTTCATCCAGTACATTATCTTTCTTTTAAAGCCATATATATAGCTAAATAAGACTATACAGCTGCTTAATGGAACTTGAAGACAGTAGTGATAGGTTCTTCCCCTTCCTCTGCCCTCCTAATCATAATGCAAGAAATAATTGCACCAGACGTAGGAGCTGCTACACCAAAAACTGGGATACTTTGCACCACAGACTGTGCCAGATAATAATCCCAGGAGAAGCAGAGTGCATAAAGTACTTCTGACTCCAACTTAGTCTACACTTCGTGAATATTAGTTTAATTTATTTACTCACTCTCTAATAGCGACTTAATCATATTAAGTGCTGCATGGGTATGAGCGCTTATCCCTGCAGTCAGTGCGTATAAGTATAGATCAGTTGCTGGACAAGATGTTAGTCCATTGCAGGACACACCCATATACCCTTCAGCCATGTCATCTATAATCACTTCTTTAAGATGTGCGAAGAAAATGTAGACCCTGTGGAAAAAACATGCAGACACTGGGAGAACATACTCTTCACGGAACTAAGAGCCAAGCACTCTCAAGCAACCGTACTCACGTTGTCATTCATGAAAATTTGGGTTTTGTTTTCCAAATTAGATTTTTTACTGATATGATGCTTTGATACGTTTCTGACTAATGGACATCCCAACATAACATATCAATGTAGCCATTTCCAGTCCTAAATAAAGCCATATTTGTCTTTTCTCAAGGCCAGAAGTGTTAAATAACATAATCTTGACGGTCTTGTGCAACATAATACATACATATATATCTACAGCTATTGGGTCTTGTTCAATGTAAAGCTAGCACTCCCTGCTTACCTGGATTTTGTACCTACCATGCATTCAGACCTCATGGAAACTGTGGTGGTACAGTATTTCAATCTTTGTCAAGGACCTCATCACCTTTAGACAGATTCCCAGATAAACTAAATTTATTGAACTCCAACTTACTCTGAACGAGACAAACAATCAAGAGGGACATTTGACAACAACATTCATTCAGTACAGGCCATTCTGCATGCCCCCTGATGATCACATAACATTTCTTAATGCACTTGAGGAACTACGTATTACCAAAAAAGTTTTTATAATGAGATATTTTAATTATGCCTCAATAAACTGGAGCATCTTAATACCTCCAAAGTCAGGTATTGTCCAGAGATTCTTTGACTTGATAAATAAAACTCCCCTGGAACAGGTAGTTAAGACCACTTAGAGAAGCTAATATTCTTGACCTGGTTCTAAACTAATACAGCTACCACATATATCACCCTTAAGTTTCTCCATATCTGGTTAAATCTAACCATAAACTTGTAACTTTGTCTTTCAAAATCTGTAAAATCCTTGCAGGCAATAATTCTGCATTCAAGGATTTCAGATGAAGAAACATCTTCAAACAAAATGCTGAGCTATCCAAACTCGCTTGTAACATTACCAGACATGACCCTGACACAGCAGCTATTTATACAAAGGAGTATTATTCCGACATAGACAAAAGCCTACGTCTGGGTCAGTCCTACTAGAGCCAAATCTAAGCAGAAGTTTAAAAGCAAACCATCCTGGTGGTCCACCAGCTTAAATAAGAAAAATATTAAAATCGCACAACAGATCTAAAATTCCTCCTGTTAAAGATTGCATCAATAATATCAGTAAGGAACTAAAAGCTGCTAGTAAACATTAGTAAACTAAGACAAAACACACACATTCTCTACATATCCAAAATGGCACCTCCCACTCAAACCCAGTAGACATAGCAAATATACTAGCAGACAAATTGAGTGAAGCCTTTAACCCTGGAAACAACCACCTTTATTCCACAAATTTACAAATTCTTACACCTCCTAATACCACAAAGGAAAGTACAGTTGTGTACACCTACCATAAATGTAGATATTCGAGTGTCTTCACTGTTGCAGTCATAACTGTAGGGTGATCCTGCCGGCAGGCAGCCCGAGGTCGGCCAGAATCACCAGTAGTCACAGGGCTGCACAAGCCAGTATCCTGGCCAGTGCGCTCTGGTACATAGCCCTCAGCCGACGCCATCTTCTCCAGCCTTTCTTGCCCCAGATGTCAGAAATCCCCAATAAACAAAAAATAAGTCCCACAAGGAAACACAAACGCACCATAAAGTGAAAAAAGAGGGGATAGGAGGGAGGGAAACACCGACTGCAACAGTGAAGACACTCGAACATCTACATTTATGGTAGGTGTACACAACTGTACTATGTTCTTCTTGTTTCACTGTTGCAGTCATAACTGTAGGGTGGAATCCCAAAGCAGTGAAGTAAGGGAGGAGGCTTAGATAGAAGAAGGGCAGCAAGAAGGCCCTGCAAAACAGCAGAGGCAAAACCTGCCCTGGTCTTAGAGTACAAAGGGAGATTGTAGTGCTTGGAAAAGGTATGCACAGAACTCCAAGTGGCAGCTTCCAAGATATCCTTGGTAGGGACTCCTCTGAGAAAAGCAGTAGAAGTGGCAGCAGCTCTAGTAGAATGACTTCTCACAGTACCTGGAAACTGTTTCCCATGATGAGTGTAACAAAATCTTATTCCATAGGCAATCCATTTGGAAATAGTTTGTTTGGAAATAGCCTTTCCAAGAGAACTGGAGGCAAAAGAAACAAACAATTGGTTAGATTTTCTGAATTCTTTAGTCTTGTCCAAGTAAAATCGTAACTGTCTGTGTCAATGAATGCAAAATCCTTTCCCCTTTATTTTGAGGATTAGGAAAGAAGGTAGGAAGGTGAATAGTCTGATTTAAAGCAACTTTCGAAATCACCTTAGGCATGAAAGTAGGATTGGTCCTCAAGGATACTCTGTCAAGATGGAAAATTAGGTATGGCTCCACAGCCATAAGAGCTTGCAACTCTGAAACCCTTCTGGCAGAAGTCAATGCTAACAGAAGAACTGTCTTCCAGGATAAAAATTTAATATCAGAAGCCGCAGCAGGCTCAAAAGGAGGCAAAGTGAATTTTTCCAAAACATAGTTAAGATCCCAGGCAGGGACAGGAGGAGTCCTAGGAGGCCTCAAATTCTTAGCTCCTCTCAAGAATTGTCTCACCAATGGATGAGAAAAAACAGGAGGGCCAGTATTAAAATGAGCAGATATAGCAGAAGCATGAATCTTAATGGAAGAAAAGGAAAGGCCTTTAGACAAAAGGACTGAAAGGTAAAGCAAAATAGACGAGAGATCAGGCACAAAAGGGTTAGAACCACGGTCCTGCATTGAATACAAAACCTTTTCCATTTAGAGGCATAGGATTTCATAGTGCTAGGCCATCTGGCTTCTAGAAGAACATCCAAAACTTGTTTGGGGAGCTTAGAAGAAATCAAAGTTCCTTGAAGAGCCAAGCTGCCAGGCAAAGGGTCTGGAGATGAGGGTGTAGCATCTGACCCTGATGCTGGGACAGAAGAGAAGGGTACAGAGGAAGGATCCAAGGAGGTTCCAAGCAGAGATGTTGTAAGGTTGGATACCAAAACTGTCGAGGCCAATTTGGAGCAATCAAGATGATGAACTTGGGCTTGTCCTGTTTTATCTTCAGTAATATCCGGGGAAGAGGAGGGAAGGCATATCCCGAAAGGTTCCTCCAACTGAACGACAGGGCATCCACTTTCCAAGCTGTTTTGTGGCTGGACCTAGTGCAAAAGAGAGGCAGCTGATGATTGAGATGGGATGCAAACATATCTATCTGGGGACACCCCCAAACTACAGTTATCCTGTTGAATAAGTTGGTGTCTAGCATCCATTCGTGAGGATCCAAAATGTTTCTGCTTAGGCTGTCTGCTAAGAGATTCTGCTTTCCTGGAATGAATTGAGCCTGAAGATGCAGATTCAGACTTAGAGCTATGTCCCATAAAGCCATAGCTAGTCTGCAAAGGGGGTATGAATGAGAGCCCCCCTGCTAGTTTATGTACCACATGACTGTGGTGTTGTCTGTACGAATTAGAAGAGGCCCTGGTTGCAAAAGGTTCTTGAAGGCTAGAAGAGCATTTTGAACTGCCAACATTTCCTTCAGATTGATGTGCCAGTGAAGGTGATTCTTTGTCCAGCTCCCCTGCTGGCAATTGTTTAGAAAATGTGCTCCCCAAGCATAATCCGAGGCGTCCGTGGTTATGATTTGAGAAGGTTGAGGTAGACGAAAAGGCTTCCCTTCGTTTAAAGCGCACACCCTGGACCACCAAAGCAACTCCTTCTGGAGGCAGGGGATCAGAGGAATCAAAGTGTCCAGATCTTGGTAATGCTGAGACCATACACTTTTCAGGTACCATTGAAGCTTTCTCATATGAAGCCTTGCATTTGGAATTAACAGAATGCATGAAGCCATATAGCCCAGTGCCTGCAAGAATTTCCTTGCAGTGAGCTGAGTTAAGGTTGCCAAGGTTTTGAAAATTGAAGCCAGCTGTATTTGTTTTTCTGGCGTAAGGAAAGCCCTTTGTAAGGTTGTATTTAGGAGGGCTCCCAAAAATATCATTTGTTGAGAAGGAACCAATTGGGACTTTTTTATGTTCACTGAAAATCCCAGGAGGAGGAAGAGACGTTGAACAAAATCCAGATGTTGAAGTAAAAGGTCCTTGCTGTCTGCCTGGATAAGGCAGTCGTCCAAATAGGGGTAAATCTGAATCCCCTGAAGTCTGCAATAAGCCACTACTAGGGCCAGGCACTTGGTAAAACCCTGGGCAGTAGATAAACCAAAGGGCAGTACAGAGAATTGAAAGTGCCTCGAGCCTGCTTTGAATCTGAGGAATTTCCTGCGTTCTTGCCTGATGGGAATGTGTAAGTAGGCCTCCTTTAGGTCCAATGTCACCATCCAAGCGTCCTGGGAGAGTACTGGAAGCAGTTGTTGTAGAGTAAGCATTTTGAATTTTGGAATTTCCAAAAAAGTGTTTAACACTGAAAGGTCCAGAATAGGTCTCCATGAGTTTTGTTTTCTTGGAACCAGAAATAGTCTTGAGTAAAAGCCTTTTCCCATTTCTGAGAGGAACAGGCTCTATGGCTCTCATGGCCAGTAGAGCATCCACTTGATTTAAGGCCTCTGCCCATTGATGTTTTGGCAGATCTGGCCAACTGATAACCCCTGGCAGAGTATGAAAATGGAACTTGTAGCCTCTTAAAATCACGTCCAATACCCATTTGTCCTGGGTAATATGAGTCCAATTTCTGTAAAAAGCTTTCCTCCGAGAGGGGCATCCAGGTAAGGGGGTCCTGAAGCCCAACCGAGAGAGTCATTGAGTCTGCTTCCTTTGAGATTGGGATCTGTCTTCTCCCTTTCTAGGTGAAGAAGCAGTCCATTGTCTGGATCTGTAAGAGGCCTGAGCTTGACCACGACCTCTGGAGCATCTATATCTTCCCCTTTGAGGCCTGTCAGACGTGGGAAAGGACCAATTTTTGGAGGGCCAATTCCTGGAAAATCTAGGAGGCTGAACTTGTAAGAAATCTTTCACAGTCTGCATAGATTTTGCCTTTTCTTCCATCTTTTAATAACCTCTTCAGCCTTGGATCCAAATAAAACATCATGCTGAACAGGGGCATCTAAAAGTTTAGCCTTAACCTGTTCCGGCAAACTTTGTTCTCGAAGCCAGGCATGTCTCCTAATAACAGTACCAGAGGCTGTGGCCCTGCAAGAAGCTTCCAAAGCATCAAAACCACAATGCAAACTATGCTTGTTCACTTGTTCAGTTGCATGCAATACATCCTGCAATTCCTTATCCTCTGCACATGCCGGAGAGGTAGCAAGCTTTTGCTTCAAAACAGACAAAATAAATTGCTGATACTTAAACATATGAAACTGGCAATTTAAAGCCCTAATAGCAAGGGTAGCAGAAGTATATACCTTTTTACCCCACCTGTCTAAGGCACGAGAATCCTTCTCGGAGGGAATAGGATTTTGGAAGAAGAAACCTTAGCAGCCTTAGAACCCTGAGAAATAGTTTCAGGATCCAGAAGGGTTCTTGAATAAGAATAAATGAGAATCAGGGA
The DNA here is from genome assembly GCF_019279795.1 of Protopterus annectens. Taxonomy (NCBI): domain Eukaryota; kingdom Metazoa; phylum Chordata; order Ceratodontiformes; family Protopteridae; genus Protopterus; species Protopterus annectens. Next base: position 1,584,645,501 of record NC_056729.1, read on the forward strand.
CCCTGTAAAATCTATCAGGCTTAGAAGGAGCAGGGGGCATGGAGTCAGGATTCAAATTAGCCTCAGAAAAGGCATCATCCACAATATCAAGAACAGGAGGAATAGCTAAAGGCCTGTGTTGAGGAAGAAGAAGGAATTCCCTAAGCCTCTTCTTAGAAGCAGAATAATCCTGACCTTCCCAATGAAAATGTTCCCTCATCTCATGTAAGGTCTCCCCAAAAGAGAAATCCTCAGGCGGAGAAGCAGAGGGCAGGGAATCCTCTGCATCCGAATCCTCATAAGGAGGAAAGGAATATTCCTGATCAGAGGAAGAAACAGAAGATACAGAAGCCTGGTCAGAGGAATCCAAAGGAACATCCTGTCGAGGCCTTTTCTCTGGAGGGTGAGAACCCTAATCATTGTAAGCAAATCTTCAGCCATCCTTAGCAATTGCTTCTGTGTCTTGGGAGTAGCTTCAGAAGTAGCTGGAGCAGAAACTTTAGGTTTAACTGGAGTCTTGGACTTTGCCTTTGTCTTTGAAATGGTGATGTGAGTAGGCCTGAATACCCCCTCAGAAGCTGGTTCCTGCACAGCGGTACCGGACCCATCTAAGGCAGTGACGTCCGAAGGTCCTGCAGCAGATAAAACAATAGGCCTTGATGGCTCCCCATGGGAGTCCGTATCGGCCATCGGTTCAGAAGTGGCGGACGACAGGGGCTGCAAAAGTGCCTCACTGAGGACAGCCGAACCAGACACTGGCTCCAGCTGCGACGAATCCTGTTTGGACCTCGGAGGCCTGTCCTTGTCCTTGCGCTTCTTATGAATTCCGGTAGAATCCGACGACATTCTATAATTGAAGCGTCTGCCAAAGTAATTTAAAGCCCAGTCGTACCGACGCTTAATAGTGCGAGAATTGAACCTGGCACAGAACCGACAACAAGAAACGTCGTGGTCAGGGCCTAAGCAAGGTAGACAGTAAGAGTGGAAATCTTTATGAGGTATCTGTTTTCCACACGCTATATATACAATTATTAACTTTTTCTGACATCGGAGGAACAAGAAAAAGATTCCCCAATGGGGTACTTAGCTTTGAGAAGAGAAGTAAGAACTTCGGACCGACAGCAATCAAATGCGGAGATCGAAAAATGCCAACCAACGACTTGCGAACTGCTTTCCACCGCACGGGAAGAAAGACTGGAGAAGATGGCGTCGGCTGAGGGCTATGTACCAGAGCGTACTGACGTCAGGGTACTGGCTTGTGCAGCCGACGCCGGACCCAGACTTTGTGATTCTGGCCGACCTCGGGCTGCCTGCCGGCAGGATCACCCTACAGTTATGACTGCAACAGTGAAACACGAAGAACATCTAAAAATATTGCTAGATCCATATTTGGTGACGTAGACAGAGAACTGGCTGAATGACAGAGCCCCCAAAGTTAACACAGCAGGAAACTCCTTGTATAGTATGAATGTAACTAGTGGTGTGCCTGCTTGGTGGATCAGTATTAGGACCTCCCCTTTTCAACAACTACTTCTCCAAATCTCCAGACTGGGAATCGGGGTCTTTAGTTAATTAAGTTTGCAGATGACTACAAACTGAGTGTTATTGTCAAACTTCCCTCTGATACTGTTCATTATAGTTGGAAATCAAAAACAGGTCAAAAGTTAAATGCAAAAAATAAAATTATTATAGTCAGATTTGGTAATCAACTCTGTCTCACAATGTATAATATTGTCAACACTCCAGTTCAAAATGTTAATATATTCTGGTATCTTGGAACCTTGGTTGAAAATTCCCTCTCCATCAACTACCATGCAGCTGAAGTAGTCAGAAAATCTTTCTGTCTAGCACAACTGTGACAATGCAATCAAGGAGCCTCAATCCTCACCACTAACACCAGAGAGAGTGTCTCATATATGAAGAAAGATTTTCCCCACTGTAGTGCGATTCTGGAGTTAGTATATATAGTTAGGAAGGGTGTGGGGGGCACAGCCTACTTTTGGTTTTACATTGTCAGCTTTCAGTGAAATGAGATTCATAAATATAAAAGCTAAGTAGGTGGGGTGCTACGCCCCCTCCAACTATATATACTCAGCGATTATTTCAGAGTGAACTGAAATTCAGTGAAATGAGTTTTCAGTGAATCAAAGTAGACCCATTTCAGGACATATACACTTGGCTTTACCTCCAACTCTCTTACCTACACTTATGTTGCCTCCTTAAATTTTTACTCCAGTATTTTCGATTCAGTCTGATACCTTGTACAAGAGCTTTATAAATATTTATGTATGTACTGTACAGCTATCTAAACATCATGTACTATAACTGTCCTTTTCCTTTCTTTCTTCTAGACTGAGGGTAGAATCTGTAATTTATGATCAGTGTTCTACCCTGGTTAACAAATTCAAACAAAATAAAATTGGTATTTTATGGAGATCCAATGTGTGCCTGCATGGGATGAAATGGTAAACAGGTCATCATGCTTTGCAATACATGGCCTGCACTTTTCATATACTAGATGAAACTTTTATTACCCATGTGACGATTGGGGAGGGATGGGCGAAGGCTGCCAGCCTAGGCAAATAGAATTTGATATATAATTCTATAATTTGTATAAATAAATGTAAAATACAGGCTTGTGTTTTTAAATGAATGAAAACACTGTAAAATGTGAATTTCAAGATGGTTGAAACATTGCCATCTGCTGTAAGAAAAAACAAGTACAATTATCTAAAAAAATGGTTCCAGAGTGGCTAGCTAAACACATTATTCCTATTGTCTTAACTTAAGGAATAATTGTTAGTGTGTGCATGTGGAAGGTGCTTTATTGCTTTGATTTTTGCTAGAGTGTATATGTGAAATGTCTTTTATCGTTGTATTCTCACGTGCAGGTGTTAGCTTGCTAAATAATGTAAATGGAGTTTCTGTTAGTCTGAGAACTCAGAGCAGGTGTCAAGATGATGCAATATGAATACTGGGAAAACCTAAGTGCCAAAAATGATGTGATCTGGGTAGGACCCAGAGACATGTTTGTTAGTGATGTTTTATAAACTGTGTCTTAGAGAGAGATAGGAGGCATTTTGACTTTGGACATCTAACCCAGCACTGCTTATGCTCTTTATGTATGTAAGCAGGATTGTAGCACTGTTTTCTCTTAAGATTAGCTAAAGATTAGAAAGTTAGATTAAGTATTTTTCTGTGTAATCAGATCTTTCCTACAATATTATTTTAAGTTTCTGTGTGATCTCTGAACTCTTAGATATCTCTGTGGTGTAGTAGTTTTGTCTAGTCAAGTGTTTTAATTATTTATTATTAAATATTTTTAAAACCTTCTACCTGAGGCTGGTTTGTGTAGAGATAAGCTCTGGAGTACAATGCACATTTATATAGAGTTTATTGTAATAGGTTACTCTGATGAGCCTTAGACTGTATAGTCACATTACCATTGGATAATAATATTGCACAGTAATAATTGGACACCTTTTTAAGGGGTTTTTAGTAGCTGATATTATTAACTGGGTGGTGGCAGTAATTACTACCGTATAGTTTGGGTAAAGGGGCACAGCTGGAGAATCTGTGTCAACCTTTCCCAGGAGAGTCTGTGAAGTTGTATAAATACTTATATCTCAAAGTGTGTGTGTGTGTGTGTGTGTGTGTTGTGTCAGCAACTTGGCAGGGACACGAAGCATTTGTTGGACAGAGAGGGTACTGGAGGTTCTAGCTGGACCCTATAGCTATGCCAGTGGGGAGTCTTATTGGGGACCTGGTGAGCAAGGGAGCGGCCAGCCCCAGACTGACTGTGATCTCTGTGTGCACTTAAGGGAAATTGTACTTTACTGTGTGTATTAGTTATCCTTTCCTCTTCTAGGAGACGACCTCCCTGGTGTTAGTGGTGAGGATTGAGGCTCCTTGATTGCTGGGCCAGGGTACGGTCATCACAATCCATATAGTGCCTCTTATTAGGTATTAATCACCTGATGGACATACAGACATTTATTTTATTTATTTTATTTACATTTGTTTGCCAGGATGGTCCAGCTGGGCCAGAAGTGCCCATTTGCAGTGCAGTCCCAGGGAGAAAAGCTCCACATACAAGACATTTCACATACAACACAGAATTTACATTAACAAAGACATTTAGTACATATTATTGGTAGCTTATACAATTGGTGAAAAAACAGTACATAAGTAATCATTCTCAGATCAAAGATATTATACAAGCAATACAGAGTATTAAACATGAGAATATTCTATACAAGTAGTTTTCAGCTAGCAAAATTTATATAGGACACTGCATGCAGTGGGTGCAAAGCAGATATCAGAATTAATTAGAGACTAGGTACTTAAACTTTTCACATGTTTATGAGGTGTAATAGCTGAGCGATAGGCTATATGAGTCCTGTTGCAGGTTTCAGCAAAGTCTGTGGATATTGTTGCAGATATAAGTGGTGGTATGATATTAAGGTAGGCTGCAAGAGTTCCTGAATGTCTTGCCTGGTTCAATGGTAGGTCTGTAAGGGTTAGGAAGAGAAGGAAGTAGACAGGAGCGATCAATGGTAGGGCAATAAGGGTTAGTAGAAGAGGGAAGTGGACAGGATGGAGAGGCAGAGTAAGTAAAAAGACAGGTGGATGTGAAAGGAGGACATTGTAAATGCTAGTCCAGATAATATCAAGGTAGCATTGCTGCAAGACAGGAGCCTAAACAACATCACCGAACATGAGGCCTTCCTCACTCTCATCATAATCATTTGTGTAATTATAGAAACCTGGTTCCATTATACTTGTCACTCCCGTTGTTCCAAAGAATAATGTGTCATGCAATCAGACCTACTGTCTCTTACATTTGTCACTTAACAGATTCTGTACAATACAACTCTGGAACTGTCCGAGTCATAGCTGCATTCAGTAAAATTACCACATCATAGCCAATTACAGAACCCATCTAGGAAACGTTCAGAACTTGCAGAGTATCTTAACCAGCTAGAAAAGTTAACAATGAATCCCAATGCCTTTTATATGGGCAACTTCAACTACACACTCAAACTAGTAAACATGCTGTCATATACAGATTTATGTCCACAGACCTCTGGAAGCTCTGCAGGAACATTTATGTAAACGTGTCCAACAATCTGAGCAGCACATTACAATATGTAGTAGCAGGTATTAAAACTCATATCAGAGCAAAATCTTATACACTTCAGATTAAGTTCAAGATGAAACTACAGCTGGGTCTCCAAAATCCAGATTCAAGCAGGTTTGGACACAGCCTCAGTAACTAATTTTGATTGACAAGCAAGTCTAATTCTTAGCTGCCTTGCACCAGAAAGCCATGGCCTATTTAAAAAAGTGGCTTTTTAAAAAAAAGTTTTTTTTTTTTTTTGCAAGGGGGCATGCTCTTCTGCACCATACATTTGGATGAGCTTTGCTCCCTTAATTAATATATATATATATATATATATATATATATATATATACACACACACACACACACACACACACACACACACACACACACATATATATATATATATATACACACACACACACACACACACACACACGTGTATATATATATATATATATATATATATATATATATATATATATATATATATATATATGAAATAATGAAATACATTCAGAATGTCAAATGTTCTGAATGTCAAATCCAAAAGGTTGAAACTCAAAAAGTCAACACAAATTTAAAAAATAAATAAATAATTAAATACAACGTGTTATATGCAGGAGGGCAAGTCCCACTGTGTCCCCCACCCTCAACTTCACTCTATTTACATATAGCAACTCTGAAAGCATACTACAGTGGGGAAAGGGCAAAAACCCAATTACCACTCTACCGTTATCTCTGACAAGCTACCGACTTTTCTAAAACTGATAAAGCCAGTCGACTTTTTACGTTTTGACCTTTTGGCTCAGTGTTTTTAGATTCATCATTGAGAGGGTTCAGTATTTTGCATGTATTCCCTGCATTACATACACATATAAACCACAAAATCACACAGACTCTAGAATAAAAAGAAAATATGTATCCCTCAAGTCTGTAGCATATTATGCACTTGAAGGATTTTCATTTAATAGCGCTGCAAGTAATTTTTTTATTTTTACAATTATTTTCTGCACGTGTTACTTATTTTACTTATCACCATTTTTATACACATTTATACTTATTCATATTACAAGGGAATGCTGGCATTACTAATTAAGGGACAGATTCAGGTGGGACCTGATATTGCATGCCCTGCAGAAGACAACTTGAATACTGTCAAAGGCTTACAGGATTCCTTATCAGAATTCCTTCATATTATTATATAATTAGAGGTTCTGATCACAAAGTTTCTTCACCTTATTATGCTTTTTACTGTAGCTCTCACTTCTACATTAACAGGTTTTGGTCATCAACAAGATAAAGCAAGAACAAAAGCAAGAAGATGGATGAACAGACAGATAACAAGCAATCAGCAAATCTAAAACAAAGCCACAGAGAAAGATCACACTGCTTACCATTTTTCACAGTTAACTACATTTCTTGCGTGTATGAGTATGGCAACGTTAAGGGGTTATAAAGATACCCAAAATGTCACTACTACATTGTTAGTACAGTCCTGGCGGTGTCATTATTATCTGCTGGACAACTACTGCCCAATGTGCACATGTTTCTGTGTGTGTTTATGGAGCTGTGATCAAAAGTTATGGTTGTGTGTTTGTATGTTTATGTTTGCAGAGCTACAATAAGATAGGTGTGTGTGCATCTCTGTTTGCACATGTGACGCAAAACAAAACTCCACAGATATGGGCAACTGAATTACTGAAATAACTGCTTAAAAATCACACATTTAGATGAATAGTCAAACCAGTTTTCATACTCTGCCTACTGAATTTATTGAGATGTCAGGCTGTATGTATGTTTCTACTTACTCCTACAGCTGGATAGTCTTGTAATTAAAATATGTAGAAGTGTGGAGAGTCAAAATACTCTCTTTAAGCTGACACATTGCAAATTTATGTTATTTGCATTAGTTTCTATTATCAACAGTTCACTGTCTAGCTATAAATCCTGGAGATGTACTTATTAATTAAAGAGGTAATAAAGATGTTATTAGGTAGATACAAGCTTATCAGACAAGCAAACAGACTCGCACTTGGTGTCACCACAGTATTCTGCTTGTTTAATGCATCACTCAGTTAGTAATAAACAACCAAAATACAGCTCTTCCTGATCTGTCTCCCTTGCACTGTTCTCTCCGTCTCAGTGTATGGCTTACGTCCATTGTCTTGGGAAAAGTTTACATGGATGGTAACACAGGGTTGCAGACCTCATGAATGTCATATTAAGCATATATGACACCTACGGGATTGCACAGAGTTGGTGGGACTTAATATTCTAATTAATATAACCCAGCAGATACATTCATTTATTATTGTACTTTACAAGAACCTAAACTAGCACTGAATATTCATTTATTTTTTGTGCGCAACATGCTTGAGGTATTAGTTAACAGTGTAAACATATTAGACAAAAAAAAAACTCATTAAAATAAATGGAGTGGGTACATGTAACACCACCGTAACAAAAAAAAAACAAAAAAACAAAAAAAAACCCGAAAAACTCTACTAGTCCGGGATCGGGGATAGATGTAACCTAGTCTTCGACCAACATGCATCCAAAGCAGTAAGAAAATCCTTCTAGGTTCCTTGACTTATAAGTAAGAACATGGTATCTAGGTTACCACTGTACTCTGTCCTCATCAAACCGATTACAGAGTATAACGTCCCCTTTGGTATGTAATACACATGCAGCAACTGGAATGTCCACAAAGGTTCATTACAGAAACAATACAGGGAGTCAAACACAATGTCCTATACTGATTGCCTCATAGCTCTGCCTTTTTACTTGGTATCATACAAGAAATGTACATACAAAGATCTTTGTGCGGCATAGAAAACATCCCTGGATCCTGTTTTAATGAACCTTTTGCACATCTACAAAACAAACAGCATCAGAAATACTTGATTAAAAGACCTAAATTTTGCTTGAAACAAACAGGACAGGTTGGATGGACAGATAATGTTTCTCAGAGAATTCCCATTTTCTGAAAAAGGCTCCCTTATCCATGTGAAGCAGACTTCCTCCCAAACCTTAAGTGCAGCTTGCACCAATGGATAGGTAACCAGAAATTCATCCAAGATCTGACATGTATGTCTCTGATAGACAGAGGCAGTCAGTAAATCACCCACTATATAAATCAAATTTGTGGGTCACAATTGGGTTTCATGGCTAGACTTATGAAAGCCCCAGTGGTTGTTAGCATAGCATAAACCTGTATACCTACAGATGCCATTGTGAAGCTGCACTGGGATCATGACAGATCCGTGACATGTCATGATACAATGTACTTTGGTATTGTACAGAAAATTTATTCTAGTCTATATATACATATATATATATATATATATATATATATATATATATATATATATATATATATATATATATATATATATATATATATATATATATATATATATATATATATATATATATATATATATTAAAGGATGTGTCAGGACATCTCTGCACATATGTGACCAAAATTAGTATTACTCTTAGCTCATTCAGCGATAAAACACTAATTGCAAAAGCTAGTAAATGTTGCTTTTTAGCTTTCTGACTGCACCCCATCCCAATGGGCTACAGGCACCAAAGGTCTTGCCTTATGACCATATCTAACTCACTTTATTTACTAAGGAAATAAGTTACCACGGGTACAGTACAGAAACAAATGGGAGTTTAGGCTGCAAATTTTAACACATATTCACACTATTTTGTGAAGATGTTTTCAAATTTATTGGCAAAGCTTATTTTGTTGTGTTTTTATGTATGTGTCTACATATTTTAATTCTAGAAAAAATGCATCTCTTTAAATCTAAAAACAGTTAAAAATCACATTTCATTACAAGCACACAGAGCTTTAATCACATCCAATATTTGTAGTGTTACTGAAGTCATAGGATTACTATTATAAAGTCAAATAAATTACTTGCATTGTTCTTATGCAATGAATGTATATACAAGACAGCTACAAAATGTAGAGAAGTTCAATATGAGACAGTCGTACATTTTGCCTAGTAAACCAGTTCATACACTATGGAATATGAATGAAATTGCCTTTAATATTATGGATCAAATCTAGCAAAATTCATACGGCACAGTGGTGCAGTGGTTAACATTGTCACCTCACAGCAAGAGGTTCTCTGGTTCGATTCTCGGCTGGGGTGCTTTCTGTGTGGAGTTTTGCATGTTCTCCCTGTGTTCGCGTGGGTTTCCTCTGGGTACTCCTGTTTCTTCCCACATTCCAAAGACATGCATCTGGAGCATTTCTCCCCGGGCCTCCGCTGAAAACAGGCTCTGTGGAACCTAGTCAGACTTTCCCAGTCAACAAATGATAAATAAATAAATAAAAATAAAAAATAAATAAATACAATAACTCATAAGTAGAGTGTTATACGTCAAATGCTCTTCATAGGTATGTCTGAAAGACATGCCCTAGCCTCCTCTATTGTGCCTCAGGGAAGGATTCTCCCCTACATAAAAGTGAGTGCTATGTAGTTCTATAATTCAGATCCTAGCAGATGGTATGAAATTTGTGACACTACTTCCTTTTCTTGTGCTATGCTCGAGTAATGGACATGCACTGCTATGCAAAGATACCCAAACACAGTAAGTCTAGCCAATTATCCCCTGTGAGACTCAAACCCTGTACCTTGTGTTTGTAAGGCAAACACCTTAACTGTTATGCCACCCTCCCAACCCCTTAAGTACATACATCCCATACTCTATGGAATATAGTGACAGTCATCATTTCAAAAAAAGATGAACAAACTATGTCACTGCATGTCTTTTGGTGACCAAGCACATCCTAGGACCTTAAAATTCTTTCGCAGTTGACATGACATCATCATCCTATGTATCATTAGCTTCCACAGATGTTTCTCTGGTGTAAGAAATCTGCCTCCAAACCTTCGTTTGGGAGGTTGCCATAATGGTTAAGGTATTTACCTTACAGACAACAAGCTGCAGGGTTTGATTCTCACATGAGGTAATCAGCTAGGAATAAAATGGCCCACAAGGGAATTTAGCCTAGTATTAATCTTATGAACCAATAAACCTATGTCACAGGTGTGGCAATTCGTGATACTCTGCTGACTCTTGAATCCTATTTATCCTGAGTTTTCAGAATACTGCAGAATGCGTTCAGATCTCAAGATTTAAGAACAGCAACCTCAGCAGCAATATATGTTTTTTTCATTTTAGTTATTTGTTAAGCAGAGTAGATCCATGATACATATAGACGCTTTTCAGATTTGGCCCAGAAGTGCTGTCTGGTTAAGTGACTTGCGCACAGTCATACTGCTGTAGTGTGCTAGTGGCACAATAAGTAGCACACTCACTTTTGGGGCCACAAGACTGTGGCTTCCATTCCCACTCCAGGTGATTGGACTGTGGATACTGCAGTGCAGTATTGGGTGTGGCGGGGGGATATCGTACTCCTGAGTGTGTTGTCATTTGCATGAGAAGTTAAATTGAGGACCCATCTGCTTGAGTTCATGGGTAGCTTAAGTGGATGTAAAAGGTCCCATGGCACTTATCAAAAAGAATACGGGAAGTTCCCTGATGTCATGCTCTAATTTCCCAAAGTAGTAGAAATACCACTTTGGATCTCCCCTAAAAAGAGGCTAGTAGCCTAGTGGACATAACCTGGTTAAGATAGGATAAATAAAATAAATGCAGTAGGCAAACAGAGGCTGAGGGAATCAAACCGTGATCCAAAGTAGCAACTCAAATCCTCTGCACTAACTGTGCTATCTTGTTTGTTCTAGGTTTTCTGTCTCCTTCTACATAAAGTCATTTAAGGTTAATTTATTCATTTGTTAACTAACTGGGTAAGCTAACAGATCTAGCAATATGTAATGTAATACATACACAGACATTATTTATATATATATATATATATATATATATATATATATATATATATACATACACACACACACACACACACACACACAATTTACTGTTGTCAATAAATTCACATTTTTTCAGAGGTGGGAAGTAACTGCAGTACCTGCAGAAAAGCCACATAGAAATGAGGTTGAACATGCAATCTCCACATAGATAGTGAACAGAGAATAGGTTTGAACCATGAACTCTGAAACTGTGAAGCAGACAGTTTAACCACTGCCCCCACAGTTATATCAGTCTGATACTGAATAGATTAATTTTATAATATTCGCTGTCTTACTTTTCACCCCAGTCCACTGTCGCTGGATCCCTATATGTGTGGACAGAGGATGCTAGAAGGAATTTTGATTCCTTTTTGATACCCAGTTTATCAATAGTTAGTTCAGTAATATCCAAAGTACTAAACGCAAGCTCGTTCTCACATATTGCAAACATTTTTTTTTTAATAGCCAAGGCATCTACGGTTAGGAATTTCACTTTACCTGACATGTAGCAGCATTATAGTTAAAATAATTAAGAATGGATTTGCAGGGAATAAAACTCTATACACAGGGTTTTTAAATGCCAAAAGAAAATAAAGTTATTCTTTAGTTTTTTTGTTTTGACAACACATCAGTTTGATGAGTGTCAGCATGTTTTTGGTAGGGGAAAGTCACTCATTTAATTTATTTTCATTTGTTGACTAGCATAAACTGTGCTATTAGCCCTTTGGAGAAATGCTCATCAATAACAAATATATATTATACTATGGCAGTTATGCTGAACTCACTATAGATTATTATAAAGAAATAAAATACAATAAAAATAAATTAAACGCTACCAATATTATCTCACAATATTTACATTTTATTACATTTGATTAGAAGTAGGGTAAGATTAATCATAAGAATAAAAGGCATATGAAGGTAGATCGGATCACAAACGCCACTGAAAGAGGATATCATCTCCCTCATACAGTAAACATGCAAAGCAAAATTCACTAGGTATGAATATATCAAAATCGGTTCTATCCTTTATCACTGAAGATCTGCTAGCCCCACACCAGTAACATCTAGGCTTAAAATGGTCCCAAGGGGCAGTTAGCCTAGTACTAATCTCTAAACAGCAGCTCAGATGGTGTAGTAGTATATTCCTCTCATTATAGTGTACAGGGTCATGGGTTTGAGACTTGGGACTGATGTTTAAGCCAAGATAGTGTAGTGGTTAGAGTTGCAGCTTTACATGCAAGCGTTCACGGTTCAAGCCCCGACTACTTTTCTTAGCCCAATTACCCACAAATATTTGTTTTTCAGTTCTTAAATATCAAATTAAGTTTAACAAAGTGGGGTGACATTTTTATACAGTGGTTTTCTCACATTAAACAAGGGTGCATGTTCAGTCCAATAACTTTGTAAATTTTTGATGTGGGCTAAAAATAGTATGTTACCACTTTGGTACAACTTGGACAGGGTTTTCCTGGTGTTTCCTTGTACATTAATTATCCACAGTAAAAAGGTATAACAACCTGCCGTCAGCTGGGCCTTGATTACCACTAGGCAAATTGCATGACCAAAATTATTCAGAAACTACATTGCATTACCTTCCTCCAGCTTTGCCTTTCTTTCTGCATCAGCAGCACTGCATAATACGTAAATGTTACCAAGGTGGGCAGCATTGTTTTCTTATTTTGTCATGCCATGCAATACCTTGTGACTGCCTGAGATGCTACATTTGAAAAAATACCACTCTGAAGACACTGCACTGGCAATTTTATGACAGCTCATGATATGTAATTAACCTTTAAACACTGTAGCATGAATTTCTGCTTAGATTCCCTCTGAAAAGAAAGGAGCTGTAGAAAGATGCAAAGTACCCACAGTGACCTTTAGCAAAGGTTACTGTCTTTGCAAGCTGTAGATTTTATCCTTTTAAGCTACATTTTATGAAGTTCCAGAAACATTTTGAAGGATAAATGATACCTTGTAATTCTCTACAAAAAAGAGGGAGTAAACGGTCACATCATGTGAAGGGAAGAAAAAGGGAAGTGGAAAGATATGGGGGGCCCATAAAAATGGAACTCTGTGAGGAAATGTGGAAACTAAAGGAGTAGGAAGCATAAGAGGATGACCACCTAGGAAAAATACTAAAAACAATAGAACAATAAAAAACAATGTACATCATAACATCCAGGTCAGCTGAGGTCCTAAGGGACTAAAAAGGACAAGAGGTACCCCCCTCCTAAAGGGTAGGGAGGATGAAGAAACACCAAAAATCGTAGACAAACAGTCCTCAGATTAGTACCGGATTCAAAGGTATGGAGAAGAGTATGAGATGAAGACTCGGAGAGATCCTGGAAGAAAACAGCAGGGGCTTGGTAATCAACATCTCCTTTCAGAGAATAAATCACAACAAAGAAGAGTTAGAGTTCCCTTTCAATGGAAAACCTCAAAGACAAACCAGGCAGACCAAGTTAATGTGGTTTACTTGGATAATAACAAAGGTTCTGATAGCATGCCGTAGATGTTAAAGGGAGAGTGGACGTTAATGATTCTCATAAATATTAGCTGGCAGGCAGAGAACAGATGTCCAGATTAAGAGAGTTGAACCTCTGGCAAATGCAGTGATTGCTGCCATCCAGGAGGGGTAATACTAGGACAAGTCTTTTCACCATACACGTATTTGTCTATGACAAACAGCAGACTGAACATATTTGTGGACTATATAACAGGAGATGTATTTATTATTTATTTATTTTATTTTACATTTGTTGACCAGGAGAGTCCAACTGAATTACAAGTCAATTTTCAATGGAGGCCCGGGGAGAAAAGCTCCAAGAGAACAAATTTTTACAACACATAGTTTTAAGGACAGACTTTTGACATACAATTTCCACAGAAAAGACTTTGACATACATATTAACTAACAGGATACATTCATTCTCTACAATATAATATTACATTTTAGAAGATATTCCTAAGTTTAGGATTCCTGTGATAGATTTACTATCAGACTAAAAGCAGAGAGATGTAGAATAAGGCTCTGAGAGAGCAGATGATGCTCGCTATAGTTGAGAAGGATAAATTAATTTACAATATGTCTTCTCCTGGTTTTAGTTGCTTATGGAAAGCACAACATTGCTGGGGTAGTTTACCTAACTCCTGGAGAGATGGGATGAGCAGTAGATTACCAGTACTAAGTGGGTATAGTATTATGATTGGTTGGCTTAGCAGAGTTACTTAAGTTAGATGCAGTGTTCTAATGAGACATTAGCCAAGGGGGATACAGGAGCACAGTTGATTATTCAAAAAGTGAGTTTTAACAAGTCTCTTGAACTGTGATGGGGATTTGTTGTCAGTTATGTGGGCAGGAAGGGAGTTCCAGGTTTTTGCTATACAGTGGCTGTAGACAGACTTACCAGCTTCATTGTTATATTTGGTTACTTTGAGGAGGTTTTGTGTGCTAGACCTCAAGGTCCTGGTGGTTATATAGGGTTGCAAATGATTTTGTAGGGCTGGGGTATTTTCAGAGTTATGTATCATTTTGTGGACTAGTGATAGTTGATAGAGTTTAAGTAGTAGTGGTAGTTCTGGCCAATTGAGTTTTTTTAGGCATTCACTGTGATGTGTTCTGAGGGGAAGAGGTTGTAGCAAATTTGGCTATCTTATTATAAAAACTATCAAGTTTGTTTAGGTCAGATTTGCAGAGATTTGTAAGCACGGGGGAGGCATAAAGTAGGGTGGATAGTAGGTGAGTCCTCGCTATTGTAGTTTTGGAGTGGTCAGTGAGGAATTTTTTATTGCAATACAGTAGGCCAAGTTTTTTATGTACTTTTTTATGGTTATAGAAAGATGTAGGTCAAATCTAAGGTGATTATATATTTCAACCCCTAAGAATTTTGTATGATTTGTGGGGGTGATTGTGGTCTTGTTAAAGGAGGAGATGAAGAAAGAATCAGTGGGAAGTGTGGCTCTTTTGGAGTACTAGCTTTGTTTTACTTGGGTTCAGAATGTGCCTTGGGTTTGTAATCCAAGTTTCTGCTAGGGAAAAGCATTCTTGTGTTAGGAAGTGAAGGATGTCAATTGATTTGGCTGCACATATTATGGTGGTCTCATCTGCATATTGCACTATTGAGCCTTTAGGAGTACTGTTTGGGAGGTGATTGGTGAAGAGGATAAGGGTACTCCTATGGAGACTGGTAGGGAGGGGGAGAGTTGGTTTTGCCACATAACAGCTTGTTTCCTTCTCTCTAGGTAGTTTTTGAACCAGGAGATGGCAGGGGTGGTAAGGTTTACAGTTGCTAGTGAAAGGAGGAGTTTATTGTGGTTAACCATATCAAATGCTTTGGACAAGTCAAGGGAAGTTGGCAGATACAAGGAGTCCATTGTTTCTGCGAGTATTGACAATGTTGGTGAATTCTGTGTGGTGGTGGTGCTATGGAAGGGTCTATATTAGATTATTTTCTAGGAGATATTTCATTAGTTGCTTGTGTATTACCCTCTCTAAAATTTTAGATAAAGGGGGTAGTATGGTTGTAGGGTGGTAGTTATTGCATTCTTGGGAGGATCCCCTTTATGTAGAGGGATGATGTGTGATATTTGCCATAGCTTGGGTACTATACAATTGGAGATGGATCTGTTAATTAGGATGGAGACAGAATATGATATGGCTTCTGCAGCCAGGTGGAGACATTCAGCGGGTAATTTATCTGTGGCTAGAGACGTTGGTTTGAGCTTGCAGAGTAGTTTTTCAATGGATTTGGTTGGTTCTGGGTGGAAGCTGAACTTGGGGTAATTGTTAGTTGGGGGTGAGTGGGTGGATTTGCAGGGGTGGGGATGTTGTCATAGGGTTGGTTGTTTGCAAAGGTCTGGATAGTTTCTGTAAAGTATTTATTAAATTGAGTGGGGATGTCTTCTTGGTTGTTATCTATCTTTGGGCTTGAAATGGCCCACAAAGGGCACTTACCTATGAACAGAAACTGATTTTTAGCTGTTAGCTCAGATCGTTAAACTCCAGGTCCACTCTTCTGGTCTCCACTTGACTCTCAAGCAAAATGTGTTGGACTACCATTTATCAAGACTGATGGTTAAGAAGAGCTAACATAACTTTGCAAGCCAGCTCCATAGATATAAAATAGCTGATGACAGTCCAAGAGCAGTGTGCAGCAGTATTTATATAATAAGCAGCCAAAAAGAAAAAGTAAATCCTCTGGAATAAACTGCTCGGTTCTAAAAATTCAGTGGAAAAAAAAAATAAAACACAGCAGAAACACAGCAAGTAGATAAAGCAAGCCAAGACTTTAATAAAAAAAACAATGAGTGCTTTTGCAAAACCACTTTTGCTTCTTCTGATCATACTCAACAAATAAAACACAGTGAACTAAATACAAAGATACTATTCCCCTAGGCCACCCCAACCAATAGACACAAAGACAATTATGATTGTTAAGTAACTAATTACTTAATACTAGCAATTCAAAGACTAAGCATAGTTAAGTCATTAGCAATCTGTCTACTTTAAAAATTATTTTGACAAACATATCTCTTTACATCACAGATGTAGACGTCCCATCTGCAGAGGGATGACTCTTGCCTTCCTCCATTCATGAGGCACGAAGCCTGTTTGGAGGCTAAAGTTAAATATAATTCCAGAAGCCTTGATAGGTCATGTTTCATGCTATTTAGAAGGCATCCTGGGATATTGTCTGAGCCCATTGATGCAGTGTTTTTGGTCTCTGAGAAAGTATTAAATACCTGTTCCCTAGTGATAGTAGGGGGAGTTGTATTTGATGATATTTCCTAATGAAAGGTTGAGAAGGAGAGAGAGAGGGGGGGGGTAAAGTTGGAGCTGAATTTATCAGCCAGGAGGTTTGCTGTACATTTTGGCTGAATATAGGTGGCTCAATTTACGAGTTTAAACAGACCAAGAATCAGGAAATGCACCCTCTAGTTGCAAGAGTGATGAGGCAATTCCAAACAAAATGGAAAAATCAAACCATGTTCAACAGCAAGGCAGTCCTTTATTAAAAATCCACAAAGTAAAATAAATGCTAAAAGCACCTCAGACTAAGCGCTTTTGCCTGTTCTTATTCAGGCATCATCAGAGTCATGGTTATTTTACTTTGTAGATTAATAAAGGACTGCTTTGCTGTGGAACACGCTAGTTTGATTTTTGCAATTTACAATGAGCTCTGCGCACAATAGTATATTGCCTTTGAGGTTGGGGACATAGCTAAAGAATGCTTTGTGGTTGTTCTTGGCCTAGGAGGCCAAACTTACCTCAAATATAGCTTTGGTAGACTGTTTATTTTGTGATATTAACAATTGAGTTGCCATAAAACTGCACATAAATTAACCTGTCTAAACTACCACAGCTCATTACTAATCCCCACTTATATGTATTTTCGTCTTAGTCCTGTTACTATACTTTCCTATAACATGCACAGAAACTTTACTTCTATACTATGGTCCACAATTACTTCACAGTTGTCATCTCTCACCTAGCCTCTCTATTCCACTGTGGAAATTAACCATTTTCTACTCCTCCTCCTTCCAATATCCAATTTGTTTCTCTCTCACTGCCATCCATCAACTGCTATGCACAACTCTACTGAGAAAGGAAGAGGAGACTCAAAACCCTTAGTCCCTCCAACTAAAATCATCAGAGTCTTGGGATCAGTATGCTGGGGTAAAACAGTCATATTCCAGTCGGAAAAAGATTGTTCTTGTCCACAAAATAAAGCACATAAAAATACCCTCATAACTTCATTGGTACTAGAAAATTTGCCTAAATCTTTTCATTTTTTTTTTCATATACTGTGGAGATATCCAGACCAAGGCTGGCACCTAAAATCACCCCTTCCTTAACTACAGTTATGGTCCCACTAATGTCAAGACATATCTATTCATATGAAAGCCATCAACATTTGCCACACTAACTTAGGAAATATTAGAAACATACATATTCTCCATTCAAAGAATGCACAAACACTCATAAATTAGACATCACAGCAGTATCAGAATCATGGCAGAAACCCAAATATTGTGGCCCGTTCAACATAAAATGCTACATTCCATTCTCAGGCTCTAGGCCAAGTATGAGAACAAATGATAATCTGTAAAGAAAAGTAACCATTATCCAAGTTGGGTAATCTGGCAAATAATATAGCACCACTCTACAACCCAATACCTACTTCTGTTCAGCTTTTTTCTCCTTAGCTGAATCTAAGCTTCCACACTGTTAACTGTAATTTTTAAGAAGGTTCGCTGTCACTTGGACACAGACAATGAACAGTGCACTGTAGAACACTATACCCGTCCCAATAACCAGCATCAGATCGTAATTCTGGTAACAATTTCACTCATCACTGCTATTCTCACCAATTGGCCAAATAAGTTCAAAACATCCACAGCTCACCCACCACCACTTAGTGACCATTGCCCAGCATCAATATTACCATTAAAACCAAAATCCATTTAACTGCACCTCTATCTTAACTTAGCACTCCTTCATAAAAAATAAATAAATAAATAAAAATACACTTTCTCTAATTACTCTCACTTGGAAAAATAATTCAGCTAAAAGTAAACTAACTTAAAGCTCAACAACTTTGGTAGGATAAAGTACTGCAAGAAATTAACTTTCTTAATCATAAAATCAAAATGGTAACCACTCCTTTGTTACTGCTTAAATGTACACCACGGGGCCCATCTAGGACTACCACAGTGGACCCAGTAGTTCATGTTTCCAGATCCTCTTCCTTCCCACAGTAACAGTCCTCTGATTTGCAAAACTACCACATCTTTCAGAGCACAATCCCAGGTGTAACTCAACTACCTTGCCACTGGTGAAATTTCCTGTATACATGCTTCCTAAGTTTCACATTCAGTGCAGTTCCCTTGGACCATACTTGACTCACTATGGACCCCTTAACATGTGGAAAGGTGCAAGAATCTGTCCATTAAAAATGATAAATCCCTCCTATTGCATCTCTCTAAACTATAAATAGTCACAGTTTCTCAGCTAAAACAATCACCACAGTGACTTCTCTGATGAGCAGCATGACAAACTGCCAACACTCCTCAGCACAGCTCTCCTTACATTTATTACCATGACTACAAATACTAATGATGGCCTTTCCCTTCAGGTGCACTCCTAACAGGCCTTTCAAAAGAAAAGTTTCACCAATTACAAATCTCTCTTAAATGAACATCAGAATTACTTCTTACAGAACAAGCAGCTGCACTTTTTTACATAGTTAACTTACACCACTCTATTAAAACCTACCTACTTCCTTCGATTACTCCACTTAGTCTTCTAAAATGCATACCATGAGGATCTGTCCAAGGACCTCACATTTTTATCCCATTTTATACATTTTCTCACTTTCAAACTAACAGTCATTCAGGCAATCCTTTACTCTGATAATCTGGTACTTGTCAAGGCATTCCATTACCCAGTCAAACCTTCAGGCCCAGTCAGCCCTTGAACTCTCATCTGCTCATACCTGGTTTATAAAAACAATTACCTCAACATGCTATCACTTGTAAATACAAATAAACAAACCAGTACTTAATCCTGTACTCAAATCATATCCTTCAGCAAGGCAACTTGTATCTTTTCATCATTACAGTTACTTTCCAATATTAGCAATCTACATCAGAAAATGTAAAACTACTTAAAGTGCAAGTTATTCCATTCATGACTTACATTTTTGAAGCAAGAAGTCCTTCTGCCCAACCATAGCTATCTATACCACAACATTATCTGCATCAAATAAAATCTTTTGCATTCAAATATTATAATATCATCTTGGAATTTAACAACCGTCAGTTCTAACACTGCATAATGGTCGTCACTGGTAAACTGGCTCTCGTTGCTTGACCATTCCACCTTCCCCTCTAGTAAGATGCACTATAGAACTCAATGATATACATCAAAATCTCACCATACCATTAATATACTTACCCATATACTTGGTAACACTAGAAAAACATATTGTGCAGATAAATCATCCCTTGTACAGGCTTCACTCACATGTAACAATGTCCACATTTACCAAGGCCTTGAAAGTGTACCTGGCTCTACTTCATGACCAAAAGCATGCAATAAGCCTCTTTACTTGAGAAGTACTTTTTCCTATTTACTTTTCCAACTTTCACTGCATATTTCTGCCAGCATAGCTCTCCTTACAATCCTATAATTCTCTTACCTGAATCTCTGGAGTTTCTCTACCATTTCAGTCACCACCACCACCACCATCATATCTCTGTCAGATCTTCACTTATTCCTTCCTAAATTCTAGACTTTCTTTTTTTATTTAAACTCATGCATCGAGTAACGCATGTCTTAGCTGAAAATAGTCCATTAGACCAGGCCACCTACATCATGATAAACTTGGTTCAAAAAACTAAAAATGGTACTTAAGAAATACTTTCTAAACAAAATAGTGCAGGTAGACAACACACATTTATCATACAATTCAGATCAGAGTTAAAATGTGCAATTCTAAGAGACGATCATTTGTGCCAGTCGTAAAGATGTGCCTTGCGCCACTGTGTCAAATCAAAAACAACCAAGCTCTACTTGCTGTCGAATAGCACCCCCCAAACAAATCACAAGCACTTTTTAGTAGCCATTCAGCATTACTCAAATGAGTGCCCTAAACACAGCTTTTTTCCTACGAAAACCACACTAACACAAAATTTTAATTTTTACCAGTACTGAAGGAGAAAGTTTTTAACATGTTAAAAGTTGTTTCTTCCAACATCTGATAACCTCCGAGTCAAATATCTAACCATAACATTAAAGCCTACTGAGCTTGATAATAATACACTGGTCCATAAAGAAGTCATATGGATCCAAACATTGTAAGTCAAAATACAGGCTTATTCTACCGTTCTCTCCACCTGCAAAGGCCTTCAGCATTCCCATCTATATGCAGTTGAAGCTCTACCTGGAAACAAATATTTAATACAGCTTTTGTTCAAGTCACAGCTCAGGATCTGATTTGCTTGAATTTACTAATATAAGTCTGGTAGGCTCATTCATCTTAGATCTGTCAAGACTGCCATAACACTGTAATTAACAACATGTTAGTCTCCCATGTGAAACAAACTACTCTATCCTTAAAAGAAAATACATTGGTAATTTTGTGGGATAAAGCAGTCAGTGTAATTATTCCCATAGGTTTTGACTTTAGGGACACTGATATTCATCATACATATAAAACATCTCTTCACTGCATTTTTTTTACACTCAGCAAAGGCAAATTTAAAATAAAGTTAATTTATATAAAAAAGGTCTGTGCATGTGTTTGTACTTGTGTGACGGAATCAAAGCAGTAACCTTATCAGTATCTGCTTTAGTGGGATAAGATGCCAGGGTACACGTATATACTATTTAATCTTCAACATATATCTATATGTGAGCTGCAAATATTAATTGATATATTGCTTTTTATGCCAATTGTATTTGTTGACTATATTCAGTATAGCATACACAAAATGTGTTTTAAAAATTATACCATGTTTAGAGCTGCATTCACCTGAAGTGTGGAGCTTTTCTCCACAGGCCAATGACATTGGGGCTCAGCCTGCATCAATTATTCCCTGTTAACAAAAACTATAAAATAAATAAATATCAACAGGTGGGGAAAAGGGATGTCTCTGAGCTAAGTAGTTAAAACAACCATCAATGCCTGTGCTTGCTTTTTGACGTCACAGCGTACCATTTAATGACAGTATTGTTAACATGGCCTTATACAAGCGGCATGACTCACCAGAATATCCAAGCTGTCTCGTCTCAGAGGACAAGTCTCAGCCTTCTCTGGGGCAGGATTGCAAATATAATTCAGTGAAGTACCAGATGGCCTCATGTTGGGAAGGCTTTGGGAACGGAAGTCTTTCACTGCCTCTTCCACCTTCAGCTCATCTCCTGGCTTTGCTGTGGAATGCATAAAAAGGATACTGTAAGACAAGCATTGCAGCATAGATAAGTAATGATATTAAACTGTTCATAAATGTCGTTTTAAGTACCAGAATATAAACACGGATGCAACAAACTTACTTTTCTGTATGAAAAAGTCTTGCTTCATCAGTACTGCGACTCCACCCTTGAGGAGCAGGCTGTGGTTACACTTGTAAATATTTACTTTAACAATATTTGAGTTCCTATTTACTGTAGGTCTAGGCCGTTATCCACATCAGCACAGAAGTACTGTGCCAGAGATGCCAACAGGAACCATTTGATTGTCTGGTATTAATATGTTTGTGCAGGGGATGTGAAAGTGTTACTACTCTGCCTTAAAAACAGCTCTGATTCTCACATAATTACAATAGGACAACCACAGTGAAAAAACATGAAAAATGGCATCATGGAAGTAAGACATGCAGGATGGAATGAAAGTTTACAAAGAACCATAAGAGATCCTTACTACTGCCTATCAGGGGAGCATAACAACACAAAAATGAGAAGAATTTTGTCAACTTTCATAGGGTACAAGATCCCTAGTACAAGGTATAGGTACACCTCATTTGTAGATTACATACCAAACAGCCAATGGCATTGTGTCTGTGGGAGAGGATAAACATTCCATCAATGAAGCATATTTTAAAAGCCTTGCTGTTGATGGGTTGTCCACTGTAAAGGACAGCAGTGTAGATATTTATTTCTTAGTCATACAACATTAGTCCCAAGCTTAAATGTAGCTGGACATGATGAAAGACTTAGGAGTGCATTAGAGGCAGCTTACGTGAAAGGCAAAACAGACCACATGTTAATCAAGTTACAGTCTCTCTTGCTTGATATGGGAATAACATGACAGAAGGTGGCAACTGTATGTTTGAAAAAGAGCTGCTAAAAGCAGCAATATCACTGGACAACTGAACCATCCTGTTGGCAATACAATCAAGCAGAAAGAAAGGTAATAAAGATTTCAGAGGGCAACAGTTTACACTCTACTCACTAGAACAGAAGACTTAGAAAACAGGTCTGAGGCAGGGAACTTTACAATTGCTAGTATAGAGAGAGGAGAGGAGTGGAGAGGGAAACTGGCTTAGTTTCTGGCAGAGTGGCTGAAAGATCTGGTAGGAGAGATTCCAGGACATCCTCTACATAATGTACTGAGACCATAAGACTGGCAGGAGGAGAACAGATGGTACTCTATGAGAAAATATTGTGAAGTACTCCATGAGAAAATATTGTGAAATACCATTCTTTAAGGATAAGGTTGTTGTGTCTTTCGGCTTTTCCCGGTTAGGGGTCGCCACAGCGGAACTCCGGTCCACTAATGATTGGTAGTTGATTTTTACGTGCCGAGTTACCAGCTCGCATGTCTCCACGCAGAAGACACTCTAGCTGAGAATCGAACCAGACAGCGTCTTACTGTGAGGCAACGCTACCGCAGCACCACCACTGCGGGATAAGGTAATGGCTGTTAATTCAGTCAGTGCTAAAGAGGAGTTTCTGATTAATGACCTAAATGTTGAAATAATGCATTTCCAAACAGTGGTATAGCAAATCAACTGTAACCTGCCATCAAGAGTCATAAGTCAAGTTATTGTATTCAGTGATGCTTTGGGTTGCATGGCATGTATCTGTACATGCATGTAAAGTACTGAAGAAGGCAGTGACAGAATAGAGGTTCATAGAATGTTACTAGGCTGACCATGACTAGGGCCCTTACAAGCCTAGCTGCACACCCCAAACCCATTTGGGTTCCAAGTATCTTATGGGGGGCTACATGTTAGTAGGCAGGTAGCTAAGGATTTGTATGGGGTGTTAGATAATTTTCTTACTGATCACCTCTGTTTGTAATGGACTTGGGAACCAGACTGGAGGTAAATTTATGATTTCCCATCCAACTGTCAAGGTTAAACTCTGTTTTACATAGGTGGATATCCTATTCCATAGTGCAAAGATCCTTTGGAACACATTTGTCTCTGCAGTACAGTCTGTTTATGTCACAAGCAAAGTTCAGATCCCTGGATCTAGTGTTTCTGGTGCTGTTTGTTTTGCACATGTACAATAGATCCAACAGGGCTATGTCTGAGGAAGCCCTATAAGCCAGGCAAAGATCTCCGCTCAGCAGCCTGTAGGGGACTGAATACAGAGACAGGAGATTAGTGTAGAACAGGGTATTCATGCCATGAATTCTCCTGATGAGAAATATTTGTGGGAGTTCCAACTGTTGCAAGTGTCTGGTTAGGAACATGCCAAAAGGACCACTGTATTTAATGATGAGTCTGATAAGGGCTAAGTAGAGTGCTACTATAACTTCCTTGGACCAAGATGCCATACTCTTACCTATAAGTCAGGTGGCACAGAATTATTTTTTTATTATCTTAACTACATGTAGATAACTATCTGGCCGTTGACCGACATATGTTCCCAGATCTCCTACTACTGGGTCGACTTTTAGGTTCCCTATTAGAAGACCGAAGACACATTCTTTTGAATGCGTCTTGGTCAAACTCAAAAGCCTGAAACGGCAAAATATTGAAGTGGCTTTTCAGTGAATTCTTTGCCTGG
This sequence comes from Protopterus annectens, assembly GCF_019279795.1. Lineage (NCBI taxonomy): Eukaryota > Metazoa > Chordata > Ceratodontiformes > Protopteridae > Protopterus > Protopterus annectens. The sequence continues at coordinate 1,584,670,024 of NC_056729.1, forward strand.
GAAAGAATTCTCTTGGCCCCTTCATTACTTGCCGTTTTCAGCACTGTAGTGCGTCTTGGAGTTAGTACATTTAAGTAGGGGAGGTGTGGGGGCAAAGCCCCCCACTTAATGTAATTTTTTTTTTTTTTGGAACAGCGATTTTTTTCCCTAGAAAAAAAAATCGCTGTTCTGACAGTTTGAAATTGTAAGCTTTCGCTTTCATAGGGTTGATTAATCACCGTTCGCTTTTTTAAGCATTCAGTGATCTAATATAGACCCGACTTTTAGGGGTGTTTTATCGACGGAATAATTAACTTGGGTTGACAGCTTCCCAAGTGGCATTACAATGCATTTTTTAGCATTGAGATTTAGGCCATGGCTTTAGCATCAGTCATTTGTCTACTTTAAAACCACTTGCAAGATGTTTTTGTCTTGGGGAAATCTATATTAGCTCCTAGTTTATAGCCATTTTTGAACTTGGTGAGTCAGAGGCTTTGAATGTCAGCCGTGACTTCTGAGAAGTAGATGCCAGCATGGCTCTCTGGGATATTCCACTGGTGACCGGTCTTTTGTTGGAGAGATTTTCACTGATCCTTACTTCTTGGGTCCTGTCTGTGAACCAGTTAGCAACTCAATGAGTTATTTAAGGGTCTATGCCTAGCTCAGAGAGCTCATAGACCATGTCTGAATAGGATATTGTATCAAATGCCTTAAGCAGGTCAAGATACGGAGTACCCACCGTTTCACCACTGTCCATTACCTTGGTAACCCTCTCAAAGAATCTGCTAGCCTAAGTAGGCATGACCTTTGTGCCAAACTGGGACAGGTACAGTGTTCCATGGCTTTGCATATTAAGCTTGTTAAACTGATGAGTCTGTAGTTCCCTGGGATGGCTGATGGTCCTCTCTGGGAAGGGGGATAACTTGCAGTCCTCCATTCACTTGGAACACAGCCCGTTTCAAGGTAGTACTTGAAGAGTGCCTCAAGCAGTCCTGATAGATCATATTTTAGACTGCTAAGGAGGCAACCAGGGATGTTGTCAGGAGCCATGCAGGTGGTGTTCTTGGCTTAGCGAGTGCTGCCAGCATCTGGTCCCTACTTGTAGCTGCAGGAAGTATGCTGGAGAGGATTTCACCTGATAGAGCTTGGGGAGTGGAGTGGAGGGGTGAAATCTGAGCTAAATTTATCAGCCAGTAGATTGGCTATGTCACTGTGATCAGTGTAGGTGGTACCTTTCACCACTAATTCAGCACACTGTTGTGTATTACCTCTAAGTTTCTGGACATCGCTGAAGAAGGCCTTTTGATTGCCCTTAGCCTGAAAAGCTATCTGACCTCATAGTTGGCCTTGATGGACTTGATTAGACCTCTTAGTTTCTTGTTTAGTTGTATAATACAGCGTTTGTCATTAAAGGAGTTGCTTTTCCCGATTTTAGCCATGCATTTTCTTCTTCTATTACATACCTTGTTTATGTGAGGATTCCACCAGTGGGGTTTAATTTTAGTGTTTGTTTTGGGTTTATTTCTGTTAGGCATGGTAGCCTCTATGCAGCCATTCATATGTTTGTATACTGATATGTGAATAATTCTGCATAGATAGCTGTGGTCTCAGGGTTGGAGAGAGCCTTGAATTTTGACAAACTATTTCTTAGTAGTATATAGTTTTCTTTGAACAGTTCCTAATTGTTACTGGTTTAGCTGGATTTTTGGGGGTACTTGGTTGAATGGTGAGTGCCTTGAGTAGGTTTAGATAAGTGTTATGAGAAACTAGGGGCATAGATGTTGACCTGTAGCTAACCATGATATAGTGAGGGACCTTACCCTTTGATGACTTGGATATAGATAAGCACCATTGTATCATCATGTTTAACCAACCTGGAGGTATGTTTGTTGCTAACATGGATTGAGACTCCTCCACCTTTGGCCCCAGTCTGTGCTGTTGTTGGTGTAAATGTGTGGAAGGCACCGTAGCCTTGCACTTCCAGAGTACTTTCTATGGCTTTAAACCAACTATCAGTCATACCATGGATTTTTACGTTCTCCAGACTGAGGAGGGCTTGAAGGATGTGAAGTTTTTTGTTTACACTCAGAACATTGAGCAGTAACACCTTAAGGTTGCTCGAGGAGTTTTGCACTATGTTGGTAGTTTTGTATTTTTAGCATTGCCTAAAAAAGCTCCATGTGGGTGGATAAAGTTTTAGCCAATATCTAAAAGCAACCCATTCTTGGCAAAACAACGTGGTCTTCTGACCATGTTCTCCCATGCTGACATATATTGGATCCCTCTTGAGTGACACCAGAATCTAAACCAATTATTAAAATCAAATTTGTATTCAAATGTTGGCATCATCCTTGGTGAAGATAGTTATGAGCCTTGCATTGAGCAGCATTCTATCAGTTACACTTATTCCTAGAGATATATAGAAGTGTTTTGAGTTACAGACACCCGACAGAGAGACAGACTGGGGGGCTGCCAGAGAGGATAAGAATAGTGGGGGAGGACATAGCAGAAATAGCCATGATGTGAGAAGCTTGGTGAGGGCCCCCCATGGAAAGAGAAAGGTGCAATAGAGGAGAGAAAGTTTCAGTCAGTTATGGAGGAAGGAGACAAAGTGCAGGGATTGCTCCATGTTTAAAAACGATTGCTCCATGTTTAAAACTATGTGACACAGAAAATGAGGATGACTATTAGTCTTATCAATCTTCAATGAGCTCATGGAGGCAATAAAGAAAGACCAGAGATAAGACGGGTAGAAAGGCCAGGAGAAGCAGAACTGTTTCAAGGATGGAAGTCTTACGCTATTGTTGGGTGTGAATGGAGTATGACTGGAAATCAACAAATCACAGCACCACGAAAATGGGAAAGAAAGAATGAGGTCCATCTGGCTCTACTTAATACTGGCTATCCATTTTAAATTTTTTCTGTCTCTCATGCCATATGAGATGTGGTCTTGGACATTGAAGACATATGCTGATGAAGGGAGGAATTCTAGATGAATCCACAATGGCACCACCACATGGGAACAGGAGGAGGGGCTGATGCTACATATGACTTCAGTGATATGGCAGTCATCTGAAGCTGGTAAAATTACTCAATTTCATGTAATTTGTCCTCTGTGTGAGATGGACAGTGGCCTGCTTTGAAGCTAATCTTTTGTATTCCATACAGTGTTAACACCTTCTGTTTTTATAGAATAGAAATAAGCTGATATTTCCATCTTTGCCTTTACGTTTTTTACTAGATAATGTTGCAGATTCATACTCTGAAGAGTGTGTGTGTGTGTATAGAGGACTGAAGATGGTCAAGCTACAGCTGCAGAAGTATGTAGTGGGCACAGATAAGATGTTGAATAGGAGAATTTACTGTAAAGAGCATATTACATTGTCGCAGTCAGAATGTAAAATTTATACAATTTACATATTGTTTCTCGATGAGTTTAGATGAAAGTGGGTAGCTGGGTTATCAGCTAATGTCTGTACTTCCATTGGGGGAAAAGAAGAGAAGGGGCACTTTGGGAGAGGTGGAAGTAGATTGGTGCTTTGGAGACGCTTATTAAGCACTTGTGGGAGGGTCCTGAGATGGCAGTTATGGAGTTGTTTGTCATAGGGAAAGCAAGGAAATAACTAGAGTCTGTATGGCTTATGAGGACAAGAATTATGCTGAATGCATTATATGAGTACAAGCAACATCCAAGAACACTTACTGCTTGGGGGGGGAGGGGCAGTCATAGGTTATTTGGGATGAATGGCACAAAGGCTAATGCAGCACAGCTCCAGGAATGCAGGGGAGGTCCCCAAAGTGGGGGAGCAGGGGGATGTATTATTTTATAACTTTGGATGTGGGGTATTAAGAGTGACACTAAGATGGAGTTTGGACTAACGTAACAATAAACAAGGTAGATGTGGTGATGTTGCAAGAAATGACATTGAGAATGCATGACATGAGGAAGAAGGGAAGAGTTTTTTCATGGCTAGGGTCTGCATGTTCAAAGAGAGTGGGAAAGATGGGAATTAGGAATAATGGGACATGCACTTTCTAGATAGGAAATTTGAGACAATGCAGTTTCATGATAGGACTTCAAAGATGGCTGAATGTCTGGATGTAAATAGAGGTTTGAGTAACAGCTTGAGGTGAAAGGTAGGGGAGACAGAAACCTTTTATATTTTGATGGACAAATGAATGCAAACTAGTAGATTGGACAGCTTCCTGGTGAACCATATGAGGGTATGGGTGGGTGGGGAAAGTAGAAAGGTTGCATGTAATGTACGAGTGGTGATATCAGAATGGTTTGTGGACAAATGGAGAGTAAAAGATGGAATTGAAATATGAGTAAGTGCAAATAAGAGCAAGTTACATGATGGCTAAAAGAAATAGTGAGACAAATAGGTCAGAAAAACAGGCAAGAAGTGGCTATGGTAGGAGTGGCTGAATAGGAGGGGAACAAGATGGGATGGATGAGACTCTGTCTAGGGGATGGAAGCAGCAAAGGCAAGAGGGCAAGATTAGAAAAGGCGAGGCTGTGATTAGGATGTTACAATGGCAAAGCAGAGCTAGAGATGGAGATGCAGTGAAGAACAGGATTAGGAGACTGTGTAAGGAGTTCAAGGGCTTGGGGGGATGTGACACTGGGATGAAGGGGAACTAGCTGATGAGCAAAGGTTGACCGGGGCACCAAGTTATTGGTGTGCAGGGTAAATAAGAGGGAAAAAGTCTGGGTGCAAGTGATATGAAAGGAAACCAGGATCAAGGAAGCCAGTAATAAAAGGGATTGAGGAATTGTTAGAATTCTGTGTGCTAAATTATACAAGGAAGGTTGGTTCACAGCACATGCTTTAACAGAGGCACTAGGAAAGCTGCAAAACCTATAGATGTAAGGGAGGTAGTAGCAGGAATTGGGATATTAAAACCAGGGAAGGTATGTGGGGGGTTGACTGCTTTTCAGGGGATTACTACTGCTAATTTACAGTTCCACACCCTGGTTTGGATTGATTTAGAGATCAGTTTAGCATGTGATGAAACTGCCGGGTCCCATTAAGCCATGTCATAAAAATAAAGTAGCAGTTTGCCAGGTCCCTGTAACATTTTTGCTAAGTGAGATTGTGTCTTTCGGCTTTTCCCGGTTAGGGGTCGCCACAGCGGAACTCCGGTCTGCTAATGATTGGCAGTTGATTTTTACGTACCGGCTTGCCAGGCCTGATGCACAACCTTGAACGAAGGTACGCCCATTCACACATGTCTCCACGAAGAAGACGCTCTAGCTGAGAATCGAACTGGACAGCGTCTTACTGTGAGGCGACAACGCTACCGCAGCACCACCACCGCGGTCAATACAGGTTACTTTGGAAATGTATACTTGCATGAAGGAAGCCCTTTATTAAGAACTCTGTTTATACATAGACATTACATTTAAATGGCTAATTTGATATACATACTGTCAAAAGATAATGATAAATCCTGTGAAACCTGGAATTCTTTAGAAATAATGATTGCAACTTCTTTGGAAACATGGCTTGTTTAGGGTAATTTTTCTTCTCAGAGCCTGCTGACAACAATTACCATCAAGTGTTTTGCAATAGACTACAATGCGTAATAAACAGTTGTGGTTTACATTAATCCAGAGTATTTTTCTGCAGAACAAAAATTATGCATTACTTTTACTCACTTTTGGACAAAGCACTGCTTGTATGATTTATTGACCACAAGAAAAGCACATGGAATAGTGAAAGGAAATGAATAACTGGTAAAAAGTAAAAGAGACAGCAATTATCTCTACAAAATCTCTGGCATTAATTAGATTTTACTATATTGTTTTTTTTTAAACTGATACAGACATCTGTAAAGACACCATACCAGATAAATTTGTAGATTACACAATCTCTAATAGCATCATGTTACAGAATGCTACTTACAAATCAGAACATAAAACCAGAATTGCACGACCTTTTATTCATGAACTTCTACAAACAAATAAACCCGCTAAAACACTGTCCATTCCTCCCCAGAACTGCACATGAAAAGTTATTTTATAATTAAACATGAAACTGTACTTGTGGTACAAGGAAATTCTGAGAGTAAATTGTCAATAAGAACCAGTCAAAATGTTTCACAAAGCTGTGTTGCAACACTTTCTGATCTGAAGTATCATACAACAATTTGCATGTATACTTTAATTCAGCTTGTAGAGGGAAATTCCCTGGAATGTTTTTATGAGAGGTTAGGTCAGACTTCAGTAACATAATGTTCATGCCAGAAACTAGGCTGGTTATGCATTGCCAGCAGGTATACACTAAAAGTACCCATGTGCTCCCAGCGTAACCTTGGGTGGGAGATGATAGACATTGAAAGTAATTGTTTACTGTCTGGGTATGTATCCAATCTATTAGCTTCAGGTTAGCTCACTTGTAAATACAAGATTTACAAAAGCCTGTAATTTTGAATGAGAGAATTTTTTTTAACGGATATTCTCCTGAATGGAGTAGGGATGGAGAAAGTAATCTTCTGGAAAGATGATCTACGTACTAAACTACAGGAAAACAAATTATAAAGCAGGAATTTGTTACTCATGGTATAAGCAGTCAAGTAATATATGCAATGAAATGTAAGTAAACATGTCCAAAAGGACTTTGTATACAAAGAAACCCTCAACCAGCAAGTATGAACCTATCACTAGATGCACTGGCTATACAATGGTTTCAAATTCTACTTGGGCAACAGGCTGTTCTGTGGGAGAACAACTTATCTCCCTATCTCCCCATTGCACTCGATGTCCCCCAAGGCTCTAGATTAGGACCTCTACTATTTTCTATTTTTATCAATGACCTACATTCTCTGCAATACCTCAAGCTACCTCAATGCAATATGCAGATGACTCCATAGTAATATGCTCAGCCACCTCTCCATCAGACCTTCAGTCCCTCACGCAAAATGTGTTTAACACAGTCGAGAAATGGTTACTACACCATTGCCTCATCTTGAATCCTAAAAAAACAAAAACTCCTACTATTTACTCCCACCCGTACGGCCTCTCCACTTAACTTTACTGTTACATCAAACAACAGTACCATCATATCTCCTGCTACTAGGGGTACTAACTGATAATAACCTTAACTTTGATACATTAACAGTGATGTGCGTGTTCATGGGGAATGTAGGTGTGTAGTGGTGTTTTCGTGTGTTTGTCTGTGTAGTGCGACCTTGGAGTTAGTATATTTAAGTAGAGAGGGTGTGCAGGGGGGCTTGTCCCCCTGCTTGTATGTAAGATGTGTGTGTTTGTGAGTGGGGAAAGGTGTGTATATGTGTTAGTGTAGGATTCACGTTTCTGGGGTTTCGAGATTGTAAGGCTTCGGCTTTATGATCTCGAAATTCTGAAATTCGATATTTCAGGATTATAAAGTGAACCTATATTCATATATAAATAAATGTGTGCATGGATATATATGTAATGGACATTAAATATAGAACCTGATGCTGCTGATTTATGACTATATCTTTGCCAAAATTTGAATGTGTACAACACTGCAAATGTAGAAAAACATCTTAACAGTAGACTAGACATAACACAATATCACACCTGAACTCAGAAGGATAAAACTTCCCCCCTCCCCTTCATTATTCTTAGTCTGGAGTTGCACAACCTTGGAAATGAGCACAGTTCTCTAAAATAATTTCAGTACTGTACCCTTGTCTAATATTGTGGGATTCTCGAGTGAGAATAATTTAGTAGTGGGGTTGGGAGGGCAGAAGGGACCTTCTCCTCGTTAAGCATAGGTTCATAGGTAGGTACTAGGCTATCAGCCCTGGGGCCTGTATAAGCCTAGCAAAAAAGGTTCCCTGGCTTTTGCCACCCAAGAAAATTATTTTCATGTGCCCCTGTCAAGCAGCGCCACAGAAGTAATCCCCGGGGTGAATTTTCTATTTCCCATCCAGTTGTCAAGATTTTCTTAAAGAGGGACAATGAGGAGCTTTGCTTGACATGAACGGGTAGTTTGTTCCCGAGTATGGGAAGTCTCTGGGACAGGAATCTATTCCTCCAGCATGTTCTGTTTATTGTGATGACAAGGTTTAGGTCCCTGGAGCATGTGGTACAGAGAGATTGGGATTTCTTAAGTGTAGCATGTCCAACAGCTCTTGGTTTGACATGGCTTTGTATGTTAGGCAGAGATCGCCTCTGAGTAGGTGATATGCGACAGAGTAGAGCTGGAGTTTTTTGAGCCGGTCTGCATACAGCATAGGGCATCTGTTTAAGGCCAGTAATCCTCTAAGTGAGGTATTTCTGTGGCCTTCCCAGTTGTTGTAGGTGTCTTGTGAGATACATGCCAAATGGGGTATTATACTCTCTAATGGGTCTGAAGAGGGATGAGTAGAGAGGAACAATGATCTTCTTTTTTGTAGAAGAGAACCCTTTTGTGATGAGGTGTGCCACGTAGAAAGATTTCTTGACTACTGTGGCGAGGTAGTTATCAAAGGAGAGACTACTGTCCATCTGTGTCCCGAGGTCTCTATCACACTTTTAGCGTTTTGTGAGCTACTGCCTATGTGGTAGTTCATGGGTTCACGTTTTTCCCAAAGGAGATAACAATGCACTTCTTGGCACTGAGCTTGAGGCCATGACTTTGACACTAAGCATCTGTCTCTGTGAGGCCCTTTTGTAGAATGTCCAGATCATTAGGTGATTCTATTACAACTCCCAGTTTGCATCTGTGAACTTTGTTAGACAAAGACCTTCTGTGTTGGCCCACACTTCAGAGACATAGATGTCAAACAGGAGAGGAACCAGAACCGAACACTGTAATACTCCACTCGCCACTGGTGTGAAGTCAAACTTTGAGTCGGCTACTTTTACTGTGTGGGTTATGCCAGAGAGCCACTTGGCGACCCATCTTGAGTTTATCTATAATTCCAAAGTGGGGGATGGTATCGAAAGCCTTGGTGAGGTCAAGACAGGCTGTGTGCACTACCTTGCCCTCATCTATGGCTCTGGTGACTGCTTCAAAGAAGTCAATCAGGTTTAGTAGACATGATCTCCCTAACTACCTTATGTCTATTTATATCTGCTCTCTCTCTATTGTTGCTTCTCTTTCTTTAATCTTATACTTCCTCCTTGGTATTAAAACATGTTAGAATGTTCAACATTGTGTTACTTAGATTCGCTAGAAAGTTAAGTGCTGTTCTTTCAGTTAACTTATTACATTTCCTTTTCCATGTTCTTTCACTTGTTTTTTCCTGTTTTTAGATATAGGTAATAATGTGTATTATGTCATTTGTCCTCATGATGTATCTCCTTTTGTCTATATGTGGAGCTTTTCTCCCAGGGCCTCTGCTGAAAATGGAAATATATCCAGTTGGACTAGCCCGGTCAACAAATGTAAAATAAATAAAATAAATAAATAAATCTATCTTTTACAAACCCAAACGGAGTGGGGTCCAGGGTTTGGAGGTTACCTATGTCTTTGTTTATAAGCTCCAGGATGATATGTTCCATGCCCTTGCAGACCAGGTTCATCAGGCTAATGGGGCGATAGGTTCCAGGGTCCATGGTGGCACCCCCTTTGTGGAGTGGGATAACCCTTACTGTGCGCCATTCAGTAGGCACATAGCCTGAGGTGAGGCTATGAATAAACATGGTACTTAGGTGGGGTGCCAGTTCGTTCTGTAGTTCGTGCAGTATGCATCCTGGGATGTTGTCTGGTCCCATGGATGCTGTGTTCTTGGTTTTGGAGAGTGCAGTCTTTACTTGTTCATCCGTGATTACATGGGCTTTGCATTCTTCCGGTATTAAGAAGGGGGTGAGGGGGTAAAATTAGCACTGAACCTATCTGCCAGGATCTTGGCAATATCGGTTGGTTCGGCATACTTAGTGCCATTGTGCTGTAGCTCAGAGCAGATCTGAGTGTTGCCACTGAGATTCTTGACATAGCTGTAGAATGCTTTGTGACTGTCTTTGGAATCAGTGGCGATTTTATTTTCATAACTGGTTTGGAAGATTTTATGCAGGATCTCAGCTTCTTGCTGAGGCTAACCTGGGAGTTCCTCCATCTTAGTATTTTATACTTTTTTGCAACAGCTTCTTCCTTCTGTTGTAGAGTTGGTTTATAGGCAGGGGACCACTAGATTGGCTTTCTTTTTTGAAGGATAGCGTCTTGGTTCTGTTGGGGATGGCACGATCCATGCACTCGTGTATGTGCTTATACAGTGCATTTGTGTAAGATTCAGCAGTCGTACCTCTACTTTCCATCTGCATGGGTGTCGTGAAGTTTGCCACTTCTGTCTTAAGAAGCATGAAATTGGCTTTGGAGTAGTTTTTGATGGTGGTTTCCTTAATGGGTGGTGGTGGGGGGTGGGATATGGATGTCTAGGGGATTAGCTTGTGGTTGGGACTTGACCAGCAAGGAGTTGATCTCTGGTGTGGAACACCAGTTACCCATATTGGTAATGACCAGGTCCAGGATATTGTTGCCCCTGGTGGGGGTGTGGACAAGCTGATCCAAGACATTGGAATTTATGAATTCCAGAAAACGTTGAGCAAATGAGTTGGTACATGAGTAGTTTTCCCAGCTGATGGTGAGGTAGTTGAAATCGCCCATAATTAAGGTATTGGGTTGTACCTTAATATTTTACAATATCTTAAGAAATGAAGAGTGGGAATACTAGGGCATGGTGGGGGATCTGTAACAAGCTACAACTTGGACTGCAGTTCTGCCTAGTGTTAGTTGCACTTGGATAATTTCAGATGCATTACATTGAGCAACTAGCATCTACAGCAAATGGTTCCATTAGACAAACATGTTAACATGTCCAAGGATTTTTTTTTTTAACATTTACTCTAACCCCAATGATCCCACGGTGGTGGTGCTGTGGTAGCGTTGTCGCCTCACAGCAAGACGTTGTCGCATTCGATTCTCAGCTAGATCGTCTTGTGTGTGGAGGCATGCGTGAATCAGCGTGCCTTCGCTAAAGGTTGTGCAGCAGGGCTGGTAACTTGGCACATAAAAATCCACTACCAAACATTAGCGGACCGGAGCTCCGCTGTGGCGACCCCTAAATGGAATAAGCCAAAAGACGCAACAACAACTCTAACTCCAATGATACAGTATCAGAACAAATCTTTACATCACACTTAAATAAGCAGCAGTTTAAGTGCCTAACCCAATTGTAACAGAATTAGCAGTTGATTCAATAGGGCAGCTTGCTACTACACATCACAATCAATAAAGCTAAATGACATACCGAACAAAACAGAAGTACGAGAAGAGAATTCCTGAAACCTACCCAACGGCCTTCTTCCAAATACTTAAGTCCTTCTGCTCCAGTTACAGACAAGTAATTCACCATGGCCAGGCTGAAAAGCTGCAGCAAAGACTTAGAATGACAGGCACTTAAAGTCATTGCAGCTATTGCTGCAACACAGTAGCACCTGTATGCTAATTAAAGGTGGAGCCCATCGAAAGCAAGGTCAAGCCGCTACAAGCTAAGGACCTGCAGAGCAAGTAACATGTTCTGACTAGCTAGTTTATCTTTTTTTTTTTGATTTTCCTCATTTTTAAAGCAACATCACTTTAAAAGGCCAAAGCTAGCAGACAGCAGCAAATGTGCATCATTACTCCAGGCTTATCATGGGAAAATAAATGGACTTTAGCGGCAAATACACCTCTCATTTGTTATAACTTACTGTTATTTTTGTCCTCAGAACTGTTAAAGAGAGTACAAACATTAGAGAATTACATAATTAAGCCTACATAAATTCTCATTATTAATTATACTGAATTCAGTATTTAAGCCCTTCGTGTTGCAACTTTATTTGATGGCAGGTTTAGAAATATGATGGCAAGAAAGCAATTCTTCACCTTTTTGTACCTCCCTGAAACACCCACCCCTTATACCCCATGGAAAAATGTATTTTTAACATAAATCTTAATTTGCTGAAAAGTTTCACATACGAGCATTACTGGACTCTTGACTTTCAGGCACATTTAAATGACATCTGCACATGTGGAATTTGCCAGATTATCCACTACTAATACTGTATTTAGTCCCTCCTTAGAAGTTACTCTCAAGAGAAATTCCTCAAGATACTTAATAGTTTTGCGAGTGCAACAATGTAACAATCGGCAGAAGAGTAACTAAACATCAGTTCTGGAAAGCTAGGAAATTACTTCCAGATACACATGAAGCAGCCACAGTGGTGGGGAACTGAGCTGGTGGAGTCCTTCTGCCTGAGTGTCATCCTGGGACAAACCTGGAAGCGCAGGTATTGCAACAGGAACTAAAGTGAGCACAGGCCTAGCAAAAGTGCACGTGAGTGCGAGGAAGTGTGCAACCTACACTGATTCAGACGATTAGGCACTGCAACACACTACCTGATCCACTTTGTGTAAAGTACAGGATGTAAGCAGCAGTGAAAACAATTCTCTTACAGCAATGATTCCCCAACCTGACATCTGCTTTTATCAGTGTTCCCACTGCACTGTGCCACCTGGAGTCGGGGAGAAAAAAAGGACAATATGGAATGCAGGCTTGACAGCTATAGTTAAGTGGAGAGGAGAAACCATTATTTTATAAAGTTTTCTCTCAATGAAAATATAACTCAAAGTCAGCTCAGGCAGAAAGGAGTAAGGCAGGATAAAAACACAGCATAAGAGTACAGCTGTGACCAAGAGTGAAGGAATACAACTGGCCACTGAAAATAATAAATAAAGCCGATGAAATGACTGTAAGCAAATTATCAAACTGGAAATGGGAAAAGGATCTTGTAAGGGTAACAAGTTCTGTGACTTAAATGGTTCACTATGCACATGACACTTGCAACACAAGAAGCTTTGTATTAATGCTTCTGCGCCCAGATTTGTAAATATTGCAGACACACAAGATTCATGACTGATTGCTAACTTGAACACAGACAGTTGGAAGAATAAGACTAGTTGCAAGTGAAGCATTATACATCGGTCACAGGAGGAAATACGAGTCCTCAATGAAGTGGAATGAATTCATAACTGATCACAACATGAATCAAAAACTGCTGAGGAGGAGGAAATTGGTATGGCTGTAGATACAACAGAGAGAGAAAAAAAAACATTTAAAAAGGAAAAAAGAAAGAGATTAACAGAACGTAATCAACAATCCAACCAGCCTAAGGAATAACAACCTGGACCTGGAAATCAACTGTTTAAGCTAATAATTATGGAGAATTATATGAATGATTCAATTACAGCTAAAATAAGTGGTCTGTACAATTAAAAAAAAAATATGACCGGCTCATGGCCCTCAGTGTCTCTATTGTTCTGCTTCTGAGTTGGGAAGGTGGCCTAATGGTTAAGGTGTTAGCCTTACAAACACAAGGTGCAGGGTTGGAGTCTCACAAGGGATAATTGGCTAGGCTTAAAATGGCTTGCAAGGGCAGTTAGCCTAGTACTAATCTATGAACCTATGAATCTATGAACAGTGTGGGTTATGCTTGAAAAGAGCCCTCTGACCAGTGAACATATGCGATTATGCAATGTGAAAGTAAGTAAATAAATAAACCTTGGGTATAAAAATACAACCATAACATATGAAATCAAACATGCACAGTATGGACTGTGTAAGACTTACCAGTGGACAACAGAGCATTAAAACCATCACAAGAACAAGTGATGTAAAGTATATTGTATTGGTAATCAGTAGAGTTGAAAAGTTAGCAAAGAACCCCCGTTTTTTTATGCCACACAGTGACTACATGAACAGAAAAGGAACATCTATCGTGTAATCTCTGCTCACGAGGAGGGGAAAGAAGAAAAAAATTGCAGTAGTAGTACAATCTTTTGATGGAAAACACTGAGATGCTCTTAAGTATTTGGGTGAATTTATTGAGCTGGCTAAATTAACTACTATGAGAAGCAGGGGAAGGAAAGAGATAAAGGAGACAGAATAGTGAGGAATCATGAAAGAACTAATAACTCCTTCAACAAAAAAGAGACAGGAGAAAACATATGGAGCATTTCTCCCTGGGCCTCAGCTGAAAATTGGCTTTGTTCCAAGTCGGACTTTCCCAGTTAACAAATGTTAACTAAATAAGAACAAATTGGAAAGTGAAAAAACATTGTACAGACTTTTTTTTTTTTAAATGTTTTACTTTAGCTCTCTGACTAAGCACAGAGAATTAGAAGAAATGCTAATATAGCAGAATGTAGGGGATTTACTGCATGGAGAAGATTTGTTTTTGCATGCAGAAATAGTCCAAATAGGCAGTGCCCTTTTACATTGTGTACCAGAGTTTAAAAGCTCTAGGGCAAATTAATACTTCATCATGTGACAACCATTACCAGGAATTCAGTTTATATAGCACAGCTAACTGACAAAGTAATATCATAAAGGTTTAAATCAGTAATCAGTCCCTTATACTTCGCACTGATTAAACCAATTTTGAAATACAAAGTCCACTTTGGGATGTATCTCACTAAACACAATATATAATTAGAAAGACTCCAAAGGTTATTAACCTAAAGTCGCTGAGCTATCAAGAGATGTTGGAAGCTTCATAAATTTATTCAGCGCTTTACAGACTTTTCTGGGGACAGCTCCATCTAGACCCAGTTATCGTGGACCTACTTGTACCTTTGCAAGTCCAATATTTCCATCAGTGCCAGAACCAGGGACTAGATACATAAAACACTGGAGGCACAAGTTTATAACCAGCATCTGCCAATCCTCTGGTATAAACTTCCATTTCACATTACATAGTTTACAGTATACAGTGACTGTTTAACATATTTTAAGTTGCCGTCTACCAGGATATAATTTTTTTGTGGTAATCAGGGTTGCTGTCAGATAATTCTGAGTTTACAAAGTGCTAGTCAGCCATTTTGAAACATTCTTGATGCCTACATCAATCTAAATGCAACATAAATTAGAACATGGTAGAGGGATTATTATTATTAGGCCTCATTTCTCTATGGCCATCCTGGGGAATGTACGTACAGCCTGATGGACAACACTAGCAAGGTGTAAATGGTCATAAGACTCAATAACCTTGGAATATCTATGAATCTATAAACACTAAAGTCTAAAACAAATGAAGTAAAGAAATGTAAAATTAAATTTTTATACAATTGTAGAAATCTTTTTCAGTGAATAATATTTCCAAAATAATAATAATGTTGAAAGATGCATTAGAGGCAAAATGCTCTAAAGATAAATGAATATAACAGTCACAAGTAGGGGCTGAGGTTTGTTTAGTTAAAGCGATACTAACTAAACAAGATGTGACACAAGTTCATATCAATAGTTTTCAGCTGGTTTGGACTATATTATGACGTGAGGAGTGACATTTGTTGCAGCTGACACAGCATCACATCTTTGTATATACTAGGAGTGAGGAAGAGGGAAGTACAAGTGCTCTTATTGTTAAGAAAGAATGTACAAGGTTGGTAAGCCCGAGTCATTATAGCTATATTAAACATTATGCCAGTTGTATGTATTAAATAAAAACCTGAGAGCTATGTGAGGGAGATAAAATTAAAGCTACCCTGCTGCTATTTAGGCTGTCATGGTAATTAGGTCTGCCCAGGGCAGCAGGTGTTTCTAGATTGCAGACCATTCATTTTTTTGTTTTTAATTTAAAAAGTTTAATATATCATGATTTTAGTTATTTATAAGAATAAACTGTTGAGGGGTTGATGAATGAAGAGAATGAGAGGGAGAGAAGGTTGGATGATGTAGGGATAGTGAATCATGAACTACAATGGATTAGCAAGGAGGAAGTAAGGATAGCTATGAAGAGAATGAAGAATGGAAAGGCTGTTGGTCCAGATGACATACCTGTGGAAGCATGGAGGTGTTTAGCTGAAATGGCAGTGGAGTTTTTAACCAGATTGTTAAATGAAATCTTGGAAAGTGAGAGGATGCCTGAGGAATGGAGAAAAAGTGTTTTGGTACCGATTTTTAAGAATAAGGGTGATGTGCAGAGCTGTAGTAACTACAGAGGGATAAAACTGATCAGTCACAGCATGAAGTTATGGGAAAGAGTAGTGGAAGCAAGGTTAAGAAGGGACATGATGATTAGTGATCAGCAGTATGGTTTCATGCCAGGAAAGAGCACTACAGATGCGATCTTTGCTCTGAGAGTGTTGATGGAGAAGTACAAAGAATGTCAGAAGGAGTTGCATTGTGTTTTTGTAGACTTAGAGAAACCATATGACAGGGTGCCTAGAGAGGAGTTGTGGTATTGTTTGAGGAAGTCAGGAGTGTCAGAAAAGTATGTAAGAGTGGTACAGGATATTTACAAGGGTAGTGTGACAGCGGTGAAGTCTGTGGTGGGAGTGACGGATGCGTTTAAGGTGGAGGTGGGGTTACATCAAGGATCAGCTCTGAGCCCTTTCTTATTTGCAATGGTGATGGACAGGTTGACAGACGAGATCAGACAGGAGTCCCCGTGGACTATGATGTTTGCAGATGACATTGTGATCTGTAGTGAGAGTAGGGATCAGGTGGAGATGACCCTGGAGAGATGGAGATATGCTCTAGAGAGAAGAGGAATGAAGGTCAGCAGGACTAAGACAGAATATATGTGTGTGAATGAGAGGGAGGATAGAGGAATGGTGAGGATGCAAGGAGTAGAGGTGGTGAAGGTGGATAAGTTTAAATACTTGGGGTCAATAGTTCAGAGGAACGGTGAGTGTGGAAGAGAGGTGAAGAAGAGAGTAAAGGCAGGATGGAGTGGGTGGAGAAGAGTGTCAGGAGTAATTTATGACAGACGAGTGCCTGTAAGAGTGAAAGGGAAGGTCTGCAAGAGGGTAGTGAGACCAGCTATGTTATATGGGTTGGAGACGGTGGCATTGACAAAAAGGCAGGAGTTTGAGCTGGATGTGGCAGAATTAAAGATGTTAAGATTTGCACTGGGTGTGAAGAGGGTGGACAGGATTAGGAATAAGTATATTAGAGGGTCAGCACAGGTTGGAAGGTTTGGAGACAACGCCAGAGAGGCACGATTACATTGGCTTTGACATGTGCTGAGGAGGAATGCTGGGTATATTGGGAAAAGGATGCTAAGGATGGAGCTGCCAGGTGAGGAAAAGAGGAAGGCCTAAGATAAGGTTTATGGATGTGGTGAGAGAGGACATGCAGGTGGTTGGTGTGACAGAGCAAGATGCAGAGGACAGGAAGAAATGGAAACAGGTGATCTGCCGTGGCGACCCCTAATGGGAACAGCCGAAAGAAGATGATGATGATCAGAATAAACTGTTCTTTGGGACACTCATATTAGTTTGACTATGTATGGGATGTAGAAATAGGAAAAGGTGTTATGTACTTGCAAGCTGCTGGGTTGTCTTTTAAAAGAGCTCAGAAAGCATGAACATATAATCATTTACAAGGAGGCTGTTATGTCTCCTGTCACCTAACTCCATCCAATTCGTTATGTTCAAGTAGTGCTACTATGGGTCTAGTAGGGCTGTGAGCTATACCAGTAACACAACAGTTCACACTGACAGTGTTTACTTTATAGATTAAAGCCTCCTCTCCAATTCTACCTGCTGCTGTGATTTGCCCTACAAACTGAGATACTCAATTACAGTTAAGATCATAGGTGCAAGTGGTGCGTGATTTTACTTTGAAGTGTATTATAACAACTACTAAAGAAAAGTTGGGAGGTTCAGCTGCAGATCAATGCACATTTTACAAACTTCCTTTAAAGAATACAAATGAACAGAGAGCAGACAATTACTCGGCTAGGTTTTGATTGGAACAGAGTAAAGTGATTATTAATTACAACGATGAAGTACCACAAGATAGAGCAAGTACAGCAGTGTGTAGTAGTGGTATAGGTTTAGCAATATCTAGTAGTACTAGTAGTAGTATTATAAGTACAGCAGTGTGCAGTAGTACTGGTAGTAGTATAAGCAGCAGTGTGTAGCATTAGTAGCATAAGTGCAGCAGTGTGTAGCAGTACCAATATAAGTGCACTAGTAACAGCATAAGTGCAGCGGTGTGCAGCAGTGCCAGTATAAGTGTAGCAGTAGTAGCATAAGTGCAGTAGTGTATAGTAGTACTATTTTAAGTACAGCAGTGTGTAGTAGTGGTATAAGTACATCAGTTTATAACAGTAGTAGCGTAAGTGCAGAAGTGTGTAGCAGTACCAATATAAGTACACAACAGTGTCTAGTAGTAGTATAAGTACAGCAGTGCATAGTAACAGTAGCAGTACAAGTACAACAGTGTGTAGTAGCAGTACAAGTAAAACAGTGTGTAGTAGCAGCAGCAGTAGTACAAGTACAACAGTGTGTAGTAGTAGTACAAGTACAGCAGTGTGTAGTAGCAGTAGTAGTACAAGTACAGCAGTGTGTAGTAGTGGTATAAGTACGGCAGTGTGCAGTAGTACTAGTAGTAGGATAAGTATAGCAGTAGTAGCATAAGTGCAGCAGTGTGTAGCAGTAATATAGCAGAGTGTAGTAGTACAAGTAGAGCACTGTGTAGTGGTAGTACAAGTACAGCAGTGTGCAGTAAGTGGTAGCGTAAATACAAGTGTGTAGTAGCAGTAGTAGTACAAGTACAGCATTGTGTAACAGCATAACTACAACACTGTGTAGTACCAGTATAACAGTGTAGCAGTATAACTACAACACTGTGTAGTAACAGTATAAGTACAAGAGTGTGTAATAGTAGTACAAGTGAGGCAGTTTATGGTAGAAGTAGCATAAATGCAGTAGTGTATGGTAGCAGTAGTATAAGTGCAGCAATGTGTAGTAGCATTATAAGTACAGCAGTGTGTAGGCAGTAGTAGTACAAGTGTAGCAGTGTGTAGTAGTACAAGTAGCAGTTTGTAGTAGTAGTATAAGTACAGCAGTGTGTAGTACTAGTAGTAGTAAATACAACAGTGTGTAGTAGTGGTACAAGTGTGTAGCAGTAGTAGCATAAGTGCAGCAGTGTGTAGTAGTAGTAGTACAAGTACAGTAGTGTGTAGTAGTACAAGTACAGCAATGTGTAGCAGTATAACTACAGCACTGTGTAGTAGCATAGTAGTAGTAGTATAAGTGCAGCAATGTGAAGCAGCATTACAAGTACAGCAGTGTGTAGGTAGTAGTAGTACAAGTACAGCAGTGTGTAGGCAGTAGTAGTACAAGTACAGCAGTATGATGTATTAGTATAAGCACAGCAATGCGTATCAGTATAACTACAACATGGTAGTAGTAGTATAAGTGCAGCAATGTGAAGCAGCATTATAAGTACAGCAGTGTGTAGGTACTAGTAGTACAAGTGCAGCAGTATGATGTATTAGTATAAGTACAGCAATACATAGCAGTATAACTACAGCATGGTGGTAGTAGTATAAGTGCAGCAATGTAAACCAGCATTATAAGTACAGCAGTGTGTAAGTAGTAGCAGTACAAGTACAGCAGTACGATGTATTAGTATAAGTACAGCAATGCATAGCAGTATAACTAGAGCATGGTGGTAGTAGTATAAGTGCAGCAATGTGAAGCAGCATTATAAGTACAGCAGTGTGTAGGTACTAGTAGTACAAGTGCAACAGTATGATGTATTAGTATAAGTACAGCAATGCATAGCAGTATAACTAGAGTATGATAGTAGTAGTATAAGTGCAGTAATGTGAAGCAGCATTATAAGTACAGCAGTATGCAGGTACTAGTATTACAAGTGCAGCACCATGTAGTAGTAGCAGTACAAGTAACAGCAATTTGTAGTAGTATAAGTGCAGCAGTGTGTAGAAGTAGCAGTAGTAATAATAAGTACAACATTGTGTAGTAGTGTATATCTACTGTTGCCAGAAAACGTCTTTCCAATGCCTGCACTTACTCAAAAGCACAACTAAGTTTTGTGCATTTGCTACATCTTGAAATGTGCCCTTTTCTTTCCTTCATACTGTGCAGAATACCCTGTATAAAAACAGGGATGGCTGCTTGGAGAATCTTCTTATTGCTTCATGCACCCACCCACACATATCAATGAAGTCATTAGTCCTACGCATTTGTGTTGGAATTTTAATATGTTCATATAAGTGGTATTATTCTCATCACAAGACATTCTAAAAAAGATGCTCACTTGACTTTACAAGAGTTTGAAAACATTTCACATCATGTAGTTTACATTATACAGTGGTCGTTTACCATGTTTTAATTTGCCGTCTATTGGATATTTTCTTTGTGGTATTCAATCTTGCAGTCAAGAAATTCTGAGTTTACAAAGTACTAGTCAGCCATTTTGATCCATTCTTGGTGTCTGCATCATTCTAAATACAACATAAATTAGAACATGGGGGAAATATTAGGGTTGCCACCTTTTTCTATGGTAAAAACCAGAGAGAAACCACACACCTTGCGTCACCCATAGCCTCAACTCTCACCAGCCATTTTCCCACTTACTCCCTCAACTTTCCTATCCATATTATGACGTGAGCCAGTATTGTCAGTACAAGGTTGAATGCCATCTTTGTTTTTGTTTGTTTTTAGGTGGTCTCAGACTTCCTCAAATTGTGTTAGTGATACTTTTACAAAAAAAAAAAAAAAAAAAGTTAATCCGAGGCTGCATTTTTACAAACTGTGGCATTGTGTGTTTAGATAAACAGAATACTGGCATCTGAACATTGCTTCCTCGACTATTGGATTACCATCATGACATCTGGATAGTTTTGAAAAATACTGGACAGATGGCACTGCTAAGAGGGATAGAAATGTATCACTGAGAATACCACTTCTTTGCAATGGTCTTCCTCTCCATATAAATAAAAGTACTTCCCTTTCTACAGTCAAATGAAATGTGGACAAATGAATGGGAAACCACAAATTCATGGTTTAGCACCCTTGTCCCTTACAGAAAGGAATAACATCTAAATGATCTGCCCAGCTCTTATTTGTACTTAAATTAGAAAGGCTAATAACTTCATGTGAATGTAGGACTAAACATCTAAAGATCCTCCCTGATCGATTGTCTGGTCGGTGCCTATGAACCTAAACATCATTCCAAGTTTATTGCTTTTGTGTGGTCTAACTTTTCTTATTGCAAAAGCCTATTTGCTTATACAAGTAGCTGTTATAGAATCGTGAATATATGGTAAATCCATTAAAATATAATTTGAGCTAAAGTATTCTAAAAGAAAATATTATACCAGCAAGTGCACACAAATACAAATGTGACATGATGGCTAGCTGGATTGGCATCTTCACTCCAGTCCTTTGTTTCCCCAAATCCTGCATATCCTTTCAGGTCCATGGCTGCTATGCAACAGTACTTTTCTGTCTCATTAACCTTCTCTTTCCAAAAAGAGCACAGGTGGCAGCAGTTAAAATAGACATTATGCAGATGGATAATGTTTTATGAAAAATGGTACGTCATTTGAAATGAACAGTGAAAGCAAAAGGTATGACTTTTTATTTCACTTGTTAACTGGGGTAGGACACTAGTTACAGATTACCAATTTCAGACTCATCTCAGGGAATGCAAAGACAATAATAATACCAATATTAGACATGAAAACACATTCTATTAAGAATATATGTAAAAAAAAATAAATTCAAGCAATCATGGGAGGAGTTGTCACAGATATCACTTCTCTTTTGTTCATTGTTCTGCTTCAGCAGGGCCAGTAACTATTATTTTTGGGATGACAACACTAAATATGGCATGTTGACATTCTAGCTTGTTTACAATGTCAGTGTAGTTATTTTGCATACACACACACACACACACACACACAAATATATACATACTACCACAAGAGGAGTGGTTTCCGGCCCAGAAATTGTAGTCTATTGGCCGTTTGAGCAGCTTTTCCATCTCATTCAAGTTTTTGGTTTAAAAGTTAGCATTTGCACTTGTTCCCCACCTTTTCTGTAAGTAGTCTAGTCCAGGTACAGATTTGCTATATCCAGGACTGTTTGTAAGCTTGTGAGCCCCCAATCCTTTCTGTGTTGGAGGGAAGCCTTCTAGCTTATAAGTGAGAGTGGTAAGTATTAGGCAGCCTATCTACCACAAGAGGAGTGGTTTTTGGTCCAGAAATTGTAGTTTATTGACCATTTGGTCAGTTTTTTCCATCTCTTTCAACTTTCTGGTTTAAAAGCCCACATCTGCGCTTGTTTCCCAACTTTCCTGTAACTAATCTAGTCCAGATACAGATTTGCTGTATCCAAGACTGTTTCTAAGCTTCTGACCAGTGCCAAAGTCTGCTCTTCAATTTTCCCTTAGATCTGCTAGTTCTCTCCTCTCTGCACTTTTACTAGCTTGTTAGTTTAGCACTTTCCCAGACTTCTTGTAGCAATTATTGTAGTACACAAGTGCTACCATGCGGAGAGCCTGCCAAAGATTAGGTGCCTGAGAGGAGAAAGCATTTGTTTTGCTCTAGAGCTAATGACACTGTGTGCATTGTTTGAATAGTGTCTCAGGTTGTATGAGGAGCTGTGTTTGCGAAGTTTAGCTGCAAGGGGAGTAAATGTGAGGAGTTGCAGTAGTTTATAGAACTGGGATCTTAAAAATAGGTTAGATCTTTGTTTAATGAATAGCCATTTGGCTTATATACAACGCAGATCACACAGATCTGAGTTTGTAATAATTTGGCACATGACAGGTAGCATGGAATGTGGCAATGTTTTTTTGTAGTCAAAAAGCAAAAATTTGGAGCCCATATTCAAGTTGAGAAAACAGAACTTTTTTTTTGCAAATCACTGCTCTGGTGGTTGGGATGGAAGTAATAAGACCACTACTGCAAAAAAATCTTACCATGTACGATGCCGTATGACTGATCAATTACTTAAAATAGTAGCCATACTCAAAGCTACCCCTGCCTTGATGTGATCCCACCTCATTCCCATTAGTCCCACCCACTCAGTTCCTCCTACATGTACCCCTCCTTGTTCTGAGGTCACCAGCTGCCAGTGGTCTTGCCCACTGCACTACAATCCACTGTGCTGCACCATTAAATGAGGTCATCGGCTTCATTTAGTTAGCGTATCACATTGACAGTCTCCATTCCTTTCTAATATATTGCATTATTAAGCAGTGTCAGTGTTGGCATGTGATTTGCAGCAGTGTGCAAACAGATATGGGTTTAGTCTCACAAACATTTGAGAATACAGTCTCAAAGGCTTATTTACATTTACCTCTTGCCATGAAATTTTATTTATTGACATTTGATTACAGGGAAAGTCTGACTGCCTTAGAGCCCATTTTTCAGTGGAGGTCTGGGGTGGGAGAAAAGCTCCAAAGTATTACAAAACATTTTAAGAACTATGTTTTTTGTATTATTTTTAAAGACACTAAAATTAAATACCTAATTGGAGCTAATATGCAAACATTAGTTAAAAATAGATACAAGTTATATAACAATCATTTAACAGTTAGAAAATTTTAGCCAGTTACAAAGAAATTAAAGGTAAGTTAGTATAATACAAACAGTTATTGGAATACAAAGGGAGAGAAAAGCAGGCTTACAGCATATTTACAGAAAAAGTCAGGGGAGAGAAACTGATAGGAATAAGGAAGTGAGTGAAGAAGGGAGAGTAAGGATCTATACTGTATGAACAGGCATTTGTCCACATTTAGGGATACAGTTTATCCTATTGTTAAGCAAGAATAGAACCACTTCAATGCTATGTATAATACAGGAAAATCTTTCAATGTACTAGGATGCTTAAATATTTCAGCCTTGATTAACGTTTTTTTTTTTTTTTTTTAACGAAAACATCTATTCAGTTGTCAATTATCACACAGGTGATCATATATAAATAAAAATAAATGACATAGGCAATCACACTTATACAAATGAAAACAAACCATACTGACATATTTGTAGTCACAAACATTATACATCACTTATAACCTATCCAGTCATCGTCAGTCAAACATTACATAGCTCACTCAAATCCTACCTTCTTTTAGACCGCATTCCTCCTCCATAATGTTTTTCTGCATATATTCTTCCCACAATTCCCATTTTTTCTATGCAATTTACCTCTACCCTTTTCTAAAGATCCCATTTCCAGTTGTTTTATCTCTATTACTATATTCACTACTTCTAGTACAGTTGGTTTAGACTTTGATTTCCATTTTCTGGTGATTGCTTTTTTGGCAGCTACCTTTATTAGACTCAGCATGACCTTAATTAGACTCAACATGGCCTTACTATATTCTAGGCAATTCTGATTCTGTATCAAAGCTCAAGAATAATTTCCTTAGTTATACCAATTTGCTCACCTAGTATTTCTGATACAGTATTCTGCAGGGAACTTTTAAAATCTGCCAATTCGTTACACCTTCCCACCCCCCAAAAATGTTCCCAATAACCTTTATCTTCTCTATCACACCTCCATTTGCTATCTACCTGAGGAAAAAATTCATTGGGAGTCTTCAGGGATGACAGTATCTTAACCCAGAATTCACCGTGCAGTTTGATCAGCATGTTGCATTATAATGCAGGACTATATTTTTTATGAGTTTACCATAATTCCTCAGATGTAAACCCATTTAAATGAAAAGTGAACAGAACAGCAGCAACTGAACCAATGTTGTCGTGTCTTTCGGATTTTCCCGGTTAGGGGTCGCCACAGCGGAACTCCGGTCTGCTAATGATTGGCAGTAGATTTTTACGTGCCGAGTTGCCGGCCCTGACGCACAGCCTTCGACAAAGGTACACCAATTCATGCATGTCTCCACACAGAAGATGCTCTAGCTGAGAATCGAACAGGACAATGTCTTACTGTGAGACGACAACACTACCGCAGCACCACCACCGCAGTCAGCAACTGAACCAATAGTTTTCAAAAAAAAAAAAATATATATATATATATATATATATATATATATATGTATATATATATATTTTTTTTTGAAAAGCGATAAGCACTCACTGCATCTCTCCGTCTGGGGGATCTCTCCCCCCACACTCCTTACTACTTATGTACACCAACAAAGAGACTACACAACTGCGAAGAGGCAAATTCCCTAACCCACGTCAGTACAATCCTGCATGACTCAATCCCAGCAATGTAGGATAAATCTCACACTTGATCCATGCCATGGCTCAATTCATTCAATGAACTGAATACTCAATTTAATGCATGCCAATTGCTTACCTCTCAGCTTTATAGGACTAAAAATCATAACACTGGCCTTTAAAAAAATCACAGCAGGGGTCAGAAAGAGGAGCAATTTCTTATTTTTCTCAATAAATGGTCTTTATGCGTTGACTCATATATAGTTAGCTTTAGTGGATCATTCATCATATTTTGGCCTTTCCCGTTAGGGGTCGCCACAGCGGATCATCTCTTTCCATTTCTTCCTATCCTCTGCATCTTGCTCTGTCACACCAACTGCCTGCATGTCCTCTCTCACCATGTCCATAAACCTTATCTTAGGCCTTCCTCTTTTCCTCTTACCTGGCAGCTCCATCCTTAGCATCTTTTTCCCAATATACCCATCATCCCTCCTCAGCACATGTCCAAACCAACGCAATCTCGTCTCTTTTGCTTTGTCTCCAAACTGTCCAACATGAGCTGACCCTCTAATATACTGATTCCTAATCCTTTCCATCCTAGTCACACAGAGTGCAAATCTTAACATCTTTAACTCTGCCACATCCAGCCCTGACTCCTGCCTTTTTGTCAATGCCACTGTCTCCAACCCATATAACATAGCTGGTTTCACTACCCTCTTGTAGACCTTCCCTTTCACTCTTACTGGTACCAGTCTGTCACAAATCACTCCTGACACTCTTCTCCATCCATTCCACCCTGCCTGTACTCTCTTCTTCACCTCTCTTCCACATTCACCATTACTCAACTGTTGATCCCAAGTACTTAAACTCATCCACCTTTACCAACACTACTTCCTGCATCCTCACCATTCCTCTACCCTCCCTCGCATTTACACACATATATTCCGTCTTAGCCCTGCTGACCTTCATTCCTCTGCTCTCTAGAGCATATCTCCACCTCTCCAGAGTCTCTTCAACCTGATTCCTACTCTCAATACAGATCACAATGTCATCTGCAAACATCATAGTCCACGGGGCCTCCTGTCTGATCTCATCTGTCAACCTGTCAATCACCACTGCAAATAAGAAAGGACTCAGAGCTGATCCTTGATGTAATCCCACCTCCACCTTAAATGGATCTGTCACTCCCACTGCAGTCCTCACCACTGTCACACTACCCTTGTACATATCCTGTACCACTCTTGCATACTTCTCTGCCACTCCTGACTTCCTCATACAATACCACAACTCTTCTCTAGGCACCCTGTCATATGCTTTCTCCAAGTCTACAAAGACACAATGCAACTCCTTCTGACCTTCTCTGTATTTCTCCAATAACACTCTCAGAGCAAACATTGCATCTGTAGTGCTCTTTCCTGGCAGGATACCATACTGCAATCATCACCTCCCTTCTTAACCTAGTTTCTACTACACTTTCCCATAACTTCAAGCTGTGACTGATCAATTTTATCCCTCTGTAGTTACTGAAGCTCTGCACCTCACCCTTATTCTTAAAGATAGGTACCAAAACACTTTCTCCACTCCTCAGGCATCCTCTGACTTTCCAAAATTTCATTAAACAATCTAGTTAAAAATTCCATTGCCATTTCTCCTAATCACCTCCATGCTTCCATTGGTATGTCATCTGGGCCAACAGCCTTTCCATTCTTCATCCTCTTCATAGCTGTCCTTACTTCCTCCTTGCTAATCTGTTTCACTTCCTGATTCACTCCTTGCTAATCTGTTTCACTTCCTGATTCACTATCCCCACATCATCCAACCTTCTCTCTCTCTCATTCTCTTCATTCATCAGCCTCTCAAAATACTCTTTCCATCTACTCAACACACTCTCCTCTCTTGTCAGTACCTTTCCCTCACTATCCTTTATCACCCTTACTTGCTACACATCTTTCCCAACTCCGTCCCTCTGTCTAGCCAATCGGTACAGGTCCTTTTCTCCCTCTTTAGTGTCCAGTCTTCTCATACAACTCTCCATATGCCTTATCCTTAGCTTTCGCCACCTCTCTCTTTGCCATGCGCCTCATCTCCTTATACTCATGTCTACTTTCTTCATCTCTTTGACAATCCCACTTCTTGTTCACCAGCCTCTTCCTCTGTATACTCTCCTGTACTTCCTCATTCCACCACCAGGTCTCCTTGTCCTCCTTCCTCTGTCCAGATGTCACACCAAGCACCTTTCTAGCAGTCTCCCTTACTAGTTCTGCTGTAGTTACCCAGCTATTCGGTAACTCTCCACTGCCTCCCGGTGCCTGTGTTAACTCTTCCCTAAACTCCACTTCACAATCATTCTTTTTAAACTTCCACCATTTAATCCTTGGCACGGCTTTCAGACTCCTCCTCCTCTTCTTGATCACCATCATCATCCTACAGACCACCATTCCATGTTGCTTAACTACATTTTCCCCTGCCATCACTTTACAGTCTCCAATCTCCTTCAGACTGGCCCTCCTACATAGGATATAATCCACCTGTGTGCATCTTCCTCCACTCTTGAACGTCACCCTATGCTCCTCCCTCTTCTTAAAATACATATTCACCACAGCCATGGCCATCCTTTTCGCAAAATCCACAATCAACTGACCTTCTGCATTCCTCTCAACACCATACCTACCCATCACTTCCTCATCCCCTCTGTTCAGTTCACCAACATGCCCATTAAAGTCCGCTCCAATCACTAGTCTCTCATCCTTGGGTACACTCACCACAACTTCATCCAACTCGCTCCAAAATTTCTCTTTCTCATCCATCGCACAACCAACTTGTGGAGCATACGCACTAACAACATTCATCATTACACCATCAGTTTCAAGCTTCATAAACATCACTCTGTCAGACACTCTCTTCACGTCTAAAACACACTTGGCATATTGAATGAAAAATAATAATAAAGAGTGCACCATGCGAAGCCAAGTTGAATAAAAAAACAAAAAAAAAAAAGTAAAAAAGCATTAATCACATTTATTGAAAGACATCATCAAAAAAAAAAGCCGTAAAATAGCGCTTTCGCTCAGCTTCTCAACGCTTGAAGAGTTTTTGGAGTTTGGAGTTTTATTCAACTTTTGCATGGTATTACTCTTTTATTATTATTTTTTCATTCAGTTTTCAACTTAATAATCTCAATCTCATTTTATTCTTTACACTTGGCATATTGTTCCTTTAGTATAAACCCTACCCCATTTCTCCTGCCATCCACACCATGATAGAACAATTTGAACCCATTTCCTAAACACCTGGCCTTACTTCCCTTCCATTTGGTCTCTTGCACGCACAATATATCAACCTTCCTTCTCTTCATCATATCAGCTATCTCTCTTTCTATACCAGTCATACCGCCAACATTCAATGTTCCTACCCCTCACTGCTACACTCCTAACCTTCCTCCACTCTTCCTGCCTTCGGGCATGCCTTCACCCTCCTCTTCTCCTTTGGATAACAGTAGTCCAATTTCTGCCAGCACCCTGTTGGCTAACAGTATTGGTGGTGGTCGTTGTTAACCCGGGCCTCGACCGATCCGGTATGGAAATATTAAATTTTTGCGCCATAAGTGATCATTGCAGAGGCTTACTTTATGTATTTAAGTATGTTCTCATAAATGGGTCAGACTTTATGAGAAACATAATTCTAAGGGGAACAGGCCAAGTCTAAGGGCCAAAACCATAGCATGATGCCTAAATCATAGCAGCTGAGAGGTATGCATGCCACTGATTTTATAACATAGTTACTATATTACAACTAATTCTGTTCATCAGTTTTCAGTGAAGCCATGTTTTACAGGGATGTATACAGTATTTATATGGAAAAAATCTAATGGCTCCGTGATGAACATTTAATAGTACACAATGTCACCAATATCAGCATATGCAATGACTAAAGGTCAACTTACATTATTTGGGTATCCAGTTCAGATGTTAGAGTTTATTGCAACAATAAATTGGGGCAGAGTTTGTTACAACAGGAAATGGAAGAAGAGAAGATGTGCTTCATTTGTTGGAAAGAGTACATAGTGCTGGTGGGTTACTTGCTGAAATGTGCTGCTAAGATGCGACATGAAGAGCAG
Organism: Protopterus annectens; assembly: GCF_019279795.1. NCBI lineage: Eukaryota > Metazoa > Chordata > Ceratodontiformes > Protopteridae > Protopterus > Protopterus annectens. Next base: position 1,584,699,033 of record NC_056729.1, read on the forward strand.
CTCTTCTAGAAAAAAGCATCAGCTCTAATTAAGGTGAGTAAAGTAATGCTAGAAAAGGTGAAGACAAGGTAGATGCTTGGCAAACAGAAACATTTGAGATACAGTAGAAAATACAAAATGAGTCAGCAGGAGATTACTGGAGAGAAGGGAACATATAGCTGGTAGCTGGAAAGGGGGTAGTTCAAGACACACTTACTCATGCTAACCAGTAGTGTGTGTTGGAGAAAGCACAGCATGAAGCAGTAGAGAGCAGGAGAAAGAATGCAGAGCCGACAACAGACTGGAGCAAAGACAAAGCCAGAAGATAAAAAACCCTCTTTTTCAGAGTTTAAAGATTTGTGTATAAGTGTACACTAACTAGGAAAGAGCGTTCTTTGTGGAAGCCAAGTTACAGGATAAACAGCTGTAATAACTGCCTAAGACCAGGCTGACATCTTAAATTACTAAGTGTGGGAACAGCACACTGGTGGCAGGCACAACAGGAAGAGAGAGGAAAATTACCAACAGGAAGTTACCCCGCACAGTGACCAACCCTTTCCATCAATCATGAACTTCCGAGGATAGTGATGTCACAGGCAGCCCCATCAGGTGGATCAGCATGTCCCATGCTTGCACTGTTGATTCCTTTTTGGCAGTGCTACTCTGTTCAGTACAACTTCTTCTTCTTTCGGCTTTTCCCGGTTAGGGTTCGGCACAGCGGATCACCTGTCTGCTCATGATTGGCAGTGGAGTTTTCCGGAGTAGAGTTGCCAGCCCGGCGCCCAACCTTCCACAGAAGGCACACACACACACACACACACACACACACACATACCTAGGGCCAATTTAGAGTGTCCAATCCACCTACTGCATGTCTTTGGGATGTGGGAGGAAACCAACGCGACCACAGGGAGGACATGCAGACTCGCACAGAAGGCACCCCAGCCGAGAATTGCCTTTAAAATGTTTTGGGTGACTGTGCTGGTAGGCTAAAATAAATTAAAAAAAACTAAGGCAAAGTAGGCAGGGATGCAAAAATTGTACTGGTAGGATACAGTGAACTAAAAACTAATTGATTAAGTAAAGGTAGGGAGGAAGGCAAAAAAATAACTAAACCAACAGAACCTCACAAATCACCTTATTTGGAGCATAATAATCCATCAGCAATGCAATAGTTAGTAGAGTTGCTGATCTAAATAATTTAAAACAAGGCCAGACTAGTACAAGCACTTCAGTCATCATTAAAAGACTGACTTCAAACAGTTAAAGTATTAAGAACTAAAATGAAAACAAAAACCCTCCTCCTGGAAATTGGGGAGGAAAGCGCTACATTGCTAATTAACCATAGACAGAAGATGGAATGCAAAAGTGAAAGCTGGTAAGATCCATACCCTATGGAATTTATAAATATGCTTTTCAAGCACTTTTTCACTGCTAGTGAGGCAAATTACTACCTATGAAATGGATAGCAGGAGTTGAAAAAAAAAAAAAAAGAGGGAAACTGGTATGCCAGTACGAATTGGGTGCATGCAGGGAGGACCAGGATGTTTGACAATGTCAGCAGCTATGGAAGTTGAAACAGAAAATGCAATTACTCTTGCAGATGGTGCAGCAATGAGAATAGGAGGCAGAGGCATCACAGAAGGATTAAACCTTGACAAACAGCAGAATGAAGCTGATGTACTTGTATAGAGGAAAGCAGGGCGAAAGCTGTCCAACTGCAGGACATGAAGAAGCTAGGAGTGATTCTAATGGCACAGGGACAAAGAAAAGATAAGGAGCAGACAGGTGAGATCACAGTAGCTGAGCTTCTGAAGTACAAACAGTGCCTAAGAGAAGGGAACTTAATGTAAAGGAGACTAGCAAAAGCTGCAACATAAGAGTCCCCCAAGCTAAGGGTGCAGAGGGTAAAAAGAAAGGCTAGGAGTGTAGTACTGCAGGATGAATCAGGAAAGAAAGAAAAAGGGGGTTGACATTAGGAAATCCATCGCAGCAGGTCAGAGATTTAGATGAAATACTTTAGCAGAATTCCAATAATAATGGAATCAGAACTTTGGGGGTGGGGAATAAAACACGCCTGGCCATAATAAATACTGCTCCAAGAACCTTGCCTGGTTATGAAAGTGCAAATGGTAGAAAATGTAGTAGAAATGGGTTACAACCAGCTCCACTGTTTTGGTACATTATCAGGACCAATGACCTGATGCCACATTTTCTCAAACGGATGACTATGGAAGGTAAGCTAAGTGGTACTGGTTAGTAATGCTGAAACTTTCATTTGTAATGCAGAATGTGACATTTGCACTGAGTGCATCTGTGCGTGAGTATTTGTGGTTTCAGATTAGAGTAAGGGATACGCAAGACAGCAGATGTGTCTGAAGTGCATCTGTGCCCTTTTGTTTTGTTTAATGGTATCACTGCTTAGGACCTAAATGTGCAGAGTTGAGGTTAGGGGCACAGGTAGAGGTACAGTCAGGATTAGCACACTTGGGTAAGGTGGTGCAGGGAGACAAATTTTATGAGATTGTTCCATCACAGTGAAATAAGTTGTTTCTTCTTACTGAGGGTTTTAAGTATTGAATGGAGAAGGAAGATATTGTAAAAGGATATTCAGCCTGCCATTTCAAGCTCTCTGACAAATGTAAGGGCAGAGTTGTTACATTCTATACCTCTCCTGATGAAAAAGAGCATTTCCCACAGGCGTCCATGCAATTTGGGTGATGCTGAACGTTTCAGAGCAATAAACACTTTAATGCAGAAATAATCTTTTGAGAAGGAAGAATGTGCAGGCATTTCTGGTTTTGTAGTGGATGTGCCTTTTCGGAAGCCAGTGGCATGAACCGCATCTCAGTTGCAGATGAACATGAAGTCTGCTGGAGCTCTACATTTACTGAATGTAAGAGAACATAACTTAAATGTATGGAAGCTTAAAACTGGTGAGTTTATTGTTAAAAACATAATTGTTGCACCTACTAATGTTATAGCTGAAATGCTTACAACTTCATTGTGGATAGAGGATGTGCTTTTCCATGTCCTCACATGCTTGCAAACAGGTGCATCCAGTTCATTATCACACTACCATAATCAGGTGATACAACTTTTCTCCTTAAATACTGTTATTCTTCTTTTGGCTTTTCATGGTTAGGAGTCACCACAGTGGAACTCCGGTCTGCTAATGATTGGCAGTAGATTTTTATGGTGCCGAGGTGCCAGCTCAATGCCCAACCTTCAATGAAGGCACGCCCATTCACGCATGTCTTTCGAACGCCACTCGACTGCGGGGACGACATGCAGACTCCACACAGAAGGCACTCCAGCCGAGAAACGAATGGGAGAATCTCTTGCTGTGAGGTGACAATGCTACCACTGCAGCACCGCGGCTTAATATTTGAAGACAAATGATAGGTTTTGGCAGTTGGTTTTAGAGTGTTGTGATGATTAATACAGTTCCATTTGTGTTGTCTGATTTAGAGGCTGTGGCAATAAAAAGTATTCAAAATAATTTGCTGTTATCTATTGATAAAGTGTGTTATTTTATGTCGCAAAAATTGCGGTCAATGGCAATAAGGTGTTTATATGGAACAGACCGTCACATTCAGAGCTTAAAAAAAAGTTTATGGCTCCTCCTTTCCTTATACTGTCTAATGTCTGTAGCATCAATTCGGAAATTAAAGTTTATTTACTTATTTACATTTGTTTATCAGGAAAGTCACACTGGGCCAGAAGCCCATTTTCAGCAGATGCCCAGGGAGAAAAGCTCCACAGAAATAAAAGCAAAATACAATAATAATAATTAGGTAGTAAAACACTATACATATAGTAAGATGTAGAATAAACGTCATCTAGTTACTCTATACAAAGAAGTACTCAATAAAATTGTCTAGTAGATACAGGTTAAAAAAAACACAAGCCTTTCAGTGAAGACCACTGCGAGAAAAATAAAATTAGTACTGTACATATTAAATAATTATGAACAAATGAGATTTCCTACACACACATCATATATCATTTTTTTTTAATTTGAGCAGTAATAACACTGAGACGATGGAGAAAATGAGATAAGGAGTGGCAGTGTGCTGAGAGAGTTATATATATCTTGTCAGTCAGGTTTGGCACGGAAGCAATGTCAGTTCTTGGATAGATGTTCAAACAAGTAGGTGTTTAAAACTGGTAGAGTCAGGTGTGTTTTGGAGGGTGTGGGGTAGACAGTTCCATAATTTGCCTATTTGATTTGAGAATAGGGCTTCTCCGTGAGTGTTGTTAGCTTTGTTTACTGTGAGAAAGTTTCTGTCTGCAGATCTTAGAGTTCATTGGCATGAGTAGAGAGACTTCAAGTTATGTTTCTTAAGGAAGACGGAGGGGCTTTCTGAAATATTTAGAGGATGCATATCTGTATGGGTGGCTTACAACGTTTTAGAGAAGAAAGTTAAAAGGTTTCCTCCTGTTTTTCCATCTGCACTTTAAAATATGAATGATCTTTCTACCTATTCTTTGCCTCACACACAAAATATTATAGAAGCAGGGCATATGTGTGTTAAACGTATAAATGTCTACTGATTGGCTGATTTGTCAGCTTAGATATATCAGTATATATTATACACACAGATATGATTATATTACATGTTTCCCTATATAATTTGTTAACATCTAAGTGCAAAATTAAAAGTGATTGGGGAAAAAAGAAAACTTTCCAGTCTACATATATTCAATCAAAAAAAAAAAAGAAACTTCACACCCACAAACAGAGATCATATCAGTCTGCAGAATGTTTAGTGCACACTGCAACACAGATAAATGAATTAATTTCTTTCGTAACAGCCAATAAATACCTTAATGGAGAAAAAAATCAATGTCCCAATCTGTCCTAATTCCCTTTTATTCTGCTGTTACTTTCCCCATCATAGAATACTCCACAATTTAACATGTGTAGCTCCAAACAACTCTCCTAACTAGAAATACCCCTACCTTTTATAACCAAGAAAATCTAACATTTAAAAAAAAATCACTCATTCAAATCCAGTCCTTAATTTTTATGGCTTACAGACTCCTATAAAGTGATCTACACTTTGTATTCCAAACTGTCAAACCTAGTTATCTATGACCTTTTTGAAGAAAAGACAAATGCTTCAGTTATTATTTTATTTATTTTGCATTTGTTTACTGAAAGTCCAACTAGGTCCCTAGGTACCCATTTTCAGTGAAGACCTGGGAAGAAAAACTCAAAAAAAAAATTGTAAACATTTACACAAGACAATTTCAGCAGTATAAGCATCACAGTTCAATATGTGAAAATGAGGAGTTGTTATTGAGAATAATAGACAAATGACAGGTACACCTGATGTTTTTTCTAAATTGTTTATATTTTTGTTAGTAAAAAGCTGGTATTCAAATATTATTCACAAAGAAGGATGTTGTCAGAGAGTTTAGGGTTAAGTTAAATATGGGAGGAAGAGTAGACTGGTACTGGAAAATTATTAGCAAACAATGATAGAGGGAGATTGCGAGTGTAAAGGTAAATTGAGAGATAAGGTAGGTGGAGAGGCTAGGGGTAAATCTGAGAATGAAGAACAGATGGAAGATACAAGATTGACTTGAAATAGTAAAGAAATGTTACTGAGGTGGGAGAGGGGTGCAGTGGAAAATAATTTTAAGAAGTTCTTAATAGCAGGTAATTAGTTGAAGTCATGCAGAACTTTAGCCATTTTGAGAGCAGGAGCAATTCCAAGATTTTGTGAGGTATTGTTGTTGGAAGGAAGGTTTGGGTTAGGTATAGGTAAGGTATTCCATATTTTGGTTACTGAAGAAGGGTATTAGCTCTGTCCTGCAGTTCTGCTAGGTTTATATATAACAAGCAAATGGTGAGTCTCTGATCTAAGGGATCTATTGAATATATAGTTGAACAGTATGGAGGAAAGAGGGGGTGACTGTTGGATTTATAAATTATTTTGTGTGCAGTTAACAGCTGCAAGTGTTTAAGGTATTGTGGAAGTTCTAACCAATTTAAAGTATGAAGGGCAGTAGAGTGATGGTTGCGGTAGGCTGCATTTGTGGCATATTGTGTTGTAGCATGATTCTTGCTTTGATTTTTGGGAGATGTTGAGATTAGAATAGCATCACCATATAATAGTGAGGGTAGAATTTAGGCAGCAGCAAGGGTGTATTTTTTGGCTGTGTTCAGATAGGATTTATTTATTTATGTCTATACAGCAGTCCTAGTTTCTGATTTTTTTAATACTGTCCTGTATGTGTAGGTCGAATTTAAGATACTCATCAATTGTTACTCTATCAGTAGTGTTTTGGGGGTAAAAAGAAGTGGTGTAGTCTTTCTAGGATTGAGTAGGAGTTAACAGTTGGAAAGCCAGAGTTGATCAGAAGAGAAAACGTCTTGGGTTATCTGTTGTAAATGAGTAAGACTGTTAGGGAAGCAGATGATAGAAGAATCTGCAGCATATTGATAAGAGAGGCTGGATGATAAGAAGTATGGAGATAATTAATAAAGAAGTTAAACAAGACAGGACCAATAATGGAACCTTGTGGTACACCAGTAGTATTAGGTAGCTTGCCATTTTACAGACTGAAGTCTATTAGACAAGTAGCTGGTAACAACTGGACTGATGGAAGTGATAGACTTGGGTCAGAGAGATGCTGTAAAAGCTTTTCATGAGAAACAGTATCAAAAGCCTTTGAAAGACTCAAAAATAATGATGAGGCAAATTTTCCAGACTCTCTGGTGTTTTTGATAGTTTCAGTAAAAGAAAGTAATGCAGTTGCTGTGCTATGTGTAGGCCCAAAGCCATGTTGGGTAGCTGAGAGCTTTTTTTTTTTTCTTTATGAGGAATTCTAGTAACTATATTCCAAAGACCTAGTTTTTCTCTAAAGTATCAACATGTCCCAATTCAGGGGTATCTTTATTACCTACAGTGCACCCCCCTCTTCTATGGAGCACACTACCCCTATGTATTAGAATAAAACCCTTCCAACACTGAAATTCAATTAGATGAATGGATATAATCCCAAAATCATCCCAAGTGTTACAGGCTACAAATGCAACTGCGCCAAAGAAAACATTATCACATTTTAATTCTTATTCTGTTTCTGCTTTTGTTTTCCTCCCCTTTCTCCAACTTCTCCCTGTAGACCTTGTTATCAAAGCTAAAAAAAATCTGTTTATAGTGCCCAAATTAAGTCAGTGTCCTACCATGTTCAAAACTAGTTGCTTGCCTTCAAGGGTTCTTTTATAACACTGTTGGATAAGCCTACAATTGTTTGACATACCACTGCCTTAGTACAAGCCTATGAAGCCAGAGCTGTAACTAGAATGAGGCAAAGTGGCAGCTGCCCTGAGCACAACCTGTTAGTGAGCGTAAATCATCAGTTGACAATGAAACAAGTATAGAACTGGCATTCACACAAGAAATTGTGGGTGTAGCTCAGCTTCTTTAATGAATACTGATACTGCATTCACAGAGCTCAGCATGTTACCAACTGTAGTAAGCAGCTTGATACAGTTGCAGAATGGAGTTTGATACAGTTGCAGTTCAGATTGGAAGGATTTTTTTTGGTCAACAGCTTCCAGAAAACCTTTTTTTTTCAGTAGGGTGATGCCAATCTATGAATTGCCCAGGCTGCCAGATAATTGAGCAATGGCTCTGTTTGAATCAACTTTGTACATTTTATATGTGTATTTAGCTTGCAGTGTTTAAAAAGCAGGATGGCACAGGGTGTTCTGGTTAGCAACGCTGCTCCACAGCTCTTGGCTATTCTGTTCACTTGCCAGCTGGGGGTGCCTTCTCTCATGTGTGTTCTTGCTGGGTGCTTCAGTTTTACTCTCAAATCTCAAAGATCAGCCTCCTAAATGAAATGGCAATCCGCTTAAACAGTCCTTTGGTTTACATGGTGTGTGTGTCTGTGTGTGTCTGTCTGTGTGTGTGTGTGTGTGTGTGTGTGTGTGTGTCCTGTGACAGACCAGAATCAATTCTTAATTAGTACTTTGCTTTGCATTCACTGCTTAACAGGAGAGGCTGCAGTTCCCCCTTCACTCTGAATTGGATAAACCATTTATCACATAATGAATGAAATGAAAGAACAATTGATTTTTTAAGCAGATTTAACTAATTTTGTTAGTAGTATTTCAGGCCTTTCTGGCAACTAAGATTTCTCAGCCCAGTAACTCATTTCTTCAATATACTTTGAAATAACATGCAATGATTATGACAGGGGGTTTCCTGTCTACACATGTTGCGACAACCATGTGCTACATTCTCCATCCCTTATCTCAAGTCTAAAGCAGCATATTCTGAATATACACACAGCAGTACAGTATCAAACTGTCAGCTTAGCAAACTGAACTCAAAATTATGTTTAACCAGGTCTAGATAATACTGTACAGCTATGCCAAGGATGGTGTATACAGACTACATGAAATGAGATCTGATATTATTTTATGTAACCTGTGATCGCCTCTCATTCAGAACTAAGAGGATTTAGTTATATATTTGCTGACAGAGCCACTGAGGGATTAGTAACTGTGAAAAGACAGGCTCCCTGATTTTCCCTGTTTGCATCACAGGAGCGACACCAAAACTGATTACATTTTCTAACCTTAAGACACTAGTGGTCGTGAGCTACTCTGCCTGGGGGCTTGCTAGCATCTTTAAAATTACTCAAGTCTCAGAACAGAAAGTTTCAGTCAAGTAAAAGAGAAATTTGAGAACCACCCACATGCTGAAACACTGTCTTGCTACTGTTCATCTTTTATCTCATATGCTGTACAGTCACAGTCTTGTCCCAACATGAAACACAGATTTACCGTTTCAAACTTCCTCTGCTCATAGATAGCAAACTGAAAATTCCCATAATGAAAATGTATTCTAAATCTTATACCATGCCTTAGTGCAGTTTTTTTGCTATTGAAGTCACAAATTACTATTTTAGCTATTTTACTGCTCTTGTAGTTTTCTACTTTGATGCCAACTAAATACCTCTTGCAGTCTCATATGCTAAGCCAGAGCTTTGCCAAATAAAGGATTATATTTCTAGAAAGCATCTACATTTAAACTGATAAATTTTAAAAGGCTAAATATTATATACTAATTAATCAATCAATCAAAAGTCAGTATGATGACTTTAAAAATCCAGTCTATTCATCTTCCCCCTTTTTGGTTCTTAGTAACTGCAAGCTGAATTCAAAGGTGACGTACAAGGAAAGATATCAAGGCAATTAAGTGGAAAGCTTAAATAGTGCATTCTATAAGCTGCCAAATAACTGATTTGTTTAAAGGACCAGTTGATTAAGTACACATTTGGGAGCCTACATTACTGCAGAGAATACCTATGCTTAATGTGTATAAACCTATACAACAATCGCTTCACCAAAGCACATTCAGTCAGTAAGTATAGCCCCAAATTCTGACACTGGAACAAAGCTCCACATACAGTCATGCATGCAACTACAACCCTGCATTTCAAACAATTATAACAGACTGCTGCACCTCAAAGAAATAATAATTTATTCAACATTGGCCCATACAATAGCTGGGCATCAACAGAGCTGTCATCTGCCATATAAATACATACATAGACAGGCACAGAAATGAATACATTATCAGGAGGAGTACTTTTGAATGGGCTTCCTATAACTTATACCAAAGATGTACAAAGAAATATGTTGTTGTTGTGTCTTTCGGCTTATCCTGGTTAGGGGTCGCCACAGCGGAACTCCGGTCCGCTAATGTTTGGTAGTGGATTTTTATGTGCCGAGTTACCAGCCCTGACGCACAACCTTCAACGAAGGCACGCCCATTTATGCATGCCTCCACACAGAAGACGCTCTAGCTGAGAATCGAACGCGACGACGTCTTGCTGTGAGGTGATGCTACCGCAGCACTACTACCGCGGGTATGTACAAAGAAATATGTAATTGTGTTTAAATAACTTGTAGTTAGTACAATACATAGAGAACACGCAACACTGTGAACTTCAAAAAAAAAAAAAAAAACAAGTAACTGTAGGTGTTTCAGGAGGGAGCCCTCTATTGTGCCCCTTATTTCACACCTGCTATTGTAATTCCAACTGAATTTTGTTACAAAACCTGACATCCACCATTGGCTCCCTAATCAAACATCAAGTCTAGGATTGCTGAGTCTCAACATACAGAAAAAATACAGGATAACAAATATCAAACATCTCTTTTTTCTGGTGTTTTTAGTCTTTGGTCCCATACCTCAAAGAAAAGGGACTATTCTGAGAAATGGCGATCTCTGACAATGTGTGTAAGTTTGGATTTTTGATTATTCAATCACCACATTTCCAGGACTCTATAATTAAAGTCTAAATGGTTATCTTGGGCATTTGCTGAAAGGTTATTCAATGTCAGATTTACACCATATTAGTAGGAGGGGGGTTGGTGAAGAGACAGTTGCTCATAGATAGTTCTTAAAAGGAGAACAAGCCCCCTTTGCTAAGGTTTGTCTGTTGCTTTGAAAGGTATCTAAAATTTCAGCTTCTCTTGATCTTAGATGATTCAGACACAATGAATTTTATTTTATTTATTTTTATTTATCCTTTGTTGACTGGCTTAGTCTCATAAGGCTAATGGCTTCTTTTCAGGATGACCTAAGGTGGCATTTACACTACTAGTGGAAATTTGGCCAGGGCATCGTGGAACTTCCCTTACTCTTTTTAATAAGTGCCATGGTATCTTTTACATCCACCTGAGTTACCACCAACTCAAGTAGTTGGGACCACAGTTTAACATCTCATCCGAATGATGACACCCTCAGGAGTGCAGTACCCTTTCCTTATACTGCACTGCAGTTCCCACTACTGATCTACCTGGTGTGGGAATAGAACCCCCACTCTTCTTGAAAAAAAGGGGAGTACGCTCTCTGTTGTGCCACTAAGACTGAATGACACTGAATGACCTAATGTTTAGTGATCTTTGTCTGCAGTTTGGAAACTCACTGTTTAGTCTTAAGGGCCACAATTAAGTCATCTATGCATTGCAAGTAAACATGATAGAAATGCTCACACACTTACTAGTGAAGCAGTTACATTTTCAGCTGATGCACTTTGGTGTTTTTGGAAGAACTGTTCTATTTCATTCTATATAGAGTTGTCCAGTTGCACTAAACTGTGATGAGAGTTGCTCCTTTTCTCATAACCTAGCAAGCACCTGTCAGCACACTACTAACTGTGCAACAGCTACATGCATCCAGCACCACTTCAGAATATAAGACAAGCTGGCAAATATGAATGAATGAATACGGGGTCTATATCACACAATTGAAAAGTCTGTTAACTGAACGGCATTTGCATTAAAAATGCCGTTCATCGAATTTGCTCTTGTGGGGGACTGTGCTCCCCACACCCTGGCTAATTACATATGCCAACTCCGAGATCTCACTACAGTGAGGAAAGGGCAAAAAGTCCAATCTTCACTGTACAGTGATCTCATTATGAACAGGTCAATGAACTGCATTTCTGATGTTAAGTGCCTTTCGGTTAACAGACATTTTGATTATGTAATATAGACCCGATGAATACACCCAACGTCAGGTTACTGATCCACAGAAGACAAGAGATATGGCAAAGGTGTAGCCTGCTTCCAAATACATATACATCTGGATATGGTGATACAGATGAAATGATGAGCTGACATATTATTACCTTATGAAATTGTTAAATAAAAACTTCCTAATGTTAATGGTGTTGATGTTTCATGGAGCAGTAACCTAGCATATTATTGGAGTCTTTGTCTTGGATTTAGCATGAGAAGATTCAGGAAGCATTATTCAGGGAGCATTATTCCAGTTACAGTAGACTGCATATGTAAAACTAATTACATACCCCGAAGAGTTGGGAGGGTGGCCTAATGGTTAAGGTGTTTGCCTTACAAACACAAGGTGCAGTGTTTGAGTCTCACAAGGGATAATCGGCTAGGCTTTAAATGGCTCTCAAGGGCAGTTAACTTCGTACTAATCTATAATCTATGAAATCTATGAAGACAGAATCAGAGAAATCTGTTTCTCCCTAACTCCTCTATATTTACTGCCATAATACCTTCTTTCTTATGAACCTATATGAGTGGAAGGGTAATAGAAAGTTCACCCTGGGGATCACTCCAGTGGCTCTATTTGATAGAGGCACTATGAACTAACGTTGGGTGTCACGATGCCAGGGCACTTTTATGGGCTAGGCTTGTAAAGGCTCCAGGGCCATTAGCCTAGTACACACCTATGAACCTATTCTGTTTAAACAGAATGGTAAGTAAAAGTATCGGCCGCCCATCCGAGGCAGATCCCCCTCCCACTCAGATAGTAGGTAAAATAACTGCAGTACTTGTCCAATGAACCATTTTCAGAAAATATTTCTGAGTATGAATTATTAAGCACCACTGCTATACAAAGACATATGCTGTTTGAAGACTGCAGAAACTGCTACATGGAAACCACTAATGAGACCGTCACCTGCTCCATGTATGGCTTGTATACTTACCTAAAATGTACATCTAGGTAATCATTACTTTCATTTTGATGTGCTAAAGCGAACGGCTAGTAAATCTCAATTTTTGCAAGGACCTTTAACGCCTATTCCCTCATACATGCAACACTGTAACACTATATAAATAGGCAACATCAACAGACGGCAACCATTTATTAGCCAACTGAATGTTATTCCAAGCTAAACACACTGCTTCTTCCCTCCTCCAACAAGAAATATACATCTCCACAAGAAAAGTGGTACAAAGACAAAGTACCTGTAAAAGGGCTCTCACTCATAGTAACTGCAGAATCATTTCTATTGCTTAGTTACTTTGCATTACCCTATCTGCTACATTGATTATGCAAATATAAAAATAAGGTATTTAATTAATCTTCAGTAATATTGCAGTGAGCATCAGTCTGTGTAACTGTTTATACCTGCATTGCCTTCTATTTACACCACATATTTCTGTGATTTTCTTACACAGTCATATTATCACCTCTTTGAGTTTCAGAGTGTTAAATATCTCAATACCCACTGTGTCCACCACTACCAGGAAAGAACCAAAGCACCACAGCTCCTACAGGAGATACTACTAGTAAAGGTCAACTTACCTTTTACTTTCAGGTAATGTCCACCAAAGCGATATGCTTCAAAATGCAGAGAAAGAGGTGTATTGGACTGATCCAAGAAAATCTCTACTTTGGGTAAGTCGATCCCCTTCCTCTCAAATACTGGCATGAGTGCTTCGCTGCAAGTGAGAAAAAGAGCCAGACAAAGCATGAGATCAGGTATCTTGTAACGTTTCTTTTACTTAGCCTCCAGCTGTAAATTAAACAGCCCCTTGAACCCATCAGTCAGCATTTTGCTTAATGCTATTGTACCTGTTTTATTTTACATTTTTGTTTAAGCTGAAAGGTGGGGCCCTGCTGAAGAATTTAAACCACAGAAAGACTGATGCATTTACTGATAAACAGGGTTGTCCCACATCTGAACACCCAGAACAATGCAAAACATAAGCCTAGAGGCTACATACTTTCTTGTCTCTTAAAAACTGTTGGAAGATTTACATTCAAAGACAAATAGCCAGGTGTACAGACAGTTAGAGAAGTAAAACACATGATAAAAACATAAGACTGCTTATTTGTGGGTGTCAGCTAGTAGACAACATATGTCTGTGTGTGTGTGTGTGTGTGTGTGTGTGTGTGTGTGTGTGTGTGTGTGTGTGTGTGTGTGTGTGTGTGTGTGTTTGTAAATCTAAAATATTACGGTAGTGAGCTGCAGAAAAAAAAATACTTGCAAAACTATCACCTTGGATGGGCAAATGGACAGCAAAGAAACAATGACAGCAATACTGTACAGCAGTGTTGTTTAGCTTTCATTATTTAGGTGTTCTGTCTCCATCAATACAAAGGTATATGATTAAAAGCAATGTAGTACAGGTTAAAGCACATCTCCATGTATGACACGAGGTCATCGAGTAAAATGACTTCATCTGAAAATGAAGGCTACTGTAAACACAAGAATAGTGTGGAAGGGGAAATTAACATACTGCCTGTAGTAACAGAAAACCTTAGGTGTTTTATATGTTGGTGGGCATGGATACACTATATCTAAAGAATCTATGAATGATAAAAACATTTTATAAGTTCATAGGTAAGTACTAGGCAAGCTGCCCTTGTGGGTCATTTTAAGCTTAGCTAATTTCCTTTCATAGGTTCACAGGTTCAAAGATGAGAAGCAAGCCCTGTACCTTGTGATTGTGGTGGTAAACTCCTTAGCAAGCCCTGTACCTTGTGATTGTGGTGGTAAACTCCTTAGCAAGCCCTGTACCTTGTGATTGTGGTGGTAAACTCCTTAGCAAGCCCTGTACCTTGTGATTGTGGTGGTAAACTCCTTAGCAAGCCCTGTACCTTGTGATTGTGGTGGTAAACTCCTTAGCAAGCCCTGTACCTTGTGATTGTGGTGGTAAACTCCTTAGCAAGCCCTGTACCTTGTGATTGTGGTGGTAAACTCCTTAGCAAGCCCTGTACCTTGTGATTGTGGTGGTAAACTCCTTAGCAAGCCCTGTACCTTGTGATTGTGGTGGTAAACTCCTTAGCAAGCCCTGTTGTGATTGTGGTGGTAAACTCCTTAGCAAGCCCTGTACCTTGTGATTGTGGTGGTAAACTCCTTAGCAAGCCCTGTACCTTGTGATTGTGGTGGTAAACTCCTTAGCAAGCCCTGTACCTTGTGATTGTGGTGGTAAACTCCTTAGCAAGCCCTGTACCTTGTGATTGTGGTGGTGAACTCCTTAGCAAGCCCTGTACCTTGTGATTGTGGTGGTAAACTCCTTAGCAAGCCCTGTACCTTGTGATTGTGGTGGTAAACTCCTTAGCAAGCCCTGTACCTTGTGATTGTGGTGGTAAACTCCTTAGCAAGCCCTGTACCTTGTGATTGTGGTGGTAAACTCCTTAGCAAGCCCTGTACCTTGTGATTGTGGTGGTAAACTCCTTAGCAAGCCCTGTACCTTGTGATTGTGGTGGTAAACTCCTTAGCAAGCCCTGTACCTTGTGATTGTGGTGGTAAACTCCTTAGCAAGCCCTGTACCTTGTGATTGTGGTGGTAAACTCCTTAGCAAGCCCTGTACCTTGTGATTGTGGTGGTGAACTCCTTAGCAAGCCCTGTACCTTGTGATTGTGGTGGTAAACTCCTTAGCAAGGCCTGTACCTTGTGATTGTGGTGGTAAACTCCTTAGCAAGGCCTGTACCTTGTGATTGTGGTGGTAAACTCCTTAGCAAGCCCTGTACCTTGTGATTGTGGTGGTAAACTCCTTAGCAAGCCCTGTACCTTGTGATTGTGGTGGTAAACTCCTTAGCAAGCCCTGTACCTTGTGATTGTGGTGGTAAACTCCTTAGCAAGCCCTGTACCTTGTGATTGTGGTGGTAAACTCCTTAGCAAGCCCTGTACCTTGTGATTGTGGTGGTAAACTCCTTAGCCAATATATTAAACCCAAGCCATCTCTATGATTACTGTGTAAATTACTGGTGGAACGGAGACGAGCAAAAGCTAATGAACTTGTTGATGCTTTTATGTAAACTATTGGTAATGATTCACTGAAATGTAATACGTAAGGAATAAAGAAAACATTACAATTCCACATATGCTGTCTAGTGGCAATACTGCTGAATGGGTGATGGATGTGCAGTATGCAGCAAAAATTGTTATTCCACTGTGGATACTTTCAGTGGTGTTTCTGACATAAGGTTCATAGGTGTTTACTAGGCTAATGACCTCCAAGGGCCTTTTTAAGCCTAGCCATGAATCCCAAATCTCTTGATATGTGTAAGCAGGGGGTGGGAGATGAAACACTTACAAACAAGAGCCTGGGAGATGAACCATTTACAGCCTGCCTATGTCCATTCATAGGTCACAAGCCAGGGATGAATTTCCTGTTCTTCATCTAATTGTCCAAGTTACTCGAACTGGGTTAAGGAGTAACTCTACTTCACATGGATAGGGAGCCTATTCCAGAGAATGGGTAGTCTCTGAGTTACTTACATCTCTCAAACCGGTCTAATTTATATTACAGGCAAAGTTTAAGTCTTTAGGACAGGTTGTTGTTGGTCTTTTGGCTTTTCCCGGTTAGGGGTCGCCACAGCGGAACTCCGGTCCGCTAATGATTGGCAGCATATTTTCACGAATGCCGAGGTGCCAGCTCAACATTCAACCTTCAACGAAGGCACGCCCATTTACGCATGTCTTTTGAACGCCCATCCAATCACGGGAAGGGCATTTAAGTCTTTAGAACAGGTGATGAATAAAAATGGTGCTCTTTCATTTCTGTTCATAATTGTTATTAGTGAAGAGAAAAGGGTAATTCTACTACTAACTCAAAAAACAAGCCACCCTTGTGGAATCATATCAATAGGCTATACAACAAAAGGAACAAAATCACGGCAAACAAAAAAAAATAAACCTCAGAGGATAAAAAGTTTACCAAAGTCAAATATGAGCTCATGTTGGCCTTGCAGGCCAATGACAACCACACAACATTCTTTAACTATGTCAGCAGACTCAAAGGGCAATACACAATTATGTGTAGAGCTCATTGTTAATGGAACCACCTATACGAAGCCAGGAATATACAGTGACCCTACTGGCAGACAAATTCAGCTCAAACTTTACCACTATAGTCCCCTCAGTCTCCCCTTAAGAAATACCATGAAATATAACTCCCTCTTACTATCACTAGAGAGCAGGTCCTAAATGCTCTATCTAAGGCCATAAACACTGCATCAGTGGGTCTCTATACAATATCCAAGGCTGCCTTCTAAATAGCATGAAACATGACCTGCCTTCTGGAATCACCACTTAACCATAGTCTTCAACCAGGCGTGCCTCATGAATGGAGGACAACAACTGTCATCCCCCAGCACAAAGGTGGGCTATCTACAGACCTTGTAAACTACACACTATGTTTCACTGATCTCATGTGCAAACCCTTGGAATTAATGATCATGGAAATGATCAACAATGACATAGGAAACCTCCAGTCTGGTTTCATCAGGGGATGGTCATGCACACTCAACCTGGTGGACTTCTTTGAGAATATCACCAAAGCATTGGATGAGGGCAAAATGATTCATACTGCCTACCTTGGCCTGGCCAAGGCATTTGACACAATACCCCACTCGGACATTTTTCACAAACTCAAGAGATTAGGTATAAATTCTTATGTTATCTGGTGGATATTTAGCTAGTTCACAGACAGGACCCAGGGAGTTAGAATTCGGGAGTCCACCTCTACAAAGAGGGCAGTCACAAGCAGAGTCCCTCGGGGATCAATTGGTATCTATTTGTTGAATGCCAAGCCAATGCCAAGGGTCTCTGGCTGACCAGATTTGCAGATACTTGCAAATTAGAAGCAGTCATAGAATCATCCACTGACACAAATGCTCTCTAAAAAGGGCTGACACAGACAATTAACTGGTGTCAGAGCCATGACTAAAGCTAAATGCCACAAAATGCTTAACATTATCCTTGAGGAAGTCATTCACCCCTGGAAACTATTACATTGACAACACACCCGTAAGAGTTGACTTGGTAGTCAAGGACTTGGGTAAACCATACACAGTAATCTAGAATTTAACCATCATATGTCTGAGGAAATCATTCTGTGTTGTGCAAATTATAAACAGAGGTATGGCATCTAGGACCAATCAAGTCATTGTTCCATTGTATTCGGTATTCCTCAGACCTATTGTGGAGTATAATGCCCAGGCATATCCCACAACTGGAATGTCCCCAGAGGTTCCACACTTAAGGAGTAAAGGGCATAAGTTACGTCGTATGCAGGCCACTTCAAAGTCCTACCCCTGTATTCTGTCTCTTACAGGCTTTCGAGGGGTGCCTGATGCCTGGCAAACAAGGCATTGCCAGACCCTCACCCTGATGGACCATCTGCATATCTGCAAAATAAGCAGCACCAGAATTACCCATTCTAAAGACTTAAATCTTCCATGTGATATAAGATCTGCTGGAGAGATCGGTATGTATCCCAGAGAATACCACTTCTCTGCAGCAGGCAACCCCCATCAACGTGAAACTGAGCTCCTCCCTAATCCAATTCAAGTATAATTTGTACAATTGGATGGGTAACAGGAAATCCACCCCTGGTTTGGCAGCTATTTCTCTAACAGACACAGGCAACATGTAAATGGTTCATCTCCCAAGCACCTGCTTACACTTATCAAGGGTACCAGAACTTGCCAGATTTGGGATGCATGGCTAGGCTTAAAAAGGCCCTTGTGGTCTTTAGCCTATTACACACCTATGAACCTACTAAGTACATGATACTATAAAGTGGTAAATATCAGTATCTGCGGTGCATGCAGCCTGTAAATAACAGAAATGTGAACCATTCTATAAGTGAAAATGAATTGTGAGCATACTATAAACAGTTACATTTGGCATTTTGATGATATATTGCTTTCAGAAGTAACTTAAAAATGGTGACACTTGTGTAACAACATTTTAAAATGAATTTATACATTGTCTAATATTTATAAGGGGTTTACAAAGAGCAGTCCCTATACAGCTGGCTCATTTGCTTTCCATACTGCACTTTCTAGTACAGGTACTTTAGAATGTCTGACTAACCGTCTATAATGGCATCTAGCAGTACATTCTATGGTTTACAACATTATCTGGAAATAATAGAAATCAGGCGTAGGAGTATGATAATACTGTTTCTCAAGTGTTTTGTAAACCTAAAAAAATATATCACCACATACCACAACCTTTTTTGTGAAAGTTATTGGGAAGGTGGCCTAATGGTTAAGGTGTTTGCCTTACAAACACAAGGTGCAGAGTTTGATTCTCACAAGGGATAATTGGGTGTACTAATCTATGAACCTCTAAGAGTATGTGGTCTCCAGACCACTACTGTATGCTATTTGGTCCCTGTATTCAAGGAAAGGGAGTGAAAGGCTAGTGTCCTTGGAGTAATATCAGTAGCCTCTCCTGAGAAATATGGTGCTTGTCTATATGTGTATGGAAAACCATCAGTGAATAAACAACCATAAACAGACAGATTTTACAAACATCAGATAACAATGCAAGACAGCTAGAAGGAAAAAATACTTCAGTCGGTCTAATGCAATATATTTCACAGAAGTTTGAAACATTTAAGCACATGTAAAAATCTGTCTTTCCTTTTGAAACAAGCTCTAAAATGCTTGAAAAGCTCTATTCCAGGAAGATTATGTAATGCAGCTTCTGAAAGAATTAGTAAACAACTATGAACAATTTTCTAAAATTAAAAGAAAAACACCTGTCTAAAGGTTCAATTGAGCCTATGTCCCTGGCTCTCAAATTTCAAATAAATAAATATTTTTTCATATCACCACAGAATTGTAATATTCATCATTTATAGGTCAGAACCTAAAAGGTCAATATGACCACAGAACATATGGAGCAAAATAATTTTATTGTCAGTATGTCATCAGAAACCTGTGCTACAATTGAGAAAGTTTATAATGTTCAACATTTTAATTAAAATAGTAAAAAAGCAAACTCACTGCAGTAATTCAAGAACACATTGAGGCAGATGCAAGAAAGTAACAAGAAGCAGGGGGGTTTAATTTGTCGATTAACCAGACGTGACACTTTACATCAAGGAAAAGTGGCAGGCAGGATGAGTCAAAATCCTGCCCTCCTATCAGAATCTTGGGTTCTATGACTATAGAGAAATACTTCAGAAGTCATCATATAATATCAACATGGAGAAATGGAAGTGGGAAGTAGATAAAGAATGAATGTCATGCATTTATTTGGAATAAGAGTACTCTCTCAAAAGAGAGAGTGGCAACCTTGGGATGAAACTTTAACCAAGGTCTCATCTGCCTAGGGTGGTGGTAGCTCAGGTAGATATAAAAGGTCACATGGCAGTTCCACTGTGCCGTGGACAAATTTCAGTTTATCAGTATAAATACCACCTTATGTCTTCCACAAAAAGAGGCCAATGGCCTTGTAGGATTAACCTAGTCAAACAAAGTCTAAATAAATAAATAAATAAATAAAACAAAGGTAGTATTCTGATCCGTTCAACAAATACAAGAAAGGTAAGCCAGCACATGAGAGAGACCCCATTGGGTAAAGAAATGACAAGTGGGAATAAAAAGTGAGAACAAATACAGGAAGCTTAAGGCTGGCAGATTTATAAAAATGGCAAAGGCTGCACTACCTGACCAAAGAGAACAAGTGATTAGCCTGTGGCAGCATTCAGGCAGTAAAGCAGACAAGGTGAAGCAATAAAAGGAATACACTCACGCTGCAGTTCAATAAAAATAATTCTTTCAACATGATATGTCATAGCAAAAGTTTGTTCTGGAGAACTGAAAGTCACACCTGCTATAAACATAGGATAGGTAAAAAGGGAGTGAGATTTTCCTTTAGGAGTTTTAGTCTGCTCCAAGGTACCAGAAATTTCCATTTCCACATCATGGTTATGTAGTTTCACATTTGTTAACCTATTTATATTCATTCTATACCTGGCATCATGCTAGTCTGCACATAAACCACTATACCTTTAACGTTCTGCACAGGTAATGTCTGTCACTAAGGAGGTCCCCTACTCTATAGTCTACAACACTGTTTTAGTTAACAAGTACCAAGATCAGCGCTAAGCCAGTAACAAAGAACCTCATAACGTAGTCATAGAAATGGTTACCACAGTGTCCAAGATGTTCATACTTCAGAATAAAAGCTCAAGATAGTGATACCAGTCCTAAAACCTACAGACATTTACACTCCTAGTGTCCTTCTCCAGAGATCAACTTTCTTTTATGCTAACAACTAATCAGCACATAATTAGGGCTACAGTGAACCATGACAGCATAATCAGAACATAAAATTAAATTTAATTTGCATACATATGAAGAGAAACAGCTGAAATGTCTGCGTTAAGGATAGGCAAAAAAAAAAAAAAAACTTAGTGGTGCATTTTTGTTTTTGAATGGAATTGTGCGTGTTCCTTTATGTATTCATTCATTCACATACATGTTTTGCTAACTAAACTGACCATCTAACTTGGTAGAATCCAGCTTAAGTGGAAGCCCAGAAAAGATAAGCTCTACATTATGAGTTTACATTGAGTTTCTTTTCAAGCCTCATCTGTGAGACCAAAGAAAGATCAGTGTGGTAAGTTCACCACAAGCATGTGGTGCTGAGGGATTCAAACCACAACTTAGGTTTGTAAGTCAGTCACAACCATTGTATCGTCCAGTCTTAAGAAAACCATCATACTTCTAACACTGTACTAACTTTAGGTACTCAGCTGGGAAGTTAGCATGAGAATAAAACTAATATCAATTCCATCTGTAGTGTGCAAAAATCAAAGTTTAGTTCTTAACCTCATTTAGTCTTACTAATAAAAGGGTCGTATCGTTGATACTTGCCATACTGTTCCAGTTGGTTACCATATTTCAAGTAAAATCTAACTGGACCACTTCAGTAAAGAAATGTGCATCCCCCCCCCCCAAGACATAACAACAGGTCTTACCCAAGAGTTTTCTTTTTCATGGCAGGAACAATTTCTGTTTCAATTTCCACATTCAAGTCAAACTTTACAGTGAAGCACTCTTTGCTTGGATCCTGTGAACAGAAACATTTGGTTAACATCCTGTATCAGGTCTCTCCATATGATTTTAATTAGCGCTGCTAAGATAGAATAAGCAGTAGAGAGAAAAACTGCTTTGTAAATTCCTCTATGCACATAAATAATATGTGACAACCAACAGACCAAGAAAGCCTTTCAACTATGACCTCAGCCAAGGAATAATCATGCATACATATAAATATCGAACATCTATATAATTAGAAAAGAGCCTGTACAAATGCAATTAGACACTGAACAGAAGTGTCACAACAAAATATTTTTTGGGGCTTACTCCAACAAGGCTGCCATGAATCCCAGACAAACATTACAGATGAATTGTTTTACAATTCTACATTTCAAGAATTACAATTCAGTGAAAACTTTTCATCAACATTGAATTTTCAGTGATATATTTGAACTCATTACACTGGAAATACTTGAAGAATAAGCTATCTTCAGACAACTTTACCTCTAACTTTAATAGTGGTAGTGCTACAGAAGGCATTTTTTCCTAAGGTAATCTGTACGATGTGGTTAAGGCCAGGGGCAGGTTTTTGGTTAGCATACCTAAGCAAGGATAGCAGAGGCAATAGTTTATTTGAAAACTGTGTGGTATCTGCCAGAAGGTCACACTAGGATACAGTAGAAAAAGGGCATACAGCAGGAGCGGCCTTAGGTCAACTGGTACCCTAGGCAAATGACCTCCATGGCGCCCCCCACCACACCACCTGCTGCCCCCATCCTGGTCTACCTACACCAAATAAATCCTAGAAAAGCACCCCTAGTAAAGTGGCACCCTAGGTGGCCGCCTAGTTGGCCTATGCCTAAGGCTGGCAATGGCATAAAGTGCTAGGTTTACATACAGGTAATGCAATGTATGCTGGCTTAAGAACCAGTAAAAACTGCAAAGAAAGAAACAATAATTATGGGACAACCACAACGGCAGAGCGATGGGAAGTGCGAGATCCATGACATCATAGGAGGTTAAACATGTCGTGTTGCAGTTGATTGCAAAACAATCACAGCATTTTTGGTTGACCATCTGATATACACTGAAACTGCTGGATTGCAATGACATCCATAACAGCAGGGATTACACATTTTCTCCTTTATCCCCCGATACCATCAGTCTAGGATTTAGCATATATAGAAATGTAAAGATGTGCATGGGGGCTTGCCTGACACTATTTTACACAGTTTGTTGGTGGTTTCGATGGCACCTTCAAGTGTTGTGTGACTAACAGAACTGAAACTGACAGTCTTATCAATCCTCTGTGCCATAATTATGTATGCATATACTACCTCTCATCTTATTACAAAAAATGCCATAAATAATGAGGGGATACAGGCCCAAAAATAGGGACAACTTTTAAACATTGCTCTTATAAACTTAGAAAGTTAATAGAGTAACAGGTTTTACATTTGCATGCATTTTCTGGAGGGTATGAAGTCTAAAACTTAAGTGTCTGCCATTAGTTTCTGATTTCAGTCTTCATTGATTTGCCAAAAAAACAAAATAATTATGAATTCATTCACATGTCAATGAGCAAAAGAAAATAGAAAACAGGAGAGAAAAGCACACACCACAACCAGCCACATAGGAAAAAGGAATGAACTGCAAATAGGTTCATACTAGGCTATCTGCCCTAGGGCATTTATAAGCCTAGCCAGAATGTGTTTGGCTTTCGCCACCCATTTTAAATGAATTTTGCTATGCCCTTTTTCGAGGTTAGTATACTGTGCCTTTGTCTAACAGTGACACAGAAGTGATAGCCGGGGTAAACCTATGATCTCTCATCCACTCATCAAGATTCCTCTTGAAGAGAGTCAATGAGGGACTCTGCCTAACCTGGACTGGGATTTTATTCCAGAGTGAAGGGAGCCTCTGGGTTATGAATCTGTCTCTCCAGCATGTCCTATTTATTTCAGTGCTGAGGTTCAAGTCTCTCGAGCACATAGCTCGATGGGATTTGGATTTTCTGAGGTGCAGCATGTCCATTAATTCCGGGTTGGACATGGCTTTATATGTCAGGCACAGATCGCCTCTGAACAGGTGGTATGCCACTGAGTAGAGCTGGAGTTTCTTTAACCGGGCAGCATATGGCATCTGTTTGAGCCCTTTGATCCTCTTGGTGAGGTACTTTTGGGGTCTTTCCAGTTGCTGCAGGTGTCTGGTAAGGTACATCCCAAAAGGGCATTGTACTCAATTATGGGCCTGATGAGGGATGAGTAAAGAGGCACGATGACCTCCCCTGATCTAGATGTGAATCCCTTCATGATTAGGTGGGCTATATAAAATGTTTTTCTAACCACTTTGGCCACGTGGTTGTCAAATGAGAGATTGCTATCAACTTGGGTCCCCAGGTCCCTAATTACTTCTTCTGTACTTAATGGGTTACCACCTATGTGGTAATTTGTGGGCACTTTGTTCTTGCCAAAGGGGATGACTATACACTTTTTGGCATTTAGCTTGAGGCCATGGCTCTGGCACCAGTTGTCTGTTTCTATGAGGCCCTTTTGGAGGATGCTTGTGTTGACAGGAGAGTCGATTATGGCGCCCAGTTTGCCGTCATCTGCCAACTTGGTCAGCCACAGTCCTTCCGTGTTGGCCTGTACCTCCGAGAAATATATACCGAACAAGAGAGGTCCCAGGACTGAGCCTTGTGGGACACCACTTGTAACTGGTTTGGAGTCTGACATGGCTTCAGCAATTCTAACCATGAGGGTTCTGTCCTTGAGCCAGTTTGCAATCCATCTAGTGACATAGGGGTTTATATTTAAGCTGGTGAGCTTATCTATAATGCCCGAGTGGGGTATTGTATAAAAGGCTTTTGCAAGGTCCAGGTAGGCTGTGTGGACCACCTTCCCCTCGTCAATGGCCTTGTTTCAAAGAAATCAACCAGGTTTAAGAGGCAGGATATGCCCTTAACAAAGCCGAACTGGGTAGGATCCAGTGTCTGTAGGTCCCCAATATCTTTATTTATGAGGTCCATGATGATCCTTTCCATAGCTTTGCAGACCAAGCTAGTCAGGCTTATGGGGCGATAGTTTCCAGGATCCGTTGAGGCACCAACTTTATGGAGAGGGACCACTGTTGCTGTACGTCACTCTTTGGGCACATATCCTGTAGTAAGGCTGAGATTGAACAGTAGTTTTATGTTTGGGTTTAGCTCTTCTTGGAGTTCATGTAGGACGCAGCCCAGGACACAGTCTGGTCCCATTGATGCTGTGTTTTTTGCTTTGGAGAGGGCGGCTCTTACTTGAGCATCTGAGATGTCAGGGGGGCAGCACTCTGCTGGGATAGATATTTGCCCTTTTGGTGGGGGGGAATTTGTGCTGAACCTGTCAGCTAGGATGTTAGCAATGTCTGTGGGTTCAGTGTATTTTTTGTCATTTTGGACTAATTCTGAGCATATCTGGGAATTACCACCCAGGTTCCTAACATAACTAAAGAAAGCCTTGTGATTATCCTTAGTGTCCTGTGCAATTTTTCTCTCGAAGCTGGCCTTAGACAATTTTATGAGCGCCTATAGTTTTTTGCTAATACTGATCAGTGATGCCTTCCCTTTTAGGGATTTTGCTCTATCATTTAGTAGCTTCCTCCTTCTATTGTATAGTTTGTTTATGGCTGGGGTCCACCAGACAGGACGTCTGCCTTTGGAGGATTGGGTCTTGGTTTTATTTGGGATTGCATGATCCATGCATTCCTGAAGGTGTTCATAGAATGCATTTATAAAGGATTCTGCGGTCTGGGCCATATTTTCCACAGGCTTGGGGGCTTTGAAGGATTCCACCTCAGTTTTGAGGAGTGTGAAATTTGCTTTAGAGAAGTTTTTCACTGGTTTTCTGGGCAGGGGGTGGGGTCGGGATGTGAATATCCAGTGAGATTAGTTTATGGTCTGATCTTACCAGTGAGGGATACACTTCTGGTCTGGAGCATAGAGTCCCTATGTTGGTGATGATCAGGTCCAGTATGTTTTCCCCTCTTGTGGGAGTGGTAACAAGTTGTTCCATAGCATTTGAGTTTATAAATTCTAGGAACCTTTGGGCTAGGGTATTGGAGCTAGAGTAATGCTCCCAGTCTATGTTTGGGTAGTTGAAGTCGCCCAATATAATGGTGTTTGGAGAGACCTTCATATTTTCCAGTGTTCTCAGAAAGGCCGAGTGGGGTTCCTGGGTTTGGGAGGGTGGTCTGTAGCAGGCTATAAACTGGAAGTCAGTTTTATCCACTGTTAGTTGCACATGGATAGTCTCTGATGCTTCGTGCTTTGCCACCAACCTGGAGGTGTGGGTATCTTTGATGAATATCGATACTCCCCCTCCTTTTGAGGTTCGGTCCAAGTTTTGGGGCGAAAATCATGGTATGAGGTATAACCTGGTAGTGCTGGGGTGCTCTCGGGAGCCCTGAACCAGGTTTCTGTTACTGCACAGATATCGATGTTCTCCATGCTAAGGAGAGCTTGAAGCGTGCATCTTGAGGTTTAGACTTCTGGCGTTGAGTAGCATTACTCTTAGTTTCTTATCCCTTGTGATACCCATGGAGGTGGGTTTGTCTTTTGAGCCTTGCCTAAAAAGGCACTAGGGGTAGCAAGAGCCTTTGCCAATATCCGAAGCCCAGGGTGACAGGTGCAAGCCGTCCCTAGCGAAGCATCGTGGCTTGTCGAGCATATCATCCCAAGCTGACAGGCATTGGATCCCCTTTGAATGACACCAGTACTTAAGCCAATTGTTGAAATTGATCATCTTGTCTTCATATTGTGGCATCATTCTTGGTGAGGGTAAGATGCTACTCAAGGTCAGGGTCATACCGGCCTGGGCTACATGCTCAGAGAGCTCCTTTATGTATCTTTTCATGTAGTCTAGGGAGGTACGTCTCAGGTCATTCACACCAGCATGGACAATGACTGAGTCATATTTGTACTTGCCTTGGAGTGACCTGAGTGCTTGTGTTATGTGGCGGATCCTAGCGCCTGACAGGCTGCTCACAGTGACCCTCTCCTTGTTCAGCCTGTCAGTGTGCCTGATGATAGAGTCACGTATTACAAGTGTATCAGGTGTGTTGTTTAGTCTTAAGGGCTGTGACTGTTCGGCACACTGGTTTTGTGAGATATGGGTTGCATGTGTTTTGTTTTGGGGTAGTGGTTGCTTGGGTGTCTGCTTTGGAGGTCTCTGCTGCTTAGGCAGATCTTTATTTAGAGCCTCAGCGTATGTTTTTGTGTGATTATGTGTTTGGTTTGCTGTTGTGGTAGGTCTATGTGAGACTGGAATTGTAGTGAGTGTGGTTTCCTTCTCCTCCTGACTGGTTATGCCAGTACTGAGTTGAGAGAGCTTAGCCTCCAGTTTGGCTATATGGTTGCATCTCTCACATGTGTTGGAATTTGTTGGGAGGAGGAGAGGGTTGTCTGTGTACATGAGGCAGTTGTAACATTGTCTCAAGATTCCCAGATTCACCAGCTGGACCGGAGAGGAGATTGACAACTGACCTTTGGACATGCTAGAATAATATTGGGAATTCCTTAATAATTGAAAACAAGGGCCAGTGGGGAGTGAGGATGTAGTGCTTTTAATTTTTAGTGCTGACTTATATAATTGCTTTAGCGCGCAAGTGCCAGGTAACTTAAGTGCAATGTGTTACAGGTAACTTAAATGCAAAAACGACAAACAGTAACTTTCTTTCAAGTGAAACAAGGAAATAAGTACAGTAAGCAATGCAGATATCACTAGTGATCCACAGAAGTGCTGAGAAGCCGCGCATTAGGTGGAATTAGCATTCCAGGGAAATAACAAGCAAACAAACAACAAGCATATAAACAAAACTAGATTCAGCAGGCCTGGATCTAGTCTATGCTACAGCAAACAAGGTGTACCAATTTCAGTAAGATACAGTTCAAATATTCAGGCACTATAAACCTTTAACCAGAAATTCCCAGCTCAGAAGGGCAGAGTCCAGCCTCTTCTCCCACAAGAGTGCAGACCACGAACCTTCTTAATGTAAAATAACTGGCCTGAAGCCCAAGTGCTTAAACCAGAACTAATACACTTTAAGAATAACAGACACTGGGCACTCAATCAGCAGTTCCCAACTTAGAAGGATGAAAGCTACCTGTCCTGCCACCACAGTGCATGCCACAAACCTTCCTAATGTAAAACAACTGGTCTGAAGCCCAAGTGCTTAATCCAAAAGACTTAGAATGATAGCTACACTTTAATCAAGTTACTACCAAGCAGTAATAAATACAATTGAATACTTTAGAGAATGCCTGTATTAGTGCTCAAGTTACACAAACAAAGCTAGATCCAGCAGGCCCGAATCCAGTCTATGCCACAGCAAACAAGGCACCAACTTCAGTAAGAAGCAGTTCAGATATGCATGCACTATAAGCCTTTAACCAGAAATTCCCAGCTCAGAAGGGCAGAGTCCAGCCTCTCCTCCCACAAGAGTGCAGACCACGAACCCTCTTAATGTAAAATAACTGGCCTGAAAGCCCAAGTGCTTAAACCAGAATTAATACACTTTTAGAATAACAGACACTGAGCCCTCAATCAGCAGTTCCCAACCTAGAAGGATGTAAGCTACCTGTTCTGCCACTACAGTGCAGACCACAAACCCTCTCAGTGCAAAACAACTGGTCCGAAGCCCAAGTGTTTAAACCAAAAGGCTTAGAATGAGTTACACCAAGCAGTAATAAATACAATTGAGTACTTTTAAGATGATACAAGGCTTAGAATGAGTTACACCAAGCAGTAATAAATACAATTGAGTACTTTTAAGATGATGCAAAAGTAAAATAAAGTAGGTAGAAACACAAGTACAGTAAAAGCAGATGAAATATTTTTTTTTTTCTGAACAAGTGCTGAGATCAAAGAAACAGTGCTGAAACTAGAAAACTGGCTAGTTATAAGAAAAAAAACTAAGCTAGAAGGCTTCCCTCCAACACAGAAGGGCTTGGGGGCTCAGAAGCCTACAAATAGTCTATACCACTTAACAGGAAAGGCAGGAAACAAGCTTAAATTTTTTTTTCTGTTTCCCAGATGCTCTCTTTGTACACAGTAGGAGTGCCTGAAATCAGAATATGATCTCACTGCACTCAGTTGAGTAAGCAAATGAGATGGGCCCAGAAGGAATATCCAAACACAAATTTACAAGAGGGGAGGGCAGTTTCAAGGCCACTAAGATTAACACCAAGACAAAAACAGGTAGGGTGGGTGGGACTAACTGAAGAGCAGAGTCAAAACTTCCAGTTCAGTTAATATTCCTGCAACACACAGTTAAAATCAATTTAAATACTGTATTTTTTTTAAAAAAAAAAGTGCAGATGAAGGTACTTAAATTCTCTTATACGTCCAGTTGAATACAGCAAGTTCTTAGCCGGCCAAAGCTGAGGTTTTTAAGCAGAAAATATTTCACACTGTACCACTTAAATAGGCAAGGACAGGAAATCAAAGAATGTGGCTACCCCCACACCTGTAATTACTAGCAAATAACAAAAATGATCCTTTTTCCATCTAAAGTAATTAATTAAAATCAAGACATAAACATTCCCATACTACTAACATACATAACAAATGATCAGATACTATGAAAGGTTAAAAATACCTCAACAACCATAGTAGATAAACACACACGAGACACTTCATTCACAAAAAAAACTGTGCAATCTACCTAAAGCCTTGTTCAAAAGGAACTTAGGCAATGGACTTAATTAGCCCTTGAAGTCAATGGAAAACACTATAACTTTATAAAAATATACTGTGGAAAAAAACAAAAAAAAGGAACACATGGGATCTAGTGTGTATAATATGAACTATCTTGTACTGTAGCTTTAGAGAAGTTGGTTAACGCTGAAATTTGTTTCCTCAATCCACAGCACAAGACAGCTCTCTCACATCTCACACAACAGACCTACATGTATTATTCATGATGCAAATCACATGGAAGCGTGTATCTTACTGATATTAGAATAACCAGGGCTATGCCTCTAAACATAAGCAAACTTATTGATCTAAAAATCTTATTTATCATAGCTAACTTTATTAGGTAACTATTATACAGAACAGTCTAATGCCAACACAGCCATGGATTAATCTGGTCAGGAAATCAATCCCAAAGAAGGGAGAAGGTGAGTAAGGGGTAATGGATTGTCTAGCCGTTGAACATGACCACAGTGTAGTCTAACTCATGCCTTTGGTAAAGTTCAGTTACTCCTTTGTTTTTAACAGAATTACAAAGCTTATAGATCCTGCTGTGTGTGTTAAAGCAATTCAAACGAAGCAGAAACTTCACAGTGTGGAGGGTATGGAGCTCATACCTTTAAATATGTCATACACCTAGTTCACCAATAAAAATCAAAATTTAAAATATGTACTACAAAATAATAAAATAAGGGGTCTACTTTATGTGCTCGAAGTCCGAAAATATAGAATACGATATTCTGGACATGAGTACACCGAAAGTGCAAAACATCGAAAATGTAAACGGAAATCTCCATAGGTGAAGATTTCCATTTACTTCAATGCAGTGCGATCTCAGAGTTGGTATACTTAAGTAGTGGGGGGTGTGGGGGGTGCAGCCTACACTAGTTTAAATTCTTTTTCTTTGTGTATTTTTTTTTTTTGGACTTAGATTGTTTAATAGTTCGATGCATATGGTTCGATCCATATGCATTTGTGCTATGAAACTTTCGAGGCCCTAAAGTAGACCCGGCAATTTATAAGATCACAGCATGTATTTTTCTTGCAAGTATTGACTCGGTGGCTTTAAAGTGCGGCCCATTGTCTATACACACAACTGGTAGTAAGATTATAGGCACTCAACCTCTGTATCATGCTAGACACTGTACAGTGTGAGCTATAAAGTACTGCCATCTGCACAGATTGTAAATTGAACAAATGGAGTGATATGTGGCAAGAAAATGCATTTGAGAGGGGGAAATGATTTAAAATAATGAAAGACCTTTTAAAACAGCAATCAAACAGGAGAAACAGGTGAAAACTACAAAGAAATCACTCCTACAAAATTACTATTACATACATTTATGAATTACATATTTTAATGAGTAACAAACAGAACATTACATACCTTTACTGTACTGTTATGTGCTTAGACATTAGGTTATAAACACTTTGTTATACAGAAGGAACAATTAATCATCTCTTTTGAGAAAATAGCAAAAGCCATTATATTCTGCTGACGTAATGGTTCACAGACAGAAGGTACTCAATTCATGCAGTGCACTGAAACTATGATAAATCTGACACCTAGACACAACAAAATGCAAGGCACAGCCTTAGCATCTAACATACAGGATAAATGTTTCCAATACATCATCAGTAGTATATCCTGAAGGATTCCTCCTAGAATGTCTCAACTTGTCTACAGACTCCTGCTCCTGTCATCTTCCTTATCTTTGTATTCTTTTGCCGGATTCTAGACCCTCTCCTTTTCTGAGTTCTTAGCTTCTGTGGTTATTTCTGCGGAAACAAAAAATGTGTCATCCTCTCTAAGTCACTAAACAGGTACTGGGAGTGGTCATAGTTTATTCAGATCTTGGCAGGATATTGCAAGTGTGAGTATATATTTGTAATGTGTAACCACTGAATGAAAGGCCAGAATGCCTGGCAGCATTCCAGCAACTCAACACTATAATCACAGCAGAAGCTTATTTTATTCTCATTTTATTTACTTATTTGTAGAACAGATCCATAAACTGGTTAAAAAAAACTTTTCTGACATGATCCTGGCCAAAGCAGTATAGTAAAAATGGTATAAAGTGAAAAAAAAGTGCATGTATACACTAGGGGGTGATGCAATTAAGTGACAGATTACAAAATAAGTAATTCAAAGTAAATTACAAAGATATACACAATTAAGAAGTATTTTTTTCAAAAATGTTATTGGAATTTCAATTTGTAAAATAATCACAATAGTTATAGTCAAGAGATATGTGAACATAATAAATTTAAAAAATTCAACTAAACCTTACACAAAATAAAAAAACTATTTAAGGAGTGTCCATTAACCATTAAGTCACTCAAGTTACTATACATTACATTAAATCTAAAATGCAGTTATTTTTTCTTGATCAGATGTATGTGATGTAATTCTGTAATCCAGCACAGAAATTATGTTTTAATACTAGATGAGACAGAAGTCTCAGAGCAGTCTGTTTTTGAAACCTGACAAAGAAGGAAGACCACTCACCCAACTTCATCTTGCCTTGCTTTAGTAATAACCAGGGAACAGTAATTCTCTAGATCAGGCAGGAAAATATAGGGAGATTAGTTAAGTGCCCTTTTCTGCCACTGTGTGAATCTATCCCTCTGTTATTTTTTAATAGTTCATATGATTCAAACTCTAGTGTTTATTGTAAATAGCTATTTAGTATTTTCATGTTCTTTTATTATTTATTATTAAATATATTCAAACTTTTCATTGTGGCTGCTCATTTAGAGAATATTTTAACCTTTGAGAGTACTTATATTTATCTGGCGATACTGTGGCCAGTCCTGAAAACCTTGCTGCATTGGTCAAACACTTCCATTTGTATTAATTTTACTTAATATAATTGGGTACCCTTATAAGTGCTGTAGAGTAGCTGGTTATGGAGTATTCTGATGGCAGTGGAACTATCTTATAGTCTGGGCATAACTGACAAATCTGTGTCAGCCTTTCCCAGGTGTGTGTCTGCGCATGTGTGTGAGAAAATCAAATCTCAAAGAGCGTGTGTCAGCTACTTAGAGCAGGGACACAGAGCACTGGTTTCACAGAGAGAATGGTGGAGGACTTGGCTTGGAACACTCGCCTGCCGAGTACCCAAGTCTACAGCTGTGTCAGTGGGGAGTCTTACTAGGGGGCCTGGAAAGAGAGAGACCCAGTCCCTGGACTGAGTGTGTTCCCTGTGTGCTCTTAAGGGAAATGTGCTTGGTGTATCGAGCTGTACATGAAAAAAACATGTGTATCTATTTTTGTTCCAAGTGAATGCATCCAAGAGATCCATCAGTGTCAGTGGTAAGGATTTAGATATTCCTTGATTATTGGCCCAGAAGAGGGGCATCACAAACAGGTATGTCCTTCTTTTGCAATTATCGAAGCTTACAGATCTGAAAGTTATAGGTACAATCTCAGTTTTTCAGGAAGCCAGCATCTTGTTTTGTGAAAGAAAAAAACATAATTTGAAACTTCACCTCTGATAATTGGGAATCCAGATCAGTAGCTGTCACCTCAAGGTCTGCCATTTTAGCAAAGCTATCTTTCCAGTTAGCTTTAAAATTCAAGTACTCTTTCAGATCATGCAGAACATCTATTAAAGTTAAGTCTTCAGAAAAGACATGCACCAGACTTAAAGCTGCAGTGTTTTTTTTTTGTTATAAACTCTGCCGTCATCTTCTTCCCAAAATGGCTTCTTATTGGAATGTTGGCACCCTAAATGCAGAGTGCCAAAAAAACAAACACTGAAAATGAGAAGACTAAATCCCGAAAATAATTCTTCTCCTTAAAACACCCCCAAACTTCTACATAGCTCTGAGATATCCATACCTCATGAAAATGGAATATTCCAACAAATGGCATCTCGGACTTGACATATACAAGTCCAATCTTTTGGCCATTCAGTCTCTATATTTCAGGGCTTATTCTAGCAGGTCCTGACATTTCAAATTACAACCTCCCAAACCAATGCATTTCAGACTTAACAGGTATAATCGATTGCAAAATATTTTTTAATAGTTATTTTTGAAGTTTTCACATCATTTGCATTTATTTTTATTTATCCTTTTGTTGACCAGATTAGCCCCACTAGGCTAGCAGTGTCTTTTCAGAGGAGACCTAAGATGATATTTATACCACCAGGGAAAATTTGGCCAGGACATTAGGTAACTTCTGTTGCTCTTTTCAATAATTTCTGTGGAATCTTTTACATCCACATGAGCTACCCACCAACCTCAAGCAGATGTGACTTCAGTTTAACATCTCATCTGAGGGCTGACACACTCAGGAGTGCAGCACTCACTAATGCTACACTGCAGTGTCAGCCCTCTAGTTACCTAGAGTGGGAATAGAACTCTTAGTCTTCTGGTCTTCCAGCACCAAAGGAAAGTCTCTACTATTTATTGCATCACTAACACTGAATGGTACAAACAGCCTCTCATTTGTTTTAAGCTGAAAATTCAAATACTTTGTACTGTTACAAGCTTCAATCACACTGAGCATACAGTTTAAAAATAGATCATAACCTTCCTAACCACCCTCCACCAGTCAGCATTTCAAAGTGCAAGACATCCCATTCTGTAGAGCTTTCAGCAGTCTACCAATATGTTTTTGCATGTTTGACATCATTGCTTACAAAGTTCATTGGTATGAACCTCCTGCACCCATCACACCCGCTGCTAATTAAATATACCAACTCTAAAATCACACTACAGTGAGAAAAAATAGTAAATTTCACATTCCACTCTGCACAGCGACCTCCATTCAAAACATTCAGAGTTTCAAAACTTCGATCATATGGTCTCAGCCAAATGATGCCTAATGTTTTTGAAACTTCAGTGATCTGATAGAGATCCGCATATGTAATATGTGTGTATATCTCAAAGGGTTGGGGGGTTAGCATAGTGATTCAGGTGTTTACCTCACAAAGTGGAGGGGTACAGGGTTTGAGTCCCATTAAGAGATCCATAAGGGAAACTAGCCAAGTAACTACCTAAGAAGCTATGTACACACACACATATATATATATATATATATATATATATATATATATATATATATATATATATATATGTGTGTGTGTGGGCGTGTGTATATATATATATATATATATATATATATATATATATATATATATGTACACACACACAAATATACATATGTGTGTGTGTGTGTGTGTGTGTGTGTGTGTGTATATATATATATATATATATATATATATATATATATATATATATATATATATATAATTTATATAATGTATATTTTTCCTTCTTTCAGCTTTTCTAATAAACCTGGAGACTTTTTCTGTCCCTAATCTACAGTCAGAGCTATCTTTTTTGCTTCTGTGTTGCACTCTCCAAGATGCTCTTTTGTTGTGTTAGTGCTACATATCCTGCACAACCTGTTCTTCCCAGCTTATTATTTACAGAATTTTTTATGGTCTTTTGTTGTGATAACGTTATTCATTGTTACATATCCTGTACAGCCTGTTCTTCCTACTTGGTTATTTGCTTACATTTTGACTGGTTTGAGGTCCATTTTCATTGAAAGACATGTGAGCAAAATTTCCTGCAGTAATTATATTACAGCACAAAACAAAAGTACAGTTACCATTAGGCATTAATAAACATGGAATAAAGAATTACACAATCAACAGTCGTTACATGAAAGTAATGTCATTTAGGTATAACCATATGTGCAGCTTGGCTTCAGAGTGAAATGTTGGGACTTACAGTGTAGAATCTGAAATGACTAAAAAGGAAAATGAGAAATATCAAACATCGTTCTTATCGATTTATTCATTTGTTTATTTATTTACTGATTGATTGACATTTGATTACCAGGAAAGTCCAAATGAGTAGAAGCCATTTTCAGAGAAGGTCCGGAGAGAAAAGCTCCAAATTATTACAAAATATTTTAAGAATAATTTAACAATCTTCAAAAATAAAACTAAAAATATATGCAGTTTAAATTATATCAAATTAGAATCAATACAAGGTACGACAAGCCTTTAATATTTAGAGAACTTTTAGACAGTCTGTAGAGAAATTAAAGGTAAGTTAGTGCAGTACAAATAGGAATTGCAGTATGAAGTGAAGGTAAAGCAGACTTCTGGTAACTTTCGAGAGAAAATCGTAGAAGAGAATTAGACTGCAGTAAGGAAGTAAGTGAAGAAGCAAGTGAAAGGAGGTTATAAAGAACCAAAAGGTACTTGTTCACAATTAGGGATACAGGTTATCCTGGTTTTGACCTAGAACATTGTTCAAGTTTAAGTTTTTGTGAAGCCTGGAGGTTAGAAAGGATGGGAGCACCATAAAGTAAACCATAAAAAAGAGTGAGGAGGAGATACGTAGTGGCAAGTGTAGTTTTAGTTACATTGGTGAAAACGTTTTTGCCTCTGTAAAGTATCCTGAGTTGTGAAAACGTTTTTGCCTCTGTAAAGTATCCTGAGTTTTTGATGAGTTTTTCTTATGCAATTTTGTATATGCAGGTCAAATATAATATTATCATCCACTACCACCCCTAATAGTTTGCTATGAGAAGTGACTTCAATGGTTGTATTATCAAGAGAGAAAACTTTAAATTTATTTTTTTTTCACAAGAAAGGGATTTAGGGAAAAAGTAGTAGTTGGGTCTTTTTTTGGGTTGAGCATGAGTTGTGAGTTATGAAGCCATGTTTCAGTAGCTGCTAAATCTTCCTAATTTTTTGGAGGTGTACCATGTTGTCAGATGTGCAAATGATAGTGGAATCACCTGTGTATTGTATTAGGGTGGACTGTTTTGCAGAAGTATAGTGTGTGTTGGTAAATATGTTAGAGAGGAGGGTACCAAGATTGATTCTCTCTCTCATATATATATATATATATATATATATATATATATATATATATATATATATATATATGTGTATACACACACACACACACACATATATATATATATATATATATATATACATATACATACATACATACATACAGAGAGACAGATTTATCTACTTATCTCTTTTTATCATTATAATATATTGGTGTTTGGTATAATAGGTAAAGCATTTTCCTTACAGACATAAGTACAGAGTGTGACGCCCCACCACTAGACCAGTAATCAAGGAGCCTCAATCCTCACCACTGACAACAGTGGGAGAATGTTCTCTGGGAGGATGACAAGTACACACAGAGTATTTCCAGATGCAGCTCTCTGCATCAAGTGCAATTTCCCTTAAGAGCACACAGAGACCACAGTCAGTCCAGGCTGGTTTCTCCCTCTTTCTCCAGATCCCCAATAAGACTCCCCACTGGCACAGCTATAGAGTTGAGATCTCTGTTGAGTGACCAAGGCAAGACCTACCAGCACCCTCTGTCTCCAACCAGTGCTTTGTGTCCCTGCCCAAGTAGCTGACACACACACACACACACACACACACACACACACACACACACACACACACACACACACACACACACACACACACCTCCGAGAGGCTGGCACAGGTTCACTAGCTATGCCTCCTTCTGCTCGGACTATAAGGTAGTTACTACTGCCACCAGTCAAACTCCTTATCAGCCACTTTGAGGCCTTAAAGGGTGTCCAATCTTACTGGCCAATATTAACATTAATACAAATGGTAGTTTGACCAAGAACAAGGCTATTAGGAGTGGCCCACACAGCGTCATCAAATAAATATGCAAGTACTTCCAAAACTTAAACATCTCTAGACAGATCAGCCACAATGAAAGTTTTAAATAGATTTAATAATTAATAAAAGAACAAGAAATATTTGGTATATATTCACAGTGACATCACAGTTCAAAACCACAAGAAATACTTAAAACAACATTGCAGGACAGTCTCAAAGAAAAAATATCTAAACTAAGCTTAACTATTTCCCTGACTGAATCTAAGAGAATTACTATACCCTAGTTAACTTACTTAATCAGAGCAAGGTGGATGTTGTGAATGGCTCCTGTCAGGTCCAAGACAGAACACAAAATTCCCCATCTCTCTAAGAGACTTCCCAAATTAATACCTCAAATAT
The DNA here is from genome assembly GCF_019279795.1 of Protopterus annectens. Taxonomy (NCBI): domain Eukaryota; kingdom Metazoa; phylum Chordata; order Ceratodontiformes; family Protopteridae; genus Protopterus; species Protopterus annectens. The sequence continues at coordinate 1,584,736,377 of NC_056729.1, forward strand.
TACTGCTGGGATAGCTTGCACAATTACATCATTTCTTGTCATCTGACTCTATCCCAGGTGAAACCCCTAAGCATATAATATAAATCATACTGATATTCACAAATGACATATAATTATTTACAAAAGCCCAGATAGTTGTGCTTACTGTATCCCTCTGTCACACAGGGTTTTGTTCTCACCTTTGAAAGGGAAATTGGCTAGGTTTAAAAATGGCCAACAACGGCAGCTAACCTGGTACATACTATGAACCTATGGATCCATATATTACCTTTCAAAACACATTCCCACTAAATGACTGCTACATGGATTCAGTCATGTGGTCCTAGGACCCACTGCATTAAGTTCTAGCTGCATAATATATGGTGCTGGAGAGTTGTATAAAGGGTAAGGTGTTTACTTCAAAGTCACAAGGTACAGGGTTTGATTCTCACCTTTGAAAGGGAAATGGCTAGGCTTAAAATAGCCCATTAGAGCAGTTACCCTAGTACTAATCTATGAACATATATATCAATAGCTATATTTCCATATATGTGTGTGTGTGTGTGTGTGTGTGTGTGTGTGTGTGTGTGTGTGTGTGTGTGTGTATTTTGATTTACACAGATAGGTACATCACTATATCTATATATGCATAGTAGGCATCCTTCGATCCCAAAGATCATGGGTTTGTGCCTCTATTTGACCGATTTGAGCAGGGCCTTCTGTGGCTGTGCAATCCAATCTGGGAATGGCAGTCTTTTCCACATTCTGAGCAGCAGTAGGCAGATGTTGGTCTGGTACCATGGGCACAAATCTTCCTAAGGGGTCTCTTATCCTCTGCTCTCCTAACCAAGGTGGTTTCCTACATAGTGAGAGCTTCTTCACTTCTCATTTCCAGGCAATCTTGTCTGAGGCAAGAGAGTACCAGGTGTACAGGGTGATGGATAGTTTACTGAAGTCATGCTTGCAAATGCCATAGTGCAATATGGGTCACCCTTTTGGCCTTTTTCTAGAATCCAAAAATGAGTTCTCTTTCAGTATTCAGCCATCCGTCATGTGTGAGACTTGACCCTCCCAGTGCATACATCTCTGCTTCAGGAGAGTGAACTTGGAGGTGGTGCACATCCTCTCAAACACTGTGCTGTTGGGGATCTTGCCCTGCCATGAGATACCAAGTATGTGCATAAGGCAGTACATATGAAATGCATTAAGACATTGTGAGTGCAGAGTCCAGGATTCACTGGTATACAGTAAAGTGTTGAAAAAACAGGCTGTGTAATCCTGGACTTTGGGGTGCACAGTGAGCTTATTATTAGCCCATAATCTCTTTGTTAGCCTGGAAAATGATGTGCTGGCTTTTCCAATGTGCTTGTTGATATTGCTATTAAGTGACAAGTTGTCATGTTGTATAGCCTAGGTACACAAACTCATGAACAACTTCCAGCTCACAGTCGCTCACCCTGATTGCTGGCTCATTGCCCACATTTTGGCCCATCACCTTGGTATTCCTTAAACTGGTTGTGAGGTTAAATTCCATACATGACTCCTCAAAATGAGTTATGAGTGGCTGTAGTTTTTGCTGAGTGTGAGCCACAATAGCTGCATTAGTAGTAAAGAAATTGCTTGAAACCACCACGATATAATCCAAGTAGCATTTATTTGTAAAAAGTAGAACAGGAACGAGCGCTTTCACACAAACAAATTGTGCTTCATCAGGTTACAATCATGCAAAGGTTTCCATCATCTTTTATAAAGACCTTTTATCATAATTAACCAATTAAACACTTAATTATAGTCAATTGACAAAGCATAAACTCATTAGCAGTAGTAAAACTTGAATAGATAGAATACTGATGTTATTCTCAACTACCTAATGTTAAATTTAGAAGCAACACAAAGAACCTATAGTGTATTTCATTTAAAACACGTCATTGAACCTTTTTCATTCTATAAATATCACATTAATTGATAAAGTACATAAGATTATTCAAACTATCGGCATTACGCCTCAGTAAATCAGTTCAGGAAGCAGTGCCCATATTTAGAAAAAAGCAGCAATCCAGGATATAACTTGTATCAAACTTCTATTAAACGATCCTAGTTCATTATTAAAAAACTAAAAAACTAAAAAACATATTTCCATATCAATTTATTACATTCTAGTATAAATATTTGTTATCAGCACACTTAAATCATTGGCATTGGCGTGATCTAAAATGTAACAGTAAGAGACTGATTCATCTCACCATATTAGCTAAAGGCCTTCTGCAGACAGCACTCGCTGTTAAAACAAATCTATATTTAGTTGTATTTGTATTAGCACCTTTATAAATTGTACGTCCATAGACGGGAAACATCACACTATAACCACTAGCCAAGCTATACGCTTAGCGCAGCAAAATGCTGCAGTGTTAACCATGACAAAAAATAATAATACAGTCACCGAAGTGATAGAACCCATGGTAGCCTGGCAATCAAAAAATAGCCAGTAGCCAAAGTACATAGAGATCCCAGACAAGTAAATAAATAGGACCTATGCACAGTCCCACTTGATCACAAATTAAGCTATAGATTGAAACATGTGCTACAACAAAAATAAAATTCAAAGCGCCACTCCGGAATAAAAAATAAAAATTAAAAATAAAAATAACATTCTAATATAATAAAATCACCAAAAACTGGCACTAAAAACTGAACTCTAGAATATCATTAGTATTAGGTTTGATGTAGGATGATGCTACTAATTCAAACTTCATTACAGGATGTTCACGAATACTATAGAGTCAGATGGAGATGCTTAATTTATAAATATAAAGCATAATATATAAATAGTGACATTTATATATAAGACAAAAATAGAAATTATGTATATGAATATGCTGATAACATTCGATATGCTGAAGCTTAATATAATAACAAAAACGGTTATTTACAAATAAATATACAAATAAATATATAAACATGATATTACCAACATGTCATATAAAGAAATATCCATGACATAATCTCCACATATTCATAGAAGCAGAATTGGAACGGAACGATGTATTAGGGAGTCAATAAAATGAAATAAAAATGAAAATAAAAATAAAAATGACATAATGTCCCTATTCAGGTAGCAAAGATGTAGCAATAGCTATAATAGAGACCTTGTTTATCAGGGTCCTATTTACAAAAACTAAGTATCCTTGATGTTTAATACAACAAATAAGGACATATGAACATACTAATTCATAGTAATAATGGCAATTATGCTAATATGAATTAAAAATAATTCACATATACTAGTATGAGCAATAACCAATATATTCCAATATAGATGTGGTATAATCAATATTGATCATATTCTATCAGTATTAATATATAAGTAATAACTATTCTATATACCCAATGATTGAATAAGAAATATATAAGTAAAAATAGCAAAGTACAGCAAATTGACTGTGGTCTTTCTAGTTAATTCGGACCTGTCAAGGCTGGTCGAAGATTAACTACAGAGTTAAGGCCTGGCAATATATGAGCCCTAAGTCTCAATATCCATCTTAACTCAAAACCCTCCAGAGTATTCAAGTTATCGCCTTCCCTTCTATTAAGATCCACCACCTGTAATACTTGGAACACAAAACTGTGTTGCGGGTGGATGCTACAATGCAGGGCTAAGGCATTATTGAGATTACTCTTTCTGATGTTATATACATGTTCATAGATTCGATCTCTTAATCTCCGTGAGGTTAGACCCACATAGTAAGCATCACAAAGAGTACAGGTGGCAAGATATATCACATTTTTCGTATTGCAATTTGCATAATGCGTTGGTGATATGTTCCTTGTCATACCTGGGGGTGTAAAACCACAGCTTCTACAGATATAATTACAATAGGGACATTTAGTGCATGGGAAGGTGCCTGTTTTTATCAAAGATCTAATGTCAGTAGATGTATTAGTTAGTTTCTCCTTACATAGTAGTCTCTTTAGGTTCATACAGTTCATGTACCTAAAGGTTGGTTTCGTACTCACAACTTCTGAAATAGACATATCTGACAGTAAAATCTTCCAGTTGCCCCTTATTAAATTAGTCAAGTGTTGTACATCATTAGTAAATTTAATATCATAAGACAGGGTATTAGACATCTTCCTACTAGGGCTATGATGAAAGATGGGCTTTTTAACATAGGAACTAACGTCATTAAAAAATGGTTCCTTTACTTCATCAATCATTTTAATAGGATAGCCCCTTTCCACAAAAAGTTTCCTTTGGGTATCCATTAAACTAAGTGAATCAAGTCTATCACTACAAATTCTATCAATCCTCCCCATTTGATTTCTTATAATATTAGGAAAAATATGTCGTGGATGTAGGCTATCATAGTGGAGGATCCCATTCCTCCAACAAGATTTCCTATAGAGTATTGTGGATAGCCTACAAGTATTATCCTTTTTAATAGTAATATCTAAGAAATTTACATAATGATAAGAAAAATCATAACTAAACTTAAAAAACGGAGTGACACTATTCATATAATTAATAAGATATAAGAGATAAGGCCATCTACATCACCATTCCATATAATTAGTATATCGTCTACAAAACGTCTGTATAATACGACGTTTGCAAACCTCAAATCATTAAATATAAATTCCTTTTCCCATTCCAATACGACAAGGTTGGCATATGCATTAGCACAGGGGGTCAAACACTGTGCTGTTGGGGATCTTGCCCTGCCATGAGATACCAAGTATGTGCATAAGGCAGTACATATGAAATGCATTAAGACATTTTGAGTGCAGAGTCCAGGATTCACTGGTATACAGTAAAGTGTTGAAAAAACAGGCTGTGTAATCCTGGACTTTGGGGTGCACAGTGAGCTTATTATTAGCCCATAATCTCTTTGTTAGCCTGGAAAATGATGTGCTGGCTTTTCCAATGTGCTTGTTGATATTGCTATTAAGTGACAAGTTGTCATGTTGTATAGCCTAGGTACACAAACTCATGAACAACTTCCAGCTCACAGTCGCTCACCCTGATTGCTGGCTCATTGCCCACATTTTGGCCCATCACCTTGGTATTCCTTAAACTGGTTGTGAGGTTAAATTCCATACATGACTCCTCAAAATGAGTTATGAGTGGCTGTAGTTTTTGCTGAGTGTGAGCCACAATAGCTGCATTATCAGAGAACAGAACTCCCTTAGACACTTCCTTAGCACCCTGGTCTTCAATTTAAGCCTCGACAGTTTGAACAGGTTGCTGTCCATTCTGGTTTGGAGGTTTCAAAGGCTGTCACAGCCAATGTTGGTATTGTGGATAAGCTTCCACTGTCTATAAAATGCTCTCACGGCATACATCTCTAGTAGCTTCTAACAAGCCAAGTCCAGATTTTGGCCTTCATATATGGCTTAGTTTCTAAGTCCAGTGAAACCATTTGTACTGACAGGAGAAGGTGCTTGTCAACTTGAGAAAGCAGCCCACCTAGGAGAAGGTAACCTCTGATGTCAAACCTCCACTGCCTTGTGCCAGTACCTAATCATGGTGAACGCTTCATGAATAAACCTAAGGAAAAATCCAGAGATGTAGGAATAAACCTAAGGAAAAATCCAGAGATGTAGGCCTTAAGGCAGTTTGAAGTTGTACTCAACCTCACTCTGGCAGCTCCTGTGATGACACTGATCCCATATTGTACTGGTTTTGCATTCCGCTTGGATTACATCAGTGGCAAAAACAGGGGGAACCTGCTGCTGGGCATCATCTGTTTCATTAAAATTGACTTGCACAGGTGTGTTCCCTGGAGAGGACACTCCAGCTTTGCTTTGTGAGTGGTGACAACATGGGAAGATTCAGTTACTAGTAATAAGCCAATGCACTTAACTGGCATAGAGTGAGGTGCCAGAGGCTGCTTCCAATGGTGAGAGAGATCATTTGATCTCATTGAGCACCTACCTCCTGCCTTAAGCTGGGCAGTCCCCAGCTAAAAAGGTGCTGCCTCACCATGATCCACTTGCTTCATTGGGTGTGTGGGGCTTAGGGGACCCCCACAATAGGTAGATCATTACCACACACACATGGGAAATGAAAAAAGCAACAAAATAAATCAGCCTTTAGGCTAGGGACATGAAACATAAGCACAGTGACTTCAGGACTTATGGAAGAACAACAGAACATCAATGATGCTCGGAGGGCAGCAATCATTAACAACGAGCTGAGCAGATTGCAGATGGACTTTGCGGCCCTCCAGGAAATAAGGCAGTCATCCATTGGATTTCTCAGGGAGAAGAATTTTTGTTTTTTCTAGCACAGGAAGCCTCCAGAAGAGACCATGGAACAAAGTGTTGGTTTTGCAATCAGAAACCACCTCGTTAGCTCAGTCATACCATCAAAAATGGGAAGAGAGAGACTACTGAAAATTCAGCTGCAAACACCAGTGGCCATGATCAACATCTTCAGTATCGACATTTCTACTTTAACTTCTATCCGCAAAGTCAAGGACAAGTTCTAATATGAACTTAGTGCAGCCATCAATGAGGTCCCTTCCCATAGGTTCATAGGTGTGTACTAGGCTAATGGCCCTGGAGCCTTTATAAGTCTAGCCCATAGTATTAACCTGGCATTGTCCCACCTGACCTTAGTTCCCAGTGCCTCTGTATAGGTTCATAGAAATAATCAGCCCTTGCAAGCTTTGAACCCAGGACCCTGCACACCATAGCCACAACAATTTACCACTAAGCCATCTAAGTCATGAACCATTATTCATTCTTGGCAATTTTAATGTCAGAGTTGGCAATGACCATCAATGGTGTCCATCTTGTCTGAGACAGTTTGGAACAATAAAGATGAATGAAAACAGACAGCATCTCCTTGAACTTTGTTCCCAATATTACCTCTGCATAATCAACACTTTCAATGACAAGCCCCAGCACAAAGTTTCATGGCAACACCCAAGATTGAAACACTGGCACCAACTTTACCCTGTGCTTACCAAAAGCAACAGTTTAGGTAGTGTCAGGGTAGCACACAGTTATCAGAGTACAGACTGTCATGCCAACCAATTGCTCATGTGTGGCAATGTGAACATCCAGACATGAATGTTCTTTTGCCCTAAAAGTGAAGGAGGCTGCACATTGACATAGGCAAGACTCATGACCCTTCAAAAGTACAGAAGTTTGTTAAGCACTTGAAGAGGCATTGCCCTGCCTGGATGGCACTGATACCAGCAAGAGATGGGAAAAACTAGGGGATGCTATCTGTAACACTGCAATATCTATCTTTGGAAAGAATACAGTCAAGTGCGCTGATTGGTTTGAAGCGCACACAGTAGTGCTGACACCCCTGATTGAGAAGAGGAGGCAGGCATTGCCTGCATACCAGTCCTCACCCAATGAGGAGAATTTGCAAACACTCTGGTGTGCTCTGAGTCAACTGCACCAGGTAGCTCAGCTGGGTGCAAACAATTACTGGCTCAACTTTTCTTCGAGATTCAGCAGGCAGTGGACATTGTTAACATACGAGGAATGTATGATGGGATCAAACAAGCCATCGGCCCATTACAAAGGAAGATGGCCCCACTTAAGTTGACCACAGCTGAAGTCTTGAAGGACAGAATCAAGCAGATGGAATGCTGGGTGGAACACTACTCGCACCTGTATGCCACAGAGACCATAGTTAGAGACAGCCCTGAAAGCCATTGAGCCTCAGCCAACTACAACTGAGCTCAAATTGGAGGCACTCAATTATGCACTAAAAACATGCTCTTCTGGAAAAGCCCCTAGAAAGATGGTATTCCATCAGAAATCTTTAAATGTGTGAATGATACCCTAGTCTCAGAGCTGCATGCAATACTTTGCCAATGCTGGACAGAAGTTAGTATATAACAACATATGCGGGATGGCTCTGCTGGACAGAGGCACACGCAACTAATCTAAGGGGGTGGTGAAAACCAACACATTCTGGCTAGGCTTATAAATGCCTTCAGGCAGATAGCCTAGTACCTACCTATGAACTAACAGTTACTATCTATAAGAATAAGGTGACAAAAGCGATTGCAAGAACTATCACAGCATCTTCCTTGTCTGAACCATGGGGAAGCTGCTTGCATGTGTTGTCCTGAAGAGACTCCACATTCTTGCAGAAACAGTTCACCCTGGAGTCTTAGTGTGGGTTCAGGCCTGAACGGTCCTCAGTAGACATGGTTTTCTCTTAGGCAACTACAAGAAAGGTGCAGGGAGCAGAACAAACTTCTGTATAAATCTGACCAAGGCATTTAACATCATCAGGAGGAAAGTTCAGTTTGCAATTCTGGCAAAGACTGGCTGCCCTCCAATACTGCTTAGCATTATCAGGGCCTTCCATGAAGACATGAAGAGTACCATCATGTATGGTGGATCCATATACAAAAGAAGGTATGAAGACTGCCATCATGTATGGTGGATCCATATCCAAAAGAAGGCATGAAGAGTGCCATCATGTACGTTGGATCCATATCCAAAAAAAGGCATGAAGAGTGCCATCATGTACAGTGGATCCACACCGAAACCCTTTGTGATTCTCAATAAAGTTTCTTTATATATATATATATATATATATATATATATATATATAAAATTAACCGCACACAAAAAAAAATTTTTGAACGAAGAGAAGAAATTTTAACTAAGAACTGAACTTCGTGACAATAAAAGCATTCAAAAAAATAGTAAATCACACCAACAACTCTTGTAGAACTTTAGCGCTTTCGTCTTATTTATTATCAAGACTTCTTCAGAAAGACATGTTTCATTGCAGGTCCTTATGAAACATGTCTTTCTGAAGAAGTCTTGATAATAAATAAGACGAAAGCGCTAAAGTTCTACAAGAGTTGTTGGTGTGATTTACTATTTTTTGAATGCTTTTATTGTCACGAAGTTCAGTTCTTAATATATATATATATATATATATATATATATATATATATATATATATATATATATCTACAGCTATAAATATAGATATAGATATATCGATACATCAACTCTTAGATCTCCATCTTTCCGTGAAGAGTGAAACTTAAGTCTCAGACTTTAATATGTGAGTTTGGTAATTTGGTCTCCATATTCTGGAACTCAGCATTGCAGGTCCTTCCATTTCAAATTGTCACCGTAAAACATTTCAGAAGTAAAGGACATCGGAAGCTTCTTTCTGAACTCTGTTTTTTTTTTTTTACAGTGCTTCTGTTATCCATACATACTTCACACCAGATTTGACCAACATAATTATTTATTTTAGTTATTTATTTATTTGCAGTTTGTTTGCCAGGATAGTCCATTGGGCAGCAAGGAGCCTGTTTTCAATGGAGTCCTGGGGAGAAAAGCTCCAGAAAAATACAAATACATAGTACACATTGAACATATACATTAAAATAAGGTATCAACATACAACTTATAACTTATTTATTTCATCAAGCTGCCAGAGGATAAGAAGTTTCTGGAAGTAGTATGCCATTCTAGAAATAGATGTTGAAGCTAGGTACTGACAGGGTGCAGCAAACTGAAAGCAAAGTAAGAGTGTTAAGTTTACATTTAAACATTCCCCACTTTACAGTTCTAATCAGGCTGGTGTGTCTTTGATGGCACAGGATTAGGAAGTACAGATCATTTATGGTAAATATGTTCATGTTCCCTGTACTAGCCATGTCTCCAACAGAGAGAACAAGAAACTGGCAGTCCCACATTCAATACAAGACACCTGATATCCATATGTCTTTGTAGTGTAATCAATCTGGTTATTCAGCAATAAAGAATTATAAAGTGCAACTACTAGACACTTGATATGGATTAATTTCTAGATACTGTATGTCATGGAACTGCATATTTAACAGCAAAATCCTGTAAAATACAATTCCAGCACTTCAACCAGTCAGGATCTATGCAGTCTACTGATACATATTATGCATTGTCACAGCACACAAACCGTTATATGCCCCACTGTCCAGAATGACGCACACAAAACATGGTTTGTTTTTGCGTCTTTCGGCTTTTCCCGGTTAGGGGTGGCCACAGTGGAACTCCGGTCTGCTAACGATTGGCAATTGATTTTTACGTACCGGCTTGCCAGGCCTGACGCACAACCTTCAACGAAGGTACGCCCATTCACACATGCCTCCATGCAGAAGATGCTCTATTATGGTTACATTTCAGAAATGCTGCCCTATTTTTCACAACACATACTTGCGCAGGTCTGCTTTGTGAATCGATGACAGAAGACAGTGTGCAAATCCATGTAGTTATTCTCATCATGAGACTTTACACAATGAAATGCAGAAAGGTAAAAGAACTCTGCTAAATACTCTGCTACACAAGATCCTTCTAAGTTTTATTTCACTTATAGCATTTTGTGCAAGGGCTAAGCCCCTACACCCTCTACTTAAATGTATTAAAAAGCCTTGCACAAAATGCTAAGTGAAATAAAACTTAGAAGACAAGCAACATGTCTTACATGGACTAAGTCAAAGCCCTGTCACTATACTCTGTATCCTACAGACTGTGAAGAACTGACCTGTGTCTGGCATACAAGGTATTTTTTGATCCAATACTGATGGATTTACTGCACATCAGCAAGTCAAATGGTATCAGAAATACTCTAGGGATCAAAAGACTTCTACAACATCAACAAAACAGTTTGGAGGGACAGGTATATCTCAGAGGATACAGCTGCTCTGGAATAAACTTCCCATTTACATAAATCAAAGCTCATCCCTATCCCTATCCATTTTGAATTGCAACTTGGATCTATAGATGGGAAACAAAAAATGTAGCCTAGGACTGCCCCCACACTACTGATGGACAATGTCAGCTTCTAAATGTTTTATCCCATGCATGGGGCCACTCAAATTATCTATGGTATGTTCCCAGTTATTCTCATTAGCGTTTGTTTGTGTCTTTCGGCTTTTCCCGGTTAGGGGTCGCCACAGCAGAACTCTGTTCCGCTAATGATTGGCAGTAGAATTTTACATGCTGGCTTGCCAGGCCTAACGCACAACCTTCCACGAAGGAATGCCCATTCATGCATGTTGCCACACAGAAGACGCTCTAACTGAGGATCGAATGGGCAACGTCTAACTGTGAGGTGACAACGCTACCGCAGCACCACCACCGCAGTTATTCTCATTAGGGTAATATATAATTATCAACCATGGGATGAGTAAAGATAATTCCTAACTAAATGGAATAGATTAATTCAAGCATAAAAAGAGAAGTTGGCTTAAAAATGGCCCTCAAGGGCAGCTTGCCTAGTACTTACCTATGAACCTAGTTGAGTAATGGAAGCACTCTGTTGAGACAGCCAATAGAAAGATACATTCATGTAGGAACAAAGTGTGTCCAGCTTTAAAGGGACGATAGCAGTATTGCATGAAATAAGAAGAAATGCAGTGTAACTGAGGCAATATTGAAAATCTCTTGGCAAAGAAAAACATGCCAAAATGAATGCAACTAAAAAGAGCAGCCTGTCTGCATTAAGTGAAAAGAAAAATGTGTCTGACCATCACATACATACGTGTGCACATGCGCTGTTGAAAAATAGCATACTATTTATGGAACGAGTCACCAGTACTCATCAGATTTAACTGCCAAAGAGGCTAAGCAGACTGCTGATTATGGAAGTAGTGAGAAGCAATGGATTCTTTAAGCTGAAGTATAAACCACTGGTACAGTCATGAAACATGCACAACAAAGGGACTGTAGGAATCTTACAGTTTTTCCAATGTGATGGAAGTTAAGACATTATTTCAATGAGTTAAGGTATGCAAACCACATACAGAATTTGTGATTTAGATCATAGGACTGTATGAAGTTAGAACATTCTATATTAAGTGATTAATCTAGATGATTGTCACTGTTGAAGTGACATCTTGACCCAATGTGCAACCATGACGAAAAAAAGAGGTTATGGATGGATGGATTAATAACACATACAGTTAGATCAGCAGGCTAAGAACAAAAACAAGAGGAAAATAGTTCATGCTAGTGGCGATAAACTCATGAAGAAAACAATGTACAGTTTAAATATTCTAGATGTGAGGACTGAAAACTCAGAATGTTCTGATTAGTGGGACTGAAAGCTGAACTACAGGTGCAGTGCTATAAAGGTGATACAGCTGCAGTTAGGAGACTGTCAGTAAGAATCAAGAAGAAGAATGTACCAGCCGATGGAAATTCCAAATGACTTCAGAAGTGAGCAGTATAGAAATCAGGAAAAACAAAAGAACTATACTGACCGTCACAAGAAAGGCAGGGCCCATGAAATCACAACTCTCTGCTTTAATAAATGGTGAACAAAAAGTTCAGAACCTCTGTGGCCCCAGGCCTTGAAAGTAGTCGCACCAAACTTGCATAGCTACTGCTATGGTTTTGTGCTAAGAAGTGGTTGACTGTCTAACCTGGCTACTTATTCTCCAGCAGTTTTACTAAGACTGTGTTTGTCTCTTCTAGCAGTTTTCAATGCCTTCAGTCCTTTCAGTGAGTCAGTCGTTGAATTAGTAATATTTCGCAACACTTTGATCTCCTTACTTTATTTTAGCACAGCTCACACATAAGCAACTGCTTTATTATTCCGAAATCTTTTATAACATATTTAAAAAATACAATCACTTCTAGTATATAAAGCTTCCATTTTGTTTTGACAGTACATTACATCGTGAATATTATAAATTAACAAAAAGAGCTGCTGACTGTGTCGAATAAGCACATAGTAATACCTAAAATGAAGGGGCAGTACTGCACAATACAAAACAGCCCAGTAGCATTCTGAATTCTGACACCACACATGGTCATCAATTACGCTAAAGTCCTGTATTGTCTATACAATTCCTCAACATTGTTCAGTCTGAATGGTGGTATTATGTCTAGAAAACGGAACATCTGTGAATTTAACTTTTTCAATTTTAATTTCTATAATAATGTTTTTGTCTTTTTGATGTAAAATAGTTTCCTTGTCTCGCATTTTGCTATGCTGTGGAATGCACTAAGTTAAAGGCATACCTCTCAATTTCTTGAAATGGGAATTTGTGACAAAGCCAAAAATAATGAGGATGATAAAGACCCAAAAAACATGGCTCCTATAAATTTAGATAGTTGCTAGAACAGGTTTTGCATTAGCATGCATTTTCTGAAGGACAGAAAGTTAGACAGGTTCATAGGTGTTTACTAGGCTAATAACCACAATGGTCTTTTTAAGCCTAGCTATGGATCCCAAATCTCTGACAAGTTCTGATAACCGTGATATGTGTAAGCAGGAGCTTGGGAGATTAAACATTTACAGGTTACCTTTGTCCATTAGAGAGACAGGTGTCTAATTAGGGATGAATTTTCTGTTTCCCATCCAATTGCCCAAGATGAACTTGAATTGGGTTAGGGAGGAACTCTGCTTAACATGGATGGGGAGTCTGTCCCAGAGACACGGTAGTGCTGGGATACATACTTGTCTCTCTAGCAGGTCCTATTTATATCACAGGCAAAGTTTAAGTCTTTATAATGGGTAATTCTGGTGCTCTTTGTTTTGTCCATATGCAGGACGTTCACCACAGTGGGGTCTGACAATGCCCTATATGCCAGGCATAGATTTCCCCTCAAAAACCTTTAGGAAACAGAATACAGGGACAGGGCCTTGAGACGATCTGCATAGGACATTTTACTTACACCCTGTGGATGTCCAAGTTGTTGGATATGTCTGGTTAGGTACATACCAAAGGGGGCACTCTACTCAGTGAGAGGTCTGATGAATGCTGAATACAGTGGAATAATGACTTCCTTGGACTAAGATGCCATACCTTTGTTTATAAGTTGCGCAACATAGAATGCTTTCCTAACCGCTGTAAACACATGATGGTCAAAAGCTAGATTACTGTCTATATGTGTCCCTAAGTCCTTGACTACTGGGGTCAACTCTAAGGGGTGTGTTGTCAATATGATAGTTACTAGAGGTGGATGACATGCATCTGGAGCATTTCTCTCCGGGTCTCTGCTGAAAATTGGCTTTGTTCCAAGTCGGACTTTCCCGGTAAACAAATGTTAAATAAATAAATCTGTGTCAGTGTGGGATTCAGTGATCGCTCCTAATTTACAATCATCTGCAATTTTAGTCAAGCAGAGACCACTGACATTGGCTTTGACATCAGAGAAGTAAATGCCAAAAAGGAGCAGTCCAAGGACTGATCTCTGAGGAACTTCACTTGTGACTGGCCTCTTTGTAGAGGAGGACTCCCCAGTTCTAACTTCCTGGGTCCTATCTGCGAGTCAGATGACTATCCAGCGGGTGACATATGGGTGTTTTACCAAACCTCTTGAGTTTGTCAACAGTGTATGGGGTATTGTGTCAAATGCCTTGGCCAGGTGAAGGTACATAGTGTGAACCATTTTGCCCTCATTCATTGCTTTTGTGACCTTCTCAAAGAAGTCCACCAGGTTCTGCCCTTAGCAAAACCAAATTGTGTTGGGTCCAATGTCTAGAGGTTTACTATATCACTATTGATTATAATTCTTTACATGGCTTTACACACAAGACTAGTGAAACATATGGGTCTGTAGTTTCCAGGTCTACAGATGGCCCACCTTTGTGTAGAGGGATGACTGTTGCTGTTCTCCATTCATGAGGCTACAGTTAAACAGCAATTCCCAAGGGTCTGACAGGTCATGTTTCATGCTACTTAGATGGCATACTGGAAAACTGTCTGGGTCCACTGATGCATTATTCTTGGCCTTAGAGAGATAATTAAGGACCTGTATTCTAGTGATACCAGGATGAGTTATATTTGATGGTATTCCTGAGGGAAGGTTGGGGGAGAGGGGTAAGGTTGGAGCCAATAGGTTTGCTATGTCTTCTGGCTCAGTATAGGTGATTCCATTTGCAATGAGGTCTGGAAATAATTGTGTATTGCCTTTGAGGTTGCGGACATAGCTAAAGAATGCCTAGTGGTTGTCCTTGGCCTGGGAGGCCAAGTTTTCCTCACATTTGGCTTTCATAGACTTTATTTGCCCTCTGAGTTGTTTGTTTAGTTTGATGAGAGTGCTTTTATCCTGCTGGGTGCTGCACCTCCTAATTTCTGCCATGATTTTCTTCCTTCTGTTATACATATTGATTTTGAAATTCTACGAGGGTGGCTTTTGTTTTGAGTTAGTTCTGTATGTATTCCTGGTGGGTACAGCTGCCTCTATGCAGCTATTAATATGCTCGTACAGGGTTTCTGTGAACAGTTCTACATAGGGAGCATTGTTCTCAGGGTAGAGACAATTATCTGTCATTATCTAGTGACTGCAATCCTCAGTCGTTTACCAGAAAACCACAAATTTTATGAGGGCCAGACCAACAATATTAGGCAAAATTCTGGGGAGATTAGATGTGTGATAGAGGGTTAATGATACTGGATGCAATGTATACAAGTTGTAGAAGGTAAATATTTTAAAATATAACAGGAAGTAACAAAATGCATCTCTGACTAGAATGAAAATAACTGCTGTCATTCTGTATAAATTACTATAAGTATATTTGCCTATGTATCAAGCTATATATCTCCCTAATAGGAAATTACAGTTTTGAGTTTTACATAAGTGTGTTCTGATAGCTGATTTCAACTCTTTGACTGTTGGCCTTACATCAGATATTGGGGCCTCGGAAAGATTGATGGGTGGTGGATAGACCATTGGTCCATGAACTGAGTCACGGCTGTAAAGCTCTTGAAAGAATTTCCTCCAATGTTTCAGGGATTCACAATGTGAGCGCAAAAATGTCCCATTTGAATTTCTGATGTCGTCTCTGGTGGATTTGGTTTTCCCACTCAATCTTTGAGGATGCTGTACAGCATGTGGTACTCATGTCTGGATGCCACCTCCTCAAGGTCAGCTGCCACCTGGCTCCAATATACTTCCCTTTCTAATTTCAACCTCTGTGAACTTCTCCATTGAGCTGCTGTTATTGTTCATAGTTGACCAGCTTCACATGCTTCCGCTGGGCTATGAGATCCAGGCACTCATCAGACATCCATGGTAGTGTTCGGCTGTGGATTGGTGGTCATAGTGATTTTAGTTAATTCCATGATGGAGTTTAATATCTGCTTTTCTAACCCATCCAAGTCCTTCATTTGGGCCAATGATGCGAACCTGTCTGGAATTCCTGTTTGTGGGCGAGGGCCATTAGTTGCTTCCAGTCCAGCCTGGATGGCAGAGGTGACTTTGTGCTTTGCATGCTATAAGTAAAGCTGCACCACAGCACAGACAAGGTAATGATCAGATCCGCAATCAGGCACTTGCATAGTATGGATATCCTTGAGTGATAATGGGAAATAGAAAGTTCACCCAGGGGATCACTCCAGTGGCTCTACTTGATAGAGACACTGGGAACTAACAGTGGCATGATGACAGTTCTATAGGTTAGGCTTGTAAAGGCAGGGGCCATTGGGCTAGTACACACCTATGAACCTATGAACTGGAAGTGAGAGTTGATCAGGAAGTAGCCTAATATGGCCATGTCCTCATCAGATAGGTTTTCACCATGTGAGCTGGTGTTTGCAGGGAGGCTGGAAATGACTATTTCCCACAATGATATCATTTAATCCAGCAAAGGACAGAAGGTGCAGATCATTATCATTCATGTTTCCATGCTCAAATCTAACCATTGTTCCTTCCCAACTGAACCTGTCTTCACCGATGTGAGTGTTGAAGTCTCCCAGCAAGATGATCATCTCGAACCGTGGGATCGAATCTAGCATGTATTGGAGCTGGTTGTAGAAGTCATCCTTGGCTTTGTCCGGATTCATTTCAGTTGCTGTATAGATGGACAGAAAAGTCTTTATGATACTATCAACTGCCCTGTGATCAGATATTGGTTGGAAAGTGATTATTCCTTTTGCAGCTGGGCTATCCACCACAAAACCGATCCAGGTTCTCACTTCTCACTGTCAAATATTGCAGCATCATTTCATTGGCTGTAAGTAGTTGGAAGGTCAATGTTCCATAACCAGTGAGTTGTAACGACGACATTGCAGTGATCAAGATTTTGCAGTTCCTTGGCAATGATTTCCTTTTGGCCGACATAGTGGCCGGTTTGAATGTTCCACGTGACGATACGGGTTTCCAATTTCAGTGTAATGAATTTCCTTCAGCCAGTAATCCACTTCTCATCAGCACCCTGGGTCCCCAATGCTGATGCATCACCTGCTCTGGATGCTCTAGCATGAGTGAATGAGTTTGTTTAAATTTCCATGCGATTTCTTTCCTGGTTTTCCAGTTCTGGTCACTGCAGTGGGGTGACCACCCTCCTCCTTTCACAGCCATGCTTAGGACCATCCTTGGGGGAGAAATGGCAAGGAACCAGGAGTAGATCAGGTCATTGTGGAAGAAATCAAAGCTGGAGGCAACATCATGCTCCACAGACTCCAGGCACTGGTCAAGCTGCTATGGGTTATGGAACAGATACCACTGACATGGAAGAAGGCCATCATCGTACCCATCCACAAGAAGGGGGACAACAGGAAATGCAAGAATTACTGCATCAGCCTGTTCTCCATCACTGGCAAAGTCTTTATGAAGATCATACAATCCAGGCAGCAGAAACACCACAAGCAAACCAACATGGAAGAACAGGCTGAATTTAGAACAAACACAGGATGTTGTGATCAAATCTTCACCAGCCATCAACTAATGGAGGAAAGAATATGGTGTGGACATTATACAGTTATCACTTTTATTGATTTCAAGTCCGCATTTGACTGTATCCATTGGCCTGTCCTGTGGAAGACGCTGGAGACCGAACACATGCTAAAGAAAATCAGACTCCTTCAAACATTGTACAATGGTTCAACCAGGCAGGTCTGCATTCACAATGAACTGTCTGAAGAGCTTACCATCCAGACTGGGGTCCATCAAGGGAATGTGGTATCCACTGCTTTTCAACACAGTAGTGGATGCCATTATGAGGAGAGTATCTGAGGGCAGGAATGGAGTCCAGTATACTTGAGGGCTGGAATGGAAACCAGTATATTTGAGGGCAGGAATGAACTCCAGTACAATTAAGCCCATTCTATGACTGACTTGATGTTTGCCAATGATAGTGCCATTTTCACATACAGTGATGCTGAGGCCTCTATGACACTACCCACATCATCCAATTGTATGGCCTACAGATAAATGCGGACAAGACCAAAGTGATGGCAACCAACAGGTCACAAGCCACCATCAACCTTGAAGAAATGCAAACATTCAAGTATCTAAGTTCGCTGGTTCAGGGAAAGAAGGTGGCATCAACAATTGAAATCCATAGCAGGATTGGACAAGCCACCACGGCATTTGCCTCACTCAAGTGCTGTCTGTGGAAGAGGACAAACATTTCTGTCACCACCAAGATTCTCCTTTTCCAGGCACTGATCTTGCCAATTCTCCTTTATGGATCATAAACATGGATCCTCCTCAAGCCAGACCTGAACAAGGTTGAGGTTTTCCAAATGTGATGCCTCTGCCAAACCTTGAGAATCTAGCTTCATAGCTGCATTAGAAAGAAGAGCATCCAGACCAGATGTGATCTGCGGCAAATGAATAATGAACAGATCCAGAATCTTTTTCTTCTCTGTAGAGTGATCTAGGAGTTGGAATAGTTTATAAGGGGTGTGGGGGGTACAGCCCCACCACAGGGGTTTGCAGGGGATCTTGCCCCCCTGCAATCATGCAATTGTAAAGTACTGAACTGTGTACGTTCATACTGCTGAAAAGGCAGGCAGGTGAAACAGGATGAAGAATAATACGGACTTTGCATTTGTCTGTATAACATTCGACATTGTCGGCTAATTAATATGCAGGATGTTGCACATATGGATCAAACAAATAAATGGATTACATAGCTAATCTCAACCTTTTCATGTTAAACCATATATTATAGATGGGTTCCCTTCAGATCATCGAACTTTTAAAAGCTCGATTTTCATATGGCCGAGACCATATGATCGAACTTTTAAAAGTTCGAACGGTCTGAATGGAGATCTCCATACAGGGCAGAATGTAAAGATTTCCCTTTTCCGCAATGTAGTGCGATCTCGGTGTTGGTATATTTAAATAGCGGGGGGTCTGGGAAGCACAGGGTGGCTTGCCCCCTGCTAGAAACGTTTAGTTTTTTTTTTTTAATGTGTTTGAACTTTTAAATGTTCGATCATATGGTCTCGGCCATATGAAAGTAGAACATTCGAAAATTTGCTCATGTAAAGTAGACCCATATAGATATACATACACACACACACACACACACACACACACACACACACACACACACATATATATATATATATATATATATATATATATATATATATATATATATATATATATATATACATACATACACACACACACACACACACACACACACACACACACACACACACACACAGACACGCATGTGTGTGTGTACAAGAGCAAAATATACACAGTTGGTCGATGTCAAAATGTTGAAATCAGTAATATTCACATGTTCTGTGCATGCTCCAAGGAAAAAGAAGTGTTTTTTCAGGTGGGGCAAGCCCCCTTGTACCCCCCCACATGCCCTGCTAATTACATATACTATCTCCGGGACCACACAATCCCTGGGGAAAGGGAATATTCCCATACCTGGGGAATGTCTATAAACCACACCATCTTTATCTGACAACCAAATGGTGTGGACTAACCAACTATCGTCAGTGTAACAGAACCTGCTGAAGGGACTGATAACTGTCTGAAAGGATCTCTGCACTATGGAATAAGCTCTCCATCATCTACATGAAGCAAAGTTCATCCCTGACCCTGTTCAATAGAAGCCTTGATCAATGGATGGGAAAAATCACAAATCCACCCCTGGCCTGGCCTCGTCTCCATGTCTTTGATGTGCAGAGATTAACAGTAAGTAAATTAATCCTCAACGAACATACCCCCCCCCCCCACATAACCCTTTGCTACCTTTTTACTAACAATACCCACCATATAGGTTGCCAAGTAACTCTGGGGCAAAACTGGGTTGGGTTGCATGGCTAGGCTTGTAAAAACCTTGATGGTTGTTAGCCTAGTATGAACCTAAGAATATATACACACATGCATAATAAAGATATAAATACATAGTTTGCCAACAATATCTACAAGATTACATACAAGAGTGGTCATCATGGACCTTGGGAAAAGCCTTCCTCATAGATTCATAGTAGGTCAATAGGTCAATGGCCCTAAGGCCTTTACAAGCCTAGCCATGTAAAAAACCTGGGTACCCTAGTTGACCATAGTTAGATGGTCGTTGTTAACAGAGTGATTCTATGATCAGCACTGACTACCCCTGTCCATGAGGGACATAGGTGACACCCCTGGGGTGAATTTACGGTCATCAATCAATTGTCAAGGTTGCACTTAAATAGGGTCATTAAGGACCTCTGCTTCATGTGATGTGGGAGTGTATTCCAGAGGAGTACCAATCTCTGGGAGATGCATCTCTATCTCCAATGTGTTTTGTTAATGTCACAGGCTAGGTGGAGACCCCAGGAGCATATGACTTGTCCCATTTGATTTGCGGATGTGCAGCATTTCCATCAGGGCAGAGTCAGAGACCATTTGTAGGCCAGGCACAAGCACCTCTCAGCAGCCTGTTTGATACAGAGTACAGTGACAGGGCTTTCAGTCTTTTCATGCAAGTCACTTTTAGAGGCCCTGGATTCTCTTGGTTAGAAACCTCTGTGCTCTCTCCAGCTGCTGCAGGTGTCTGAAGAGATAGAAGGGAGCAGTATACTCAATTAGTGGTCTGATAAGGTTCAAGTACAGTGGAGTTATAACGTCCTTGGTCTTGGATGCAATGCCCTTATTTATGAGATGCGTAATGTAGAAGGCTTTCCTTAACAATATGGACACACAGTGATCGAAATTTAGATTGCTATCAACCTGTGTTCCCAGGTCTCACACCACTGGGTTTGAGCTTAGAGGGGTTCTATCTATATCATAATTAGCAGAGGCTGCTTCTTTACCAAAGGGAGTAATGAGGCATTTATTTACATTGAGTTTTAGTCCATGACTTTGGCATCAATCATTTGTCTGCGTCAGCCCTTTCTTACAGCATTGGGGACTCAATGATTGCGCCCATTTTGCAGTCATTTGCAAACTTGATAAGCTACATGCCATCTACTTATTTATTTTATTTATTTATTGCACTTGGGTACCGGGAAAGTCCACCAGGCCTAAAAGAGCCCATTTTCAGTTGAGGCCAGGGGAGAAAAGCTCCGACAAGAACATAGACAGAGAAAAAAAAATAAACATTAATTGGTATAGAAGTAGAAATAGTGATTACAGTAACATAAACAGAATATATACATAAAAGCAGGAGTCTAGTTGGCTTGATTACGGTAATATATGCAGAATATATACATAAAAGCAGGAACTTAGTTGGTTGCCAGATGAATTCAATCAGAGAGGTATAAACAGAGATATTAATCAGCATTACTGTACCAGTATCAACAAGTGATTAAAAAATTAATAAATATGGGGAAAGTATCATCAGTCACTATTAGCAAAACATCACAGGAGTTTAGTAATCATATAAGGAGAAGTAATAGGGTAGGTTATAGAGCAGGTACATAGCCAGGAAGAGTTGAGATGATTTTTCAGTATTTGTTTGAAGGTGGTGGTGCTGCCTGCATTTCTTATAGAAGGTGGAAGGGAGTTCCATAGTTTGACAACAGCAAAGGAGTAGAAGAGTTGACCAGCAGGTAAGGTGAACTTACTTTTAGAAGTAGATGATTTTCAGATCTTAGTTACCTGCTGGGTTAGTATTTGGCAAGTAGAGTTGAGAGAGCAGGACAGTCTGTGGGTCTGTAGATGATTTTGTGTGCTGTAGTTAGTTGAGTGAATGAGCGAGGGTGGGGGAATTCTAGCCAACCTAATTGTTTCAGTGAGTTATAGTGGTAGGATGAGAATTTGGCCTTGGTGGCAAATTTGGCTATTCAGTTGTAACACATATCAAGTTTGGATTTTGCAGAATTTTGGATATTAGTGAGGAGAGGGGCATCATAATGGAGAGAAGGTAATACATGGACATCACAGAAACAGATTCCAAACAGTAGAAGGCCCAGCAGAGATCCTTGTGGTACCCCACTGGTAACTGGCCTACTGGTGGAGGTGGACTCCCCAACTTTGACTGTGTGCATTCTGTTGGTGAGACAGTTGGCTAGTCATCTAGTAACATGGATTAATCCTAGGCTGGGAGAGTTTCTCAATCCCTAAGTGGTAGATTGTGTCAAAAGCCTTGGTTAAATCAAGATAGGTGGTATGTACTGCTTTACCCTCATCCAGAGCTTTGGTGATATTCTCAAAGAGGTCCACCAGGTTTAATAAGCAAGCGCAAACAGTAAAGAGAGTCAAAAAGGCACAAATTAATGCAGTAAAACAGTAAAATACAGATGAGTCCAGATCAAACTCAAACTAAGCTTAATTTCTTGTTCTTAGCATTGAATGGCTTGGATTCAAGGAGAAACACTGTGGACCTCTGGCAATGTACACCAAACACAGAGCAGCTCTGGTTAATTGAGCCAAAATCTGCTTAAACATGAGACTTGTATACAGGCAAAATTAAGCAGTTTTAAACTAGTCTGCCAATAGGAATGATCCTTTCTCCAGCAATCCCCAGCTCAGACAAGGCTATATCCACACTCTATTGCCACAAGGGTGCAGAGGAGCCCTTCATAATGTAACAAGGGGTCACTGGCTTAGAATTAAAGTTTGTAAAGTCTTCCTTAGTAAATGTGTCAGTCTCTAAGGCTCACCATAAAGTACTGGTGGCCACAATCAGATGCACACAAGAATCAATGAAGACTTTAAGATCAACAGAGACTGTGCTGAAGGCCTGGACATTGACGAGAGCAAAAGCATAAGAGCTAAAAGAAGCATCTCAGGAAGGAGAGGAAACATGGGGAACAGAAAAGGAATGGCAGCACCTCAAAACAGCACGTAGGATGACAACACAACACACCTGCAGTTGAGCCTTGTGCAGAAATACAACAACAGAGAGTAACAGTGCTCTCAACCTTCCATCTCCAAAATAAGGAACACTAGCCCTCATAATGTGGAACAAATGGATAAAATGTGGAACACATACTAATGGCTTACTAACAACTTCAACTAGGAAGGTCATAGGATGGCCAAAATATGCTGGTTTTACTTATAAAGAAGCTCTTTTAATTAATTAATATAATTAATTTCTATTTACCATGGATTTCACTTAAAAAAAATTCCTAACACTGAATGTGCGACAGATTCTTTCAATGTGGAACTTCAAGGAACTTCGAGGAACATGAACTTTTTAAGACCCCAAATGAGGTACGTTCCTCATAATGAGGTACATTTGTGAGGTATGGGGAGTAACAACAGTAGAATACAGATGCTCAGAATGTTAACAAAAGAATAGCTGACTGCAGGAAAAAATGGGAGACAGAAATGATGGACTGGGCTAAGGATGAATACTGTCTGGCTAAGGAAGAGGATTAGAGAAACTGCAATGGCAAAAGAACTAGTAACCAGAAAACTTCCACAAGCATCTGAAAAGTGACTCAGGAGGTGGCACAAAGGATGTCTATTGGTTGCAAAACAGACAAAAAGACAAAGAAGAGAGTCAAAGCAGATGCCATTTACAAGGGATGCTAGCAACAACCTGTGCAGCAGTCCAGACAGTATCAAGGGAAGATGTAAGGACACTTCAAGAAGTTGCGGAATGAAGAAAACCCTGCAGAAGCTGTACTGTTGCACACACACCATGTGATGAAAGAAGGAGAACCAACCCTTGAAGACGTACAAAGTTTACCAAGCAAAATTAAGTTGCAGATATTGGCAGGCATAATAGTTACTGCAAATATAATCAAGATGTTAGGTGTGACAGGGAGAAATGACTCCTGAGGGTATTTATCACAGGACGGTGAGAGCAAGGGGGGGAACGTATCCCAGAAAAGTGTAGAATAAACATTCCACTGTTAGTGTACAGTAACAAGGGGAATAATCCGTTCTGTGCGCAGTTCAGAAGTATCAAACTCCTGTCACACTGCGTGACATTGCTGGAATGAGTGACTAATAATCCATATCGATTAAGATCAGAAAGCAGCACAACCAAATAGATGATCGCAATGAGACAGACAGTGAAGAATATGCTAAGTGCAGGGATCCTATGACATAAATGCAAACATGTCTGGGACATATAAATAGGTTTCTTGGTAGGACAGGATGTGCATCAGGGTTCAGCTCTGAGTTTACTCCTAACCTTTCTAATGAAGAATTAGAATCAGCAAGCAGATAGGAGGGGGTCAGATCAATAAAGACGCTGCATACAGATGATGTGGCACTACAAGAAGACACTGAACAGAAACTTCAGTGAATAGAGGATTGAAAAGCAAAACCGAAAACACAGTGTGATAATAGGAGGTACTGCCAGCTATGCCAGGGAGAAGTAAGCCAGTGAATGTATGATTTGTGCCAGCACGGCTAGCTGGAATTTTGTAAATAATTGTAGGACATTAGTACATCAAACTGATCTGAACAAATGATTGTGCTGAAAATGTACTTGTGAGCTTAGATTGTACTAACTGTGTTGAATACATCAACAGTGCACCCTGCTGAAGTGAAGAGAAATGTACATGTATTATGGTATCTGACTTAAATGTATATGTTTTAATAGAGGACACTAGCAATGGCTTATTTTAAGAAAAACAAGGGAAATGTAAATGAGCTGTTAAATCATTGAACATTACCCCACAGTGCTCAGTAGGCCCACAGACAGTAGGGTCTTGGAGCAGCCATTATCTATTAGCTTTTGTAAAGGGGGGAGTGGTGTAAATGTTTCTGGCTCCTAGGCATTGCCATAAAAGCTCTAAACGTGTACTGTAGCAGTCTGTTAAAGTCTTGTCTCAAACTTCAAAAGAAGAACTTGTGGGAACCTAGAGTCAGGTGACCAGATGAGGTTATTCTGCAAGTCATCTTGGATATTATATTTTACAGGGAGTAATCTCAGAGAGGAATACTCTGTTTGGGAGCCTGACTAGAAAGACTGCTCATATATTTCAACGTGTCTTGCCCAAGTAAGTTAATAGGGAACAGCAAATTCTCTTAGACTCAGTCAGGAATATAGTAAAGCTTAGTTTAGACATTGTTTTTCTTTATTTGTAAAAGTCTGTCCATCAATGTTGTTTTCAATATTTTCTGTGATTTGAACTCTGTGGTTTACTGTGAATATATATTCAGTATTTTCATGTACTCATTATTTATTATTAAATATATTTAATACTTTTATCGTGGGTGGTTCATTTAGAAAGCATCTAATCTTGAGAGTACTCGTATTTATTTGCTGACACTGTGTGGGCCACTCCAGAAGGCCTAGCTGCCTTGGTGAACTACTACCATTTGTACTAGCATAAATATTAAACAGTATAATTGAACACCCTTTGTTAAGGGCCTTAAAGTAGCTGATTGTGAAGTTTCTGGTGGCAGTGATAACTACCTTATACTCTGGGCAGAAGGGGGCACAGCAGGTTGTGCCAGCCTTTTCCAGGTGTGTGTGTGTGTGTGTGTGTGTGTGTGTGTGTGTGTGTGTGTGTGTGTGTGTGTGTGTGTGTGTCAGCTACTTGGGGAAGGGACAAAAAGCACTGGGTTTAAACAGAGGGTGCTGGAGGACTTGGCTTGGACACTCAGCTGAGGACCAAACCCTACAGCTGTACCAGTGGGGAGTCTTATTGGGGATCTGGAAGGAGATAGATATAGAGACATCCAGACCCCGGGCTGTGTGTATTCCTTGTGTGCTCTTAAGGGAAACTGTACTTGATGCAGAGAGGTCTGCATCTGGAAACACTGAGTGTATCTATTTGTATTCCAAGTGCACACCCCTCTCCAGTGTTAGTAGTGAGGATTCAGGCTCCTTGACTGCTGGCCCAGCATGAAGACGACACATAGTGGTGCTCATCACATATTGGTAGCAGTGGTTGGCATCACACATGGGATGAATGGAGTACAGAGAAGGTTGTGGTCATGGCAGCAAATAGGGGTGATCAAAAGAAGATGGAAAGTGAGACAGAACAGAAAGTAGTGGAGCAGGTTAACAGCTTCAAGTTATCTTAGAAGTGTGACTGAGAAGAGAAATCTGAATAAAGAGGTCCAAGTCAGAATCAAATTGGCTGCAGCCAACTCTTCCATAGTTTAAGGGATAGGTTGTGACAGAAGAATGCCAAACAAAGCTGAAACATAAGATTTACAAAACAGTGGACAAATGGTTTTGTAAGGCACAAAAACCTGGGCAGTGAAGGCAGAGCAGCTAAGAATGCTTGAACTGATGGAGATGAATTGGCTAAGGTGGAAAGTAGGATGCACACTGTGCAACAATGAAGAAAAACAGACAAATTATTTGAAACCAATGTATCCCCAGTTCAGAGAAGGTAAAGAAAAGCAGAGCGCAGGAGTTTGATCACACAAGCCAGAAAAGGGACTTGGGGAAGTCAGGAAGAAGAAATGAGGATGTTGAGTCAAGAGATGGAAGAACTGCTTGAGAAAAGACCTATGACAGGCTAAAGGCTCATGCTTGTATTATGAGGCAGTTGACACAAGCAAAGGCAGCTGCAAATGCTGCCATGAGGACAGACAATACTCCTATATGGTCTATATCAAAGGAGCTGCTTCAAAGGAAACTAGTCTATATCATTTATGATCCAATGCAGTCACTGTTGGATTAGCTCTCCTTTTTTCCCACATCAGAGGCTTTCATTATTGTGCTTATGATTAAGGTGATGGACTGGTAAACAGCTACACCCCTAATCCTAGGTCTGCATCTTCTCATATCACCATTTGTGAGCTGTGTGACCACTAGTAGTTTCACCAGACTGTGGCTGGGTTGTCCAGAAAGTTAGTTAATAAACTACAGGTGCAATTTCCTTGTCTATCACAAGGTACATTATTTCTTGACATAACGGCAGATAAGCAACATCTTCAAAACAAAATTCCTCATTTGAGGCAAACAAATAATATGCTAAAATCAGGATAGAACTTTGTCCAGTGTCTCTGTATCAAGGCCAGTAATAGATATGCTTTATTCCTGCTATCTGTGGACCACAATTTATTATGCTGAACAGCACGTATGCTCATTGTAATTACCGGTTCAGTATTGCCATTTACCTATATAAACTTCAGGCACATTATTAGTGGATGTTTAATCACCGGTATTGATTACTGAATGTTAGTGAAGGTTTACTGCATTATTTGTTTAACTCACTGAGACTGCATAACAAAGGAGAGAGACTGGAATATGGTCTGCCTGGAATAAAGTCTGGCTTCCTTGTTACCACCAGGTGTATGAATAGCAATTAGCAAAGGTTCTTTATAGATGAAACTGTACTGTACACTAAAAATTACAATGAATGGAACAAATCCTAATCTTTCTTCTCCACAAACCACATCAAAGTTTGCATGTGCAGGGAACACCCTCAGGTAATTTTCATACTGCCTCACTGTGTTCTAAAAGATTAACTTGGCAGTTCTCCAAATCTGTGGGAAAACAGATATTGCTAAACAAATTCTGTATGTTATCTTTTTTACTGAATACTGTCCTCTGCTGGTGTACAAAAACACAGATGAAGGATGCCTGCTTTGGAGCTGTGATTTGAGTGTTCCTTCCCAACTCGTATACCCAGAACCCACATAAATGTAACATCTAGGATGTCTTCAATTACTGCATCTAATATGTGGTACAATTCTACAAAAAACAGCCACTTCCAAGCACAAATTTTCTACAACATGCTTTCACTTTTGCGTCTGTTTTCATTCCTGTCCAAACGATCTGACTAATGCTTGGTCCATGACTTTTTTTTGGTTACATAAGTGGCCATGCTGTAATGATCTAAACCAATTTGTTATATTAATTAAACATGTGACTTTTCTCTTTTTGCAGTGCTCAGTTTGCCATCCTGAATTGTCTCTTAGGTCTTATATCCCAAAACAAAATGCACATATTTGTTGCACACCATATTGCTTTAACCCCTTTAATATATTTATAGTTTACTTAATTTTGGTGTTCTGGTACTAGCGCTTGGTCATCAACAGTTAGAAACCCCTCCTTTTTCTACAGCATTCACTGTGGGTACTACAAACCCAAGGTGGTGGAGTACAGTGGGAAGGGGATATGCGCTAATACTCTTCACCATTGTAAGCCATGTAATTCCATCTTGGCCTGCAGCGACTCTACTAGAGAGTCACCCTCACCAATGCATTGGTACTGTCCTCAGTGACCATTCACCTGTCTTGGCATTACCTTTCTCACCTTGGCCCCCAGTATCACTACAGGAGTACAGAACAGAGGAACACCAGCAGCATGCCCCATTCCTTTTTCTGAGGGTGGGTTATCTGTTGTGAGACACTAACTCCCACCCTCCTTGCCTGGACCCACCAGTGCCCAGGCTGCTAACTGAAATTAGGTCATCTGGTCATAGCCAGGGCTTTCTGCCACTGTTCCGCAGGGTAATTAAACTATACTTGTTACTTCTATTAGCCCATTTTACTGAGCCCACTACTGTGAACTGCTTCTCCTTTTATTTATTTATTTTAGTTTACGTTTGTTAACCGGGTTAGTCTGACTGAGCTTTTGGCTCATTTTCAGCAGAGACCCAGGGAGAAAAGCTCCTCGGAGAATAAAATTTAACAAAATTCAGTTACAATCAGGAAAAAAATTACTATCAGGTTACAACAGCAAATTAAATGATTAAATAGCAACATGACTGTTTTTTAGGTATAGACAGCATATATGCAATAGTTGGATGGAGAGAGGCTCTGCAGTGCAATAAGATTTAACAAAGAATCAGTTACAGTCAGCAACATTTACAAACGGGTTATAATGGCATAGTAAATTCACAACACCTGTGTGATTGTTGATAGGTTTTAGAGAGGTTGTATACAGAGTAGGAATGAAGATACAGGGAACTAAAGAGGTGATGTCCAAGAAGACAAGACAGGTTGAAGTAAATGATTTAATGGGAGCAGTGCGATATAATATAGATAAGGTAGACAGGGAAGAATGTAGGAGAGGGAAAAAGAAAGAGTGGACAGAAGGAAGGAAGTGGAGGGAGAACAAAGTTAGAAGTAAACTTGGGGTAAGGAGGAGTATAGGTGTAAGGGTAGTAGTTTCAGGGGGGATGATTACAATGGCAGGACCATTTTTTTGTTAGGTATTTTCGGATGGCTAATTTGAATTGCTTGATATGGTTAAGGGACTTTATTTCAAAAGGTAGTTGGTTCTAGGAAGTGCCTAGGTTGTAGTTATAGAGTAGACATCCTATTTTTGTTTTGGGTTTATAAATCTGTAACAGTCCTTGATCTGAGCTATGAAGTAATCTAGCTGGGGAGTACATAGATATCATAGTAGAGAGACTGGGGCAGTATGAGGGCAGATACAGGATGGAGTGGATAATTTGCAGGTGAGGGAACTCGAGCCAGTCCAGTTGCTTAAGTGATAAGCAGTGATGAGACTTGTTGGACTGGTTGGCTGCGAATCTGGCCACCTTATTAGAGGTAGTTTCAAGTCTTGAAATGAGTGTAGAGTTAAGGTTAGTGAATATGTGACAGGAGTATAGAAGTATGGGAAGTAAAAAAGCATGGGAGAGAGTAATTCTGGCTGTGTTAGTTAAGTATTTCTTATTACGGTAAAGGTGTCCAAGTTTCTGTTGTGTTTTCTTGATACTGTTTGTGGCATGTAGATCAAACTTAAGTTGCTCATCTATTGCGACTCCGAGCAATTTAGTGCTAGGTTCAGCTGTGATGATGGTGTTATTGCTTGATAAAATGTTAAATGTAGTTTTGAGATTGGTATGTTTTTTTGGGAGAAAGAGTAGGAGCTTGGTTTTCTTTGGATTTAGAATGAATTTGTTGTCATTAAGCCAAGTCTCAATGGTGTTAAAGGATGCTTGGGTAGCAGAGTGGAGGTCTGATGGGTTATCTGCAATGGTGATGACAGCAGAGTCATCAGCATATTATTGCACAAGTGATGACTGGGGACAAGAGGTACACAGTAAGTTTGTGGAAATATTGAAGAGCTGTGGTCCAAGGATAGATCTCTGGGGAACACCCATTTGCACAGTGAGGGGAGGAGATAGTACAGTGAGTCATTTTACTGATTGCTGGCAGTTAGAGAGATAGCTGGAGAACCAGGAAATGGTAGGAGGGGAGAAGTTTAGATGACACAGTTTTTCCAGGAGGAGAGGGTGGGAGACAGTGTCAAAGGCTTTAGAAAGGTCGAGGAACAGGCACGAGACAAGTTTATTATCATCACAAGCTAGAGATACTGTGTTGATGAAGGATATTAGTGCAGCTGTTGTACTATGATTAGGGCAGAAAACATGTTGTGTGTGTGTGTGAGAAGGTTTTCTTGGTGAAGGTACTGCATTATCTGCTTATGAATGCATTTCTCTAATATTTTAGAGAGAGGACATAGTATAGCGACTGGTCTGAAGTTTGATATATCTGAGGAATTACCACCTTTGTGAATGGGTAAAGTAAAAAATTGTTTCCATAAAGAGGGGACATACGGTTCAGAAATAGAGCACTTGATCAAGATAGACACAGGACAGGCCAGGGGTTCCGAAGAAATCTTAAGGAAATAGGAGGGTAGGTTGTCTGATGAGGGAGAGCAGGGTTTGAGTTTGGAGAGCAAGGATTTTATATAATTAGTTGATACTGCTTTAAGTGAGAAAGAGAAGAGTTGGGAAGGGAAGACGAGTTAGTGGGGGTGTTAACAGTGTTACTGTGGGGAAGTGAATTAATTAAGATGGTTACGGAGTCAATAAAGTGATTGTTAAATTTAATGGCAGCGTCTACTGTGGTTTCATTAGGACAAGGGTTACCTGTATGAAGGATATGATTGACAGAATTCCAGAATTTTTTTGGGGGGGTCTGATTTTAGGATAGTGGGAGGGTGTGCATAGTTCATTTTGACTCTATGGATGATTTTTTGGATTTTGTTTCTTAGCTCTTTATAGGTCTGAAGAAGAGATGGTGTCTTGATTTTAGTCCATGTTTTCCATATCCTATCACATTTTTTCTTGAGGGTTTGGGTTGATTGAGTTAGCCATGGAACTGTGTTGGATTTGATTCTAATAGTGCGGAGGGGAGTGAGGGAGTTAAGAAAATTGAGGAAGGTGGTGTTGAAAGAGTGGACAGCTTCATCCAAGGGGAGGAGTGTTGAGGTGAGACCAGTTAGTTCTGGAGAGTAGGTCGATGAAAGAGTCTGGCAGAAATTAGAAAGTTTGAGGGAGGTAATATGCTTGAAGGGTTTGGTGAAGTGGGGAGTATGTCTGGTGACAGTAATAGGGCAGTGATCAATGAGGGCATTTGGAACGGTCTGGGGATTATGGTAGTTTTGAGGGTGGGAGACCAAAATCCAATCAAGAGAACTAGGGAGGTAAGATTTATTATTATAGGTGGGGGCTGTGATTAGCTACTCAAAGCCATGCAGACTGATACAAGAAGTAGTACTGGGAGTTTGCATTGAATTTACATCTCCCAGTATGATGGTTTCATTATGGATGGTGTGAGAGAGGTGGGATAGGATACTTTCAAGTATGGTAATATTTTCTCCAGGAGGATGTAGTATTGCTACCACTGTTATGGTAGTGAATTTGTTAAGTTTGAAGTTGGTAAACAGAAGTTCCGCTGAGGGGAAGGATGGTAAGGGAGAGCTGGGACTAATTAGTGACAGATGATTGGAGTACAGTATGGCAACTCCTCCTCCTTTTTTGTTATGTCGGTCCAGCCTGACGATGTTATAACCAGGAGGGATAAGCTGACTGTCTAGGTGTTGTGGTTTCAACCAAGTTTTAGTTAGGGTGACTATGTCAGGCTTGTAAGCAAGCTAACCAGGCATGGAAATCGTGAACTTTATTTGCTAAACTCCTAAGGTTAATAGAGCAGAAAGATACTTGCTTTTTTGAGCATAGGAAGTTGGTTGGTTTAGTAACTGGAGGAATATAGTTCAGGGTAGACTGTGTGGGGCCAGGGTTAGGATGAATGCCTCCTGATAGTATTTCTGTTAATAATTGCGGCATTATTAATGGCCTTGGTCATTTAAGAAAAAGACCCATTTAAATCACTATGCTAAAGCTAATTTAATGCTGCACACTATCCCCTACCAATTCTGTTTTGGATAATGTGAACCCAGCAGCACATAGTGCCATCTTCTAAACTGTTTTACCTCTCAAATCCAGATTCTTCCCATACTTCCAGCCCACAAGCCATATCACAATACTACTGTGTGTTCCTTTGCTACCCTCTTATTGGGCATCTTCCCTTTTGTTTGTAAACCCTCAACACTGTGCGATGTACAGTCTAATATTCCTGTATTGATCAAAGTACCTCTAATCAATAATAAATCAGATTTTACAAACTACTACTTTCTTAGAGCACAGAAAAATAGTACCTGCATTCCTTTTAAGCTGTATCTAAAATTTGCCTTGTCACCTGAATTATTCTGAAAATTAAAATCTAAAACATTTTTACACTTTATTCAGGTTATGCATCCTCTCCAGTAAAACTTTATTACTTTCCTCATAAGTAATCTCTACTTGATTTATTATCAGTTAATTTTATACAAATTGTGCATTTTGTTTTACTTTGTGTCATGTTCTTAAACCGCAGTTTTATTAATATATTTAATACAAAGGCTTTGCATGTGCTAACTAGACTACCTCAGTCAACACGCTTCACTGACCCTGTGTCTGTTTTCAGAAAACATACTCGCCAATCTACAAAATACATCATGCTTTCTCTTCTCACTTAGTCAAATAAGTTTTAAGTGTATTTGTGTTATCAGAACCACAGTCTTTTTTTTTAAAACAGACTTGCATTAACTCTGCCTGAGACATACAATGATAAATACACTGAACTGCATTAGGAATTGTGAAGACACACAGCAAGCTGTATAGCTTCATACAGAAAAGTAATATCACTACTATGGCAAGGATGTAATCATTCAGTGCCCCTTCCTGCAAATATTATATACCAGTAATAAAATAATATAATTAGGAATCCTCACACTTGACTGTTGATGAGCAGACACTTTTTGGAAAAGATACAGTTAAAGCCTCTGACTTAACATGAAAATTTAATTTCAAACAGATGAGTGAGTGACATTTGTTGTATGCCTTTTACAGAATCACTACATGCGGACCACTCCCCCACTATATTTTTGGCATGCTTTTTAATACTTTGGTGTTTGCTGACTACCAGCAATCTGTAATTACAGCTCACTAATTACATGCAGGGTGAGAGCTGATAGTAAAGATCATCATCCACACAGCTATCGTAGGTTTTACTATGAGACCTTAATCCTTGCTCCCTGGAGGTGTGAGCCCCCCCCTGTTGTGCTAAAGATGTGAACTATGACCTGTTTTGTACATGTAGTCTACATCTCTGGTCACAGCTGTTTCACCAGCACACTTTTACTTACATGCAGCAAAACAGTAACCGGATTACCATACCATCAACCCAGAGTGGGCAAGCCAGCATTTTCCACTTACTCCTTCCCATCCCTGCCCAGCTCACACAGTGCACGAGCCTCTAAACAAACTCAGGTCTTCTGGATGATGAATGACCTATTTAAGCTAAAAGTAGAATGGGTTAAGGCCATGGCCTGAAAATGAGCTACATTTTGTTGATCCACGTCTAATGCCTATAAACAACTGTTTGAACAGTGTGCAAGTCAGAGAAGTCATTAAACAGACTAAGGCTCCAGGGACACTCTTAAAACCAAGCAATGTGGATCTTAACTGATCAAATAGATTAAAATACACTGATGAGGAAAACAGACAACATTTTACTTCTACTTGTTGTTATAAACTTGGAAGACTGAAATTTACACTTGCATCAATCAGAGTCGTATAACAATTACACAACAGCATAAAGATCAGTTGTGGTCAGAACTGATCTGAAGCTGCATTGTTGAGGTATAAATGCTGGCACTACTAAGCTGCAACATACAATTGGCTTTGAGAAGGCGTGTGTGTGTGTGTGTGTGTGTGTAGGTAAATGAGAGTGTGATTTCCAGAGTATCCTAACCTTCTCTATTGTGTGTATCACGCAGACTACTCTGCAATTTCTGGGCTGTTGGAGGTGTCATTGTGGATCTCTGTCAGAATGTCGATGACACAAACAGCCCACAACTAAAACATTGAAGACTGCAAATAAGGAACTAATATTTAAGGTAGTAGGGGCAATTGGTTACTGGATCTATGTCGTAATGTCAATTGCACAAATAGGCATCATCTAACACATCTCACTGAAAACACTGAAGCTGCGAAACACTGAACTGTGGACATTGCTGCTTCTCAGGGATCATAATGCAGCGGGGAGTGGGATTTTTGCCCTTTCCCTGCTTTTGTGCGATCTCAGAGTTGGTATGTTTATAATTAGCAGGGAGTGTGGAGATGCAAGGGGATTGCCCCCTGTAAATGAATATGCTTTATGGGTTCTGTTATAGTTTTCGATGTTCTGCAACTTTGATGTTTTCAGTGTTGTACTTTGAATGTTCACTATTTGTGCAGACATATGACATGTATCTGGTCATCACTTACCCACTCCATCTTAAATACTGGTATCAAATTAGCAGCCTTCTGGCTCAGAGGCATGTCTCCAGATTCTATAGACATAACATACTACACTTTATCCATGGATATCCCAGTAATTCTGTCCATGCCTTTAAATCAGGCATCTCTGAAAGATGTTTGTTTCTTCAATACATCCTCTCATCACTTCTCCATCTGTTCCCTTTTTCCCCCCAAAGCAGACCAAATGCCTTTTCCACTCTGCTAACCTTCCTTTGCATTCATTATTTAATACTGCTGAGAAAAAGCAAAACCTGCTACTTTGCTTCCCAGATTAATGGTTCGATTATTAACACTGCTGTGTATTGCTTTAATTTTCTACTCTTGTCCACACAGAGGAAGAATTACTTTCAACAGTTGATCTTAATTTCAGGGTCTAAATTCTTGTCTATTCTAGCTTTTGCCTCCCATGTTACATTGGCGGCCATCTTTCTTGCATTAGCATGTGCTTCCTAACATGCTTCTCTTTTCATTAGCTCCCTCAATCACCTAACATTTAACCTTACAGCATCATGCCTAATACACTGCCAGAGCTCATCATTGCTCTTAACAGCTCCATCTCACATATATTGCTCCTCATAGTGATTAAATGCCTACTGTTTGCTCTGTGTAGACCAACACTTTGGACTCTTACCCTTTATACAGTTTTCAGAGTGAAGCAGATCATTGCAATGCTTAGCAAGGTGGAGGAACACCTGGCTTAATAGTAATCATGAAACAGTACAGTGCCCTCAGAGTGCTGCATAAAGGTATAAGAGACAGGTTAACATCGGTCCACTCACAACCACATTGAGAAACATCGGTCCACTCACAACCACATTGAGAAACATCGGTCCACTCACAACCACATTGAGAAATATTGGTCTCACACACAACCACATTGAGAAACATCGGTCCCACACACAAACACATCGAGCAACATTAGTCCCACACCCAAACACATCGAGCAACATTGGTCCTACTCACAAACACATCGAGTAACATCAGTCCCACTCACAAACAAATCGAGTAACATCAGTCCTACTCACAAACACATCAAACAACATCGGTCCGACTCACAACCACATCAAGGAACATCGCACCCACTCCATGAGTTGCATTTTTCCTTCCCATGGTGGTCTCTATGTATCATAATTTGTTCATTCAAATGAGTCAGTAAAATCAACACAGCATGCACAAGTTCCATGAAGTAAAAAATATACATTTCTCCAATGCATATCTGGAGTCTCTGCCTAGGTGATCCGTCACATTTGGTTTTACTGCACATCTGCTGAAGACCATTAACTATACAAGGTGTTAGCTACTGCATTTGTGCATTGCTGATAAAATTCCAATCATCATCCATAATTCACCTTTACACTCTTCAATAATTTTGCAGGGCTCATAATTTTCCTCTCTTCACAGTTTATGGTGTGAACTTTGACAGTACAGCTCGCAGGATTAAGGTAATGAGCAGTTAAGTTTCATCCCGCAGTCCTGAATTTGAATCCCTTACTCTTTGTTTGCCTGCTGTATGTCTCTGAGCAGGTCACATAACCTGTGCTTCCAGGTCAACCCTGGAAACAAACAGCTGGGTCCTAGTGGGCTTATTTGATTAACAAATAAAAGAATTTCATAAAATGCATTATATGCAACTTTGTGCCTGTACACATCGTGTCTAAGCTGCAGCTGTAGGTTACATAACCATATAACCTCCCCCAACAATCCTAGTCACTACATACTGGAAACCAGCTCGGAGGGGGAGGGTCTGCAGGAAGCTGCATCCTCCACAGCCCTGTATCCTCTATATCCCACCCAATAAAATACTTTGGCATTACCATCACCACACTTTGGCAAAAGTAATATTTTCTTGCAAAAATAGATTCTAATTCTGGATGCCATTTTGGATATTGGCTCACTAGTGACTTTGTGATCTATCATTTACAGTTGTCTAGTTCCAGGAGTCATTATGCTCCAAAGTCTTTAAACTGCATCTGGATCAGTGGTTCTACCCAGCTTATTTATAACTGCAATGCTTAAAAGCTGGTAAAATTCACAAGGCAACTGTCCATTTTCACAAGTAACAAAGTTCTTTTAAAATGACCTGCTCAGCTTCACATACATTTTTGGATTTTAATTTGGGTCACACTCTACACCTCATTCACAGCTCATTTCCCTCCAATGCCAACCAATATATCAATGGGAAATATATTTTTGAAATCAGACTTGCACATTACATATTTGACCTGCTATAATGGACTGAAATAACCCATTACAAGAAAAAAAAAACACAGAAAGTATCTAAAAATGTATATTGCATACTTCGTCTTGGTTATGCATGTAAGCAAAGTGACTAAATTATTGTCATATGGTAACCAGGTGATAGCTATAATGCACAAACTTAGATCTAGATGTCCAGGTTTACAATCAAATGGTTCAACCATACCGCCTCAGGCAGGGCACAATACGGCTGCTAACACAGCATAAACTATACTGTCTAGTTGTCAAAATTATAATCCATCTACATTCTGAAGTATCCCCCCGGTTACAGACTTCCCATGGGAGTAGCATTCACTTAAGGACTAGGGCCAGCTTTTGAAAACTTTTTTTCCTCTGGTATCAGTTTCTTTTTAACATTCTCATCTTCCTCAGTCTTCAAGTGACAGCGCCAGCAGGGGGTCAGAGAACAATAAAGATATTTGCATTCAGCTTAATACAGGCATGAAAACGAGGTATTGTTTGAAAAGTAAAACTGATTAACTGATTACTGTACTCTTACACACGGTGTGCTAGTCCCACTGCAGGCAGATGTCTACCACCCCGGAGAAGATTCAATAGCTGAAGGAGAGGAAAACTGGACCTATGAGAGGAGGGCATTTATGCATGCATAACAATGGATGTTTAATATGCACACATCATTCATTAGCCCTTCCAGGGAGCTTTGGCCTCCTATGGAGTTCTAGCATCTTCAGACACACTACTGGGCATCTACTGAAAACTTTTATGCATGGATCACCTGCCAAGTTGCCAACAAACTGTGCAAGTATTCAAAGAACTGAACTTTAATTTTTCCGTTTTTTCCAGGCAAAGGGTTTAGTCCAGCCATCGCACAAGTCATGACAAAAACAAGTGTTCTTTTTACGCTAATGCTCTGTTCCACTTTCCCAACAGTCCATTCCTATCTACTTAAATCCATCAGGACCTTTAGGCATTTTTTTAAATGCATGTAATATGACAGTCACATCTGAGCTGTAGCCCAGGTGTGTGTGTGTGCGTGTGTGTGTGTGTGTGTGTGTGTGTGTGTGTGTGTGTGTGTGTGTGTGTGTGTGTGTGTGTGTGTGTGTGTGTGTGTGTGTGTGTGTGTGTAAGGGGGGAGGGGTTGGACTACAATCTTTGATGTCAGGGTAGAACACTTTTGAAGACAATAGCATTGGTTATGGAAAGATGACAGCATAAAACGGTTTCATAATAATAAAATTCCCAAACAACTAGCCTGATTTTAAACTAGCAGTGTTACTTCACCGATTTCTTATGCAATAATTCTTCAGAAAAACAACAAAGGGACTGTCTCAACATTGTGCAAAAAAGGAAACCATCTTACGTCTGTATGTCTCCTCCTAGTCTTCTTTTTAGGTAGTTTTAATGCAGAGTTCTTCTTGTCACTAGGGGGTGAAAACAAACAAATTGAGTATAACTTTGTTCTGTGCTTTTCTTTGCATACAAAATTAGGAACGAAGCTGTTAACAGACTTTTGGAAAACACCTAGCATATGCCACTGACAATCTGTAAAGCCAAGAATATAAATCCAAGAAAGATGCAACTAGTTTATACTTTGTCTTGAAATCATCTACCAGAAGCAATCCCACAGGACAGTCATTCCGTTAAGTAATGGTTACAAATTCAGAAAGTAGAAAAATATGAAGGTATGATCCAGACATGTCTGTATAATATGCAAATATCTCTGCCATGCTAACAAGAGTTAAACTTCAAAATGTACAACCATATAGGTTTGTAGCACTAAGCAAATCAGCTTCTATGCTTGGGATGCTAGCAATTCAGTGGTAAAAAATGGAAGGTGTCAAAAGGCAGAGAAAGCATCACTCAGAGTAAAACCTGATGGCATAAAAAGCCTTCCAGCTCTGATGTCTACCAAACAAGCCAGTAATGTAAAGGATTGATGTACATTAAAGTCTCCTAGTTGACAAATAATTAATACTTCCCTATTACCTTTAGTTAGGAAGGCCCACCTACACACACTGTAACCTCTAACCTGCTACAATGACCTTCATCCTCAGCAAAAAAAAAAGCTTAACTGCTGTGAACAGGCTAGCCAGTAAACTCCTGAAATTTATCACAATATATGTGCTATTACTTTGGAGAACTAGACTGTGTGTTTCATATTTGGTTCTGGACTACAGTGAGAATCAATGCCTCGTGATGTAAAAGGGTTGGTGAACGTCTGGGATACATGTCTACATTTGTCTCTTTCTTTCTTTCTAGTGTTGGAACATACAATACTTTTTCCACATTACATACAGATATCACTGTTTTTTTTTTTGCATTTGCTTAACTGGGCAAGCTCACAAGTTCCAAATGCCTCTTTCCAGGGGTGATCCAGGGTTAGCTAGTTAGGTGACTTGCTCAGACTTGAACAGTTCTCAAGTGGAGATTGACTAACTCAAACTGAAGACTTCTTCGTAGCTGCAGGAAGAAACTTGTTAGCTACTCACAGCCTTAAGGCCTCTGTGCTAAATTGCCCAAAAATATATCCTAGCGATAAGCTGCCCTATAACAGCAGACCCAACAGTGTGCCACTCCCCCCCACCCCCAGCTTGTAGTGCTTACTTCACTCATTTCCTTATTAAGCTAGCTTTGACTGAATGTCACTGTTTTAGCACATACAACATGAGTAGCTTAAGTGAAGAATTAACTCCACCTACATGTCACAGACCTCCAGTTTTGAATTTCCACATTTTTTTTTATTGTGCTTCAGTACATGCATAAGGGTTCTACTCCATTCAATTCTTTTAATGTGAGAGAGGCAGCAGGGTTAAATCAGAAGTTACAAGGTGGGGGGGGGGGGTTACATCAGGGAAACCCAGGTGGCTTTAAGCTGGAGCACAAACCAGATCACAGAACACAGAAGATCACACTGTAGAGAAAAGGAATAAGGAAAATATAAAAGGCACTTCCTTTCCCTGTTATGGTGCTGCGGTAGCGTTGTTGCCTCACAGTAAGACGTTGCCCCGTTCGATTCTCAGTTAGAGCGTCTTCTGTGTGGCGACATGCGTGAATGGGCATTCCTTCATTGAAGGTTGTGCGTCAGGCCCGGCAAGTCGGCACAAAAAAATCTACTGCCAATCATTAGCGGACCGGAGTTCCACTGTGGCGGCCCTAACCTGGAAAAGCCGAAAGACACAACAACTTCCTTTCTCTGTTATAACAAAATACTAGAGTATGCCACTTTCAAGCTGAATGGAAGAGCTCAACAAACAGCTAAAAATGACAACTGTTTTTTCAGTGGACTCTGTTCTGCACAAGAATCAGGGATATTATCTGAGTATACCAATTGCGACAGTTCAGTTCACAAGTACAAAAAGACAAAATTACCTGTGAAAAGTCAAGGCAGCTTGGACTAATGCATTCAGGTTTATGTGCTACATTGGTGTCAAATACTCACCTCTGCAGCTCCAAGTCTAAACAACTGTTAAGTGATAAGTGGGCATTTAGAGCTCACAGCTCAGTGCAACTTGCAAAAGCATAACACTTGTAGAAAAAGCCTCATTGAGATCACCTGTGATGATACCTTATACAAATGTAAGGGATTCATAAATCTCATGGGTTCATGTATGGTTACCAGGCATGCAGTCAAGGAGGTCACTGAGGAGCCTGGCCCAGTTTCCCAATTGCACCAGCACACTGTCTAGTTAAGTCACTTACTCAAAAGTCACACAGGTTAAAGGAGGCTTAGGGACTCGAACTCTGCACTACAGGAAGCAGCTCATTAACAGTTCGTAGCCTCAATCCTCTGCATTGCCAGTACAAAATGTACTGCTTCTACTGTGCATCTTACATTGATACCACTGATATCCCTGTACTCTGTGTGACGACCATGCCCTGGCCCAGCATTCAAGAAGCCTCAATCCTCACCACTAACAGCAGAGAGGTCGTCTCTTAGAAGAGGAAATGATAAGTCATACACACAGTAAAGTACAATTTCCCTTAAGTGCACACAGAAATCACAGTCAGTCTGGGGCTGGCTGCTCCCTTGCTCACCAGGTCCCCAATAAGACTCCCCACTGGCACAGCTATAGGGTCCAGGTTTCAGCCTAACTGGGCAAGCTAGAACCCCTCTCTGTCCAACCAGCACTTTGTGTCCCTACCCAAGTAGCTGATACAACACACACACACTTTGAGATAAGTTTTTATACAACTTCACAGACTCTCCTGGGAAAGGCTGACACAGATTCTCCAACTGTGCCCCTTTACCCAGACTATACTGTAGTAATTACTGCCACCACCCAGTTAATAATATCAGATACTAAAAGGACCTTAAAAGGGTGTCCAATTATTACTGTGCAATATTAACATCCAATGGTAATGTGACTATACAGTCTAAAGCTTATCAGAGTGGCCTATTACAATAAACTCTATATAAATATGCAATGTACTCTAGAGCTTATCTCTACACAAAGCAGCCACA
This sequence comes from Protopterus annectens, assembly GCF_019279795.1. Lineage (NCBI taxonomy): Eukaryota > Metazoa > Chordata > Ceratodontiformes > Protopteridae > Protopterus > Protopterus annectens. The sequence continues at coordinate 1,584,777,654 of NC_056729.1, forward strand.
GGTAGAAGGTTTTAAAAATATTTAATAATAAATAATTAAAACACAAGACAAATCTACTACACCACAGAGATATCTAAGAGTTCACACATCACACAGAAATGTAAAATAATACAGTAGGACAGGTCTGGTTTCAAAGAAAAATACCTAATTAATCTTTACTAGCTTTAACTATTCCTACAATATATCACAGTGCTACAAATTTATATGTGAGCATAAGCAGAGTGCTGATAAGTTAGATGTCCAGATCAAAATGCCTTTGGTCTCTTGTGAGAAATAGTATTTAAACATTACTAACAAACATGTCTCTAAGGCCCTCCCAAAATTACACCATTTTTGACACTTAGGTTTTCCCAGTATTCGTATTGCATCATCTTAACACCTGGTCTGAGTTCTCAAGCCACAAACTGCATTATTTAGCAATCTAACACCTGCACAGAAACTTACAACAATAGAAGACATTTCACATGTATATACTAACAGAAACTAAAGCAATAAAGCATCTTCCACATCTAAATTCTAGTCATAAACTTTAGCCTTAAAACAATGGGCATGAAATCTTCATCCAGCTGCCCTCGGGCCAAATTCTAACATGAAAGGATACAACATGCTTCACTGGGCCAGTAGAGTGCAATGTTGTCACATATTTTGCAGTTCCAGATTTCACAGTGTTTTCTTACATTTAAAAATGCAAGCCTGTATTTTGCATTTATTTATACAGTTGATAGAATTAGATATCAAATTCTATTTGACTAGGCTGGCAGCCTTCACCCCTCTCTCCCCAATCATCACACTCTGGCATCACGTTTCCCATTTATAATTCAGAGTAATCATACATTTTAACCACTTAGCTTCAGTATTCTTTTTCATATGCATGCCTGTGTAGTACAGGGCAGATGGCTTGTGACAGTCATGTAGTACAGGGTAGATGGCTTGTGACAGTCATGGCTGTACCTTGGCAAACCAGAATCTTGTTACTAGACAGGCTCTTCACATCTTTACTTCTGATCTCACCAATCCCATGGACTCTCTACTATATTCAAGTGTGTTTTCTTAGCTTAATGCCTGACTTATTGACCATAAAGTTCCACTGAATTCATTATTAACACCTCTGTGTCAGGAAAAGTCTTAAAATAAATAAAATGATTTGGCTAGAGCCATACAATGCATGCAATGCAAAAGAAATGGGATTGAAGCAGATCGCATTTACTATTATAGTACAGTTAGCTTTGTAATGTTGATATACTTCACCAAGTATGAACATCATGTACAGGACCAGTGCGCTTCTATATGAAAATGCTTTGCAAAACCCCAGAATACATAAGCAACAAAATTCACACTTGTGTAACTTCTGAGGGTTGGGAGGGTGGCCTAATGGTTAAAGTGTTTGCCTTACAAACATAAGGTGTAGGGTTTGAGTCTCACAAAGGATAACTGGCTAGGCTTAAAATGGCTCACAAGGGCAGTTAGCTTAGTATTAACCTATGAACTATGATGCAGCATAGTTAAAGAGAAAAGGCTTCCTTAATGACTGTACTCCCTGGCTTCACAAACCTAGACTGCCTGCCTTGAGACTCCTCCATAAACAACTTCTTCTCATGTGGATGTAAGCTGTGAAAGCAGACATTTTTTTTTTTACTTTGCTCTGATTATCTACATCTGGGTGTGATTCCAGACCTTTACTAACACTACTAATCTTTTTAAACAATAAGAAAAAAAGACACAAATTACTGACTATGAGTAACTTACTTTAATTGTGCAGCTATAAAGGTTTTATATAGGAAAGCCCTATAAGACACACAGCCCTTCAACAAAGTGAGGCTATCTAAGGATCCAAATAGCAGGAAACTGTGTAATTGTTTTAAACAATTACTCTCAGTTGCCTATGTAAGAGAAAATGGCAGATATACCAATTTAACTGGAAACTATACAGCCTGAATATTCTCCACCTAAAAATTGTAAATTGGTCTAGATTTAAAAAAGGCTGTTTACCACATGGCCCAGGCGGTGAGTAGGCTTTCTTAATTACCTTGCACCTTAATAGTTTAACAGATGTTACATTAAAATTAAGTATTTATAGCTCTTTTAATAAATACAAACTTAACATAGTTTTTGATAGTTTAGCACACATTCCTGGTATATTCAGTTTTCTGAGAAGATTGATTTGATTTTCTGTCAATCTTTAAACTTGTTCATTTAATGGCAAATAATCAAGAACTAAATTAGCAAGACTGGACAAGACAAGAAAATTGCACACTGACTGCTTCTACAAGAAAACACACACACTTCTAATTTTTCAATGTTCATAGGATCATAGGTTAGTACTAAGCTAACTGCCCTTGCGAGCCATTTTAAGCCTAGCCATTTATCCCTTGTGAGGCTCAAACCCTGCACCTTGTGTTTGTGAGGCAAACACCTTAACCATTAGGCCACCCTCCCATCCTAATAAAATCTCTCTCTACCCAAGACAACTAAATTTAAGCAGCTGAGGTGTCAATTTCATTGTTACCATGCAGGTAATGTCATTGAAGTAGACTTTTTTTTTTTTCAGTATTCTAAAGTTTCCCAATGGAACGTTGAAATGTTTTTAAAACTACTTTACCACATGTCCACTTAAGCAAAACTCAGCATTCCTGGATAGTTAACATTATAATTATGTTTATTTTCTGAAATTTTTCCAGCCTGGTAGATTTTAACATAATGCAGCCTACACTCATCATCTTAGTGCAATACAAGTGATGACAACAGTTAAGATGACATCCCAAGTTTCAAAATATAACTGTTTTACCTTGTGGGGGTCAGGGCTGTTAAGAAATGAAGCCCCTTACCAACACACATACACATGGTGCAGCTCTCCACTGTAGAGACAGCACCAAAGAAGCAGACAGAGGATCTGTACTGCTGCCTGACTGACTGCCACATGGTGCAGATGAGTTACTAGTCTGGCACCTTTTACCAGCAGAAGAGAATAGGCCCACCACAGGAGCTACAAATGAGCTGATAAGAGGAGACGTGTTGCCTTCAAGTGCTACTCCTCAAGATGTCTGACCTACGAAACACTGTGCAGGATTCTTATAGTCCAGCACATTAATGCAGTGCGAAGCAAGGGATGGCAGCTCACTGGCACAGAAGAGCCACCCCCCCCATCCAAACAGTCCTAGGCAGTATAATTGCACCCATCTCAGTGTACCCAGCCATGCCCAAAGTAAATTTTATCGTCATTCAGAAATCATACAAGTGCAAACACTGAACGAAATTCCCTGTCTCCGGACTCAATGTGCAGACAACGTATAGACTATTTTCACAGATGTTTCCACATATAACACCTAGCTATTACATCATGGACATGCAGGTAGACAGACTAATATTGCACATAATTAGAAACACATTTTGACATTTTTCGAACTGAACACTTACTTGCATGAGACTTTAGTACTGCACAGGTACTTGGTTAAGACATTGCATTGATCCTTGCATAGAAAGACATTTGAGTATTGCACTATGGACCTTAGAGTATTGCACTATGATTAATTTACGAATTCGCAACATGTATTGCACTGAAAGGAGAGATATTTTCCTGCATTGTTACTGCCCTAGATGGCCTATAAGTTAAGTATTAGACGAGACTGGTAACCAGGTTAATGCACAATTTGATACAGTTTCTACTGACCCAGGTGGACATCATGGAGTGTAGTGGTTACTAGAGTTCAGCAACCTGATGACATTAGGAAAGAAGCCATTCCTGAATCTCGTAGTTCTGCAATGTATGCTTTGGAAGCACTTTCCAGATGATAGATGCAGAAATGGTCTGTAAACAGGGTGAATGCAGTCTTTAATTACTCCTCTGTCCCTTTTGAGAGATCTGGATAACTACAAATCATGGTAAGGTGGTCCTCTTGGCTGTCTTCACCACTCTCTGGAGGGATTTGAGCTCAGAGGTAGAGCAGCTTCCATACCATACTACGAGGTTGTTCATCAAGGTGCTTTCTATAGTACCTCTGCAAAAGTTAGTGAGAACTGCTGATGGGAAATTCGCTCTCCTCAGCCTTCTTAAAAAGTGAAGTCTCTGGTGTGCTTTCTTGACTATGGGATTTGCACTTGTGTTCCAAGAAAAGTCCTCATCGATGTGCACCCCCAGAAACTTCATTGACTACTGATGATGAGCGGAGAATGTTTCTTGCAATTTTTCCTGTAGTCCAAAATTATCTCTTATCTTGTTCACATTTAGTGCTAAGTTGGTATGTCCACACGAGGTACTCAGTTGTTCCACCTCATCTCTATATGCTGTTTCATCGTCATTACTAATGAGGCCCACCACCGTTGTCAACAGCAACTTGATAATGTGATTTGTATTGTACCTGGCTGTACAGTCGTGTGTTAACAGGGTGAACAGCAAGGGACTTAGTATATATCCTTGTGGAACTCCAGTGTTAAGAATGATGCTATCTGAGGAGTTAGTTCCTGTGCACACTTTGAGGTCTGTCTACGAGAAAATCAAGAATCCATTTACAAAGTGGAGTGCTAATGCCTAGCAGGAGTAGCACCATTACCAGATGAAGAGGGATGACAGTGTTAAAAGCAGAGCTGAATTCGATGAATAATACCCTCGCATAGATGTTTTTATTCTCAAGGTGTTCCAGCAACAGATGGAGCGAAAGAGAGATGGCATCTGTTGTAGTGCTATTTGCTTGGTAAGCAATCTGCAGAGGTCAAGATCAGCAGGCAGCCCAGATGTTATGGCATCCTTGACCAACTTTTCAAAACATGTCATCACTGTGGAGGTGAGGGCTACAGGGCGGCAGTCATTTAGGCAAGATGATGGAGACTTCTTTGGTAATGGAATAATTGTTGTATCCTTGAATTATTTTGGAACTATTTGCTGACTCAGAGCATTATTTAAGATATCCATGAGGACATTTATTAGTTGCACTGTGCAGTCCCTGAGACACACCCTAGGATGTTGTCAAGCCCAACTGCTTTTCTTGGGTTAACTCTGCTCAGTGCCCTGTGGACATTAGCTGGGTTGAGGGTGAGCATCTTCTCCTTATGACCGATGGGCATTTTCTTTGCTGTTGTTCTGTTCCCTTACTCAAATCTGCTGAAGTAGACATTCAGCTTATTTAGGAATTCCTTGTTGTCCTCACATTGTGAAGATAGGGATCTGTAGTCAGTTGCGGACTGGATACTCTGCCATAGGTGCCTGGGGTCTTTTTGGTCAGAGAAGTAGCTCTGGATCATTCTGCCATAGGCGCATTTTGCTTCCCTCACTCCCTTGTTCAGATTTGTTCTGGCTGTTCTGAGGGCTTCCCTGTCTCCAGACCTGAAGGCTGCTGCATTCATTGCTTTCAGTATGTGCCAGCTTTCTTTCACTAAGACAGAGATACCTCTATGTACCAATCATGCCTTTCTAACCTATGATGCCATGGCCCTTGAGGTGTACAACTGTCCTCCAAATGGGATGGGCAGCAGAAGTTGGACATAATCGGCTCTTTAGAGAATAGTATCTTGTTAATGATGGGGGTGGGTAACCACCAGCCTCTATGTGACTGTGTGTGGGAAACAGTGATAGAAGACATCAATGCTTTGAGTGGTAGGAACTTCACCACACATCTACAGAGATATGTAAACAACATTTTACAAAAGACTTCAAAGAAGGCATGCAATACGATAGAAAATCAGAAGCAATGGCGGTAGGTTCACTGTCAAGCACCACACTCAGGCGGACAATCCATTATGGTATTCTTGCATGGTAATGCTGCTGGGATAGGCATTACGCCTGGAGGTATCAAAATGGGTTCAGGGGATGGCCAGATTCCTAGTATCTCTCAGAGATCAGTGAGGCACTTACCCAGACAAAAGGCATACTGCCACTGTGAGTGTACCCATGCAACTCTGCTGCAGGAACCACCTCCTTTGTCCTTCATAGGAACATCAAGCAAATAGACATGGTGTACCACTGCCACAGGTAGGCATTCATATACAGCTATAAAACTAAATCTGTCAGTAGCTTGAACACCATGGGTCATAGGGGTAGGAGGGCTTAGGCTTTCCATAATCACGTTTTCTTATGTGTTGGCATCCTTAAGAACACCACCAGTACTGCGGTACCTGTAGAGCCTGGCAACAACTAACAGAGGCCACCCTAAATCAGGTTCTCACAATGAAACTAACATGCACCTGAGTCACAGTCCCAGTACACACTGACACTGTCCGTCTCTATCCTGAGTGTGTATGCAGTCACACTGGTCAGGATTAGAATGTAACCTCCCCCACAAACAATCTGCAATACCTGGTTGGGAGGGGGAGGGGCTGTACTATCACCAATGACATTGCCGTTGCTACAGAATGCCCTGTAGGGAATGGATGAGTGCACTGCTTCTGACACTCAGATACCAACTGTAGGTTCAGTGGTGGTGAAACTGTATTGTCCACCATCCCAGCCTGTCCCTGACATGTCAGCAACTTTCAGACTCAAATAATAGATTGCAGGGCTGTAATCTGGGCAAACATCACTTCAACACATGGAAATGGAGATGGTTTGTGTTATGAGAGACTTTGAGAGGACGACTGAAGCCAGACATGATGCTATGATTGGCCTTGTCAGCTGCATAGATGGTGGGATGCCTTCAGTTGATCAAACTGCAAAAATGCCGAATGTTATATGGCTGAGACCATACAACAGGCATTTCAGAAGTTCGAACAGTGTGTACGGAGATCGCCATACATTGCAGAATGGAAAATTTCCCATTTTCCTCAATGTAGTGTGATCTTGGAAATGGTATATTTAATTAGCAGGGAGTGTAGGGTGCAGGGGGGCTTGCCTCCCTGCAAAAAAAAACACCTTTTTTTTTTTTTTAATTTAAATTTCAAACTTCCGAAATGTCGGTTATATGGTCTCAGCCATATAACGTTCAGCATTTTGGCAATTTCATCAACTAAAGATAATCCAGAGGGTGACATTAACACAGTGGCCACATCCCCCGGATTTTAAGTAGTGCTGCCATCAGTTTCTTGTACCCCAGTATGGCCCATGGACATACCCACATCTGTGGTAGATGACTAGAATGACCATCTCGAGGTACACAGACCACACCTGCAGCAGTTGAGGTATCCCCATCCCCATGGCAATAGTGGGGGTCAGCCATAATGACTACTATGTAAGGCCACCTCATAGGTAGGTAACTAGGCTATCGCCCAAGGGCCTACGTAAGCCTAGCCAACAAGGTTCCCTGGCTTACGCCACCCAAGAAACTTATTTTCCTGTGCCCCTGTCGAGCAGAGCCACAGCAGTGATCCCTGGAGTGTATTTCCTATTTCCCATCCACTCAGCAAGATTTTTCTTGAAGAGTGCTAATGAGGAACTTTGCTTGACATAGATGGGTAGCTTGTTCCAGAGTACGGGAAGTCTCTGAGACAGGAATCTATCCGTCCAGCATGCCCTGTTTATTATGGTGACAAGGTTTAGGACCCTAGAACATGTAGCTCAGACGGATTGGAATTTCTTTAGGTGTAGCATGTCCAAAAGCTGTGGGTTTGACATAGCTTTATATGTTAGGCAGAGATCACCTTGGAGTAGGTGATATGCTACAGAGTAAAGCTGGAGTTTTTTTGAGACGGTCAGTGTAGGGCATCTGTTTGAGGCCAGTAATCCTCTTTGTGAGGTACTTCTGTGACCTTTCCAGCTGCTGCAGATGTCTTGTAAGGTACATTCCAAAAGGGGCGTTGTACTCTATAATGGGTCTAATGAGCGTCACGTAGAGGGGAACAATGACCTATTTTTTCATGGATGAGAACCATTTTGTTATGAGGTATGCCATGTAGAAGGATTTCCTGACTACTGTGGTAATGTGATTATTATCAAAGGAGAGACTACTGTCCACCTGGGTCCCAAGGTTTCATCACACATTCTGCGTTAAGTAGATTGCCACCTATGTGGTAGTTCATGGGTACACAATTTTCACCAAAGGGGATGACAATGCACTTTTTGGCACTGAGCTTGAGGCCATGGCTCTGACACCAGGCATCTGTCTCAGCGAGGCCCTTCTGCAGGATGTCCACATCATTTGGGGACTCTACTATGGCTCCTAGTTTGCAGTCATCTGTGAAATTCATTAGCCAAAGGCCTTCTGTGTTAGCCTGTACTTCAGAGAAGTAGATACCAAACAGGAGAGGACCCAGGACTGAACCCTGTGGTACTCATCACTGGTTTGAAGTCAGATTTGGAGTATGCAACTTTTACAGTGTGGGTTCTGTCAGTGAGCCAGTTGGCAACCCATCGTATGACGTAGGGATTTATATCTATTTTAGCTATATTTCCAGAATGAGGGATGATGTCGAAAGCCTTGGTGAGATCAAGATAGGCTGTGTGAATCACCTTACCCTCATCTATGGCTTTGGTGACTGCCTCAAAGAAGTCGATCAGGTTCAGGAGGCATGATCTGCCTTTCACAAACCTGAACTGGGTGGGGTCCAGAGTTTGGGGATTACCAAAGTCTTTGTTTAGGAGTTCCATGATGATACGCTTCCATGGCCTTACAGACCAGGCTCATCAGGCTAATAGGCGATAGTTCCCAGGATGAGTGGTGCCCCCCCCAATTGTGAAGTGGGATAACTGTCACTTTTCACCATTCAGTGGGCACAAAGCCTGACATGAGGCTATGATTGAACATGGTTGCTTAGGTGGGGAGTGAGTTTGTTCTGAAGTTCATGTAAAACACAGCCTGGGATGTTGTCCGGTCCCCGTGGATGCTGTGTTTTTGGCTTTACACAGTGCAGCTTTTACCTGCATAGTTGTGATTATAGGGACTCTGCATTCTTCCTGTATAGATATATAGGCCCTTTAGAGGATGAGAGGGGGTAAAGTTAGTACTGAACCTATCTGCCAGGATGTTGGCAATATCAGTTGGCTCTGTAATTTTCATGCCATTGTGCTGTAACTCAGAGCAGATTTGGGTGTTGCCATTGAGAATCTTGATATAGCTATAGAATGCTTTGTGGTTGTCCCTAGAATCAGTGGTGATTTTATTCTTGTAGCTAGCTTTGGTGGATCTTATAAGGGATCTCAGCTTCTTACTGAGGCTGACCAGGGAGCTCCTCCACTCATGGGATTTTACTCTCTTTTGCAACAGTTTCTTCCTTCTGTTGTAAAGTTTGTTTATGGCAGGTGACCACCAGATTAGCTTCCTTTTTTTTGGAGGATAGCATGATCCATGCACTCGTGTAAGTGCTTATAGAGTGCATTTGTGTAGGATTCAGCAGTCGTAACTGTATTGTCCATCTGCATGGGTGTCATGAAGTTCGCCACTTCTGTTTTAAGAAGCATGAAGTTGGCTTTTGAGAAATATATTACCGTGATTTCCTTAATGGGGGGTGGGGTGGGGGTGGGATGTGGATATCTAAGGTGATTAGCTTATGGTCGAATCTGACCAACGAGGAGTTGACTTCAGGTGTGGAACACCGGTCAATCATGTTGGCAATGACTAGGTCTAGGATACTGTTGCTCCTGGTGGGGGTGTTATAAGTTGATCCAGGGCATTGGAATTTATGAATTCCAGAAAGCGTTAAGTGAAGGAGTTGGTACATGAGTAGTTTTCCCAGTTAATGGTGGGGTAGTTGAAATTGCCCATTATTAGGGTGTTTGGTTGAACCCTAATGTTTTCCAGTACATCAAGAAAAGAGGAGTGGGAATCCTGAGGCATGGTGGAGGATCTGTAGCAAGCTACAATTTGGATTGCAGTTTTTCCCAGAGTTAGTTGCACTTGGATAACCTCGGATGCATTATGCTGAGCAACTAGCCTAGAATTGTGGATATCCTTAATGAATATGGACACACCTCCGCCCTTGGTGTTCCGGTCCAGGTTAGATGGCTGAAAAGTGTGGTATGAGTTGTAGCCTGGTAATGCAGGGGTGCTCTCTGGAGCCTTGAACCAGGTCTCAGTCACTGCACAGATATTGATGTTCTCCATTTTAAAGAGTGCCTCGAGGGAGTACATTTTGAGATTTAGACTTCTAGCTTTGAGTAGAATTATCCTCAGTTTTTGCTTGCCTGTTCCTGTTACGGTGGTGAATTTGTCATTTGAACCTTGCCTAAAAAAGGCACTATAGGGGCGGAAAGAGCCTTAGCCAGTATCCGGAACCCCAGGGATGACAGGTGCAGGCCATCTCTGGCAAAGCATCGTGGTCTGTCGACCATGTCATCCCAGGCAGACAGATACTGGATGCCCTTAGAATGACACCAGAAGCTTAGCCAATTGTTGAAGTCAATCATTTTGTCCTTGTACTGCAGTATCATTCTGGGTGATGGCAGGATGCTACTTAGGGCTAGGCTCATACCTGCCTGGGCTACAAGATCGGAGAGCTCTTCCATGTCTCTTTTCATGTAGTCCAGGGAGGTATATGTCAGGTCATTCACACTAACATGGACAATGACAGAGTCATACTTGCACTTGTTGTAGAGTGACCAGAGGGCATGGATCCGCCACATAACCCATGCACTCGGGTCATTCCACACCAACATGGACAATGACAGAGTCATATCTGTACTTGTTGTGGAGTGACCCGAGTGAGTGGGTTATGTGGCGGATCCTAGCAGCTGACAGTAACCTTCTCCTTGTTTAGCTTGTTGAGTGGAACATCAGTGTGCCTGACTATAGAGTCACCTATGACTAGTGCATTGGGTATGTTGTTTAGCCTTATGAGCTGTGGTTGAGTGGCACACTGAGTCTCTGGGCTGTGTGTCATTTGGGTTGTGTTGGGGGGACGGAGGTTGCTTGCATTTCTGCTTTGGAGGTCTCTGTTGCTTGAGCAGATTATTATTGGGAGCCTCCACAAATGTTTTTGTGTTTCTATGTGTGGATTTTGGTGGTGTAGGTTTAGTGGGGCTATGTGATGAGTGTGATGTGGTGTGGTGTGGTGCAAGTGTTTACCTTCTCCTCTTGACTGTCAAGTTCAGTCTTGGTTGGAGAGAACTTTACCTCCAGTTTGGTTAGACAAGTGCATCTCTCACAGGTTGTACTGTTGGGTTGTAGGACGAGAGGGTTGTCTGTGTACATGAGGCAATTGCTACATTGCCCCAAGATGCCCCAGATTCAACAGATAGACAGGAGAGAACATTGGGAGCTGACCCTTGGACATGCCTGAGTAAAAAAACTATTTTCCTCTAGACAAGCGAGGAAAGTAAGTACAAGAGCTGTTTTTCTCTAAGCAATTGAGGAAAGTAAGTACAAAAACTGTTTTCCTCTAGGTAATGAGGAAGGCTGATGCTGTAGTAATTTGTAGCTTATTTAGTGCTTACAACAAATTCTGAACAAGTGCTGAGCATGAATAAGCAAATTCAAGTGCTAAAACTAAGAATCCGTATCTGAACTAGACTAGTTACAGGAAAGAAACAAGTGCAAATGCGGGCTTATAAATCAGAAAGTTGAGAGAGATGGAAAAATTGCCTAAATGGCCAATAACTACAATTTCTGGGCCAGAAACCACTCCTTATGTGGGCACTATACAAATCGTGTTCTTCCAGTTGTGCCACATCTGTATCCAGAGGAACATCAAGGCCTGCATGATCTTCAGAGCATCAGGCCCATGCTTAATGACTCCAAGGAACCTACTTAACTATCCATCCATCCCATTCACCCCACTGCACTGTCCTTTTGTGCCACCCATAACACTAAGGAGCTCATATTATACACAGATACCAACCCTCCTTGTGTTTCTTATCTTCCTCTGTGGTTTCCCACCCCTAGTGGTATAGAATTCCATGTATCCTTAAGTTCATAGGCATTCAGGAAAATAATGATGGCTATAACCCAAGATATCCCGCTATTTGTATGATACAAGTGGAAAAACCTGATTCACAGTGTGACTTGACCATGCACTGCCCAGTATAGCCATCATGTGGTAACATACAGTCACTGTCTACATAAAGCCCGCAAAGGTGAAGTAGGCATTTTCACTTTGCTTATAGTGTCTTATATGGTGCAAGATGTCATCAGGAGAGTGTGGTGTTGCTGCTACTGCTGAAGGATCCTAGGTGTGCTGTCTGGCCAGTCTGCTAATGTTCAGTCATATAAAGCATGCCACAATTACCTGGCAATCTGTAGCTGGAGCACATTTCAATGTCCCCTCGACACATGCAGGCAGTGCAACCACAGCTTCAATAAGCTAAAACATGTTTGGAGCCATATTTCTGGTTTGTAAATGTGATAACATACTGTTCTTTGGCTATGCTTTGTGGTTGTACAATCCACAGTAGGCTCCAGGGGGTTAAACTACATCACCCATATGGACAGGGAAGAGAATAAGGGAGTTAGTGTTCTGTACCTGCTATTTACAAGGCTGTGGATATATAGGTGCAGTGGGGTATCTGTGCATATGTACTACAGACCCCTGGGGGGAAGTCTCCATGCAGGAAGCAACAATACAGATAATGTGTATGCCCATCTATGTAAATCATAGGAATTGAAAAAGTGCTGCGTGGATGCACTGGACATTAATTTCTATGCATCACACATTATCTGGCACTTGATGGAATGACAATCTTATCTACTGATGTAATTCGGTTTGTGGTCACTCAGTGTGGCCCTTATTGCCACATAGGATTAAATGTGTAGCTCTAAACACTTCAGAGAGATGGGAGATATCACAGAAGCTATGTATGAAGGCTGCTCCTCACCCTGGTGTACTGGGGATATATATGCACTCACCCATATATGGAAGCAGTACACTGAGAAATATCCTGAGTATTCTATAAGCTGCCATCTATTAGAAACCCAGTGTGCATCGGGTTTGTTTCTGAAATGTCCCTGTAGTCAGTATGGAAAGTACTACTTGTGCCTTGGTACCCACAGATATAGAAGTCCATGCATTCTTCTAAAACCCATATGTGGGCTATACATGTCTACTGTGCCCATAAAATGTCTATCTACATACAGTCATTCCCAGACCTGTACATTGGTCAGATAGCTTGAGGCCATGATTTGTAAGTGTTTCTTTTGAGAGTGTAGCAACAACATACACACAAGGGACCACCAGTTCTGAGAAGCAAATGTTGCATTGCATATATAGCTACAGCTACCAGCATTTTTTGTTAGCAACCCCAAACTTTTTTGGGGTGCTCTTTGCTTTTATACTCAGATGCAAGTCCCCGCACCATTTCATGCTTGATGACTATGAATTGTGTCCTGTTTTCCCTATACTCATTTGTATGCCATCCCATAATTAGCTTATCCCTTTTCCCATTCCTTTTGACCAGTTGCCCCACAGTACTACACGGTTCTGTGAATCTCACTACAATTTCAAGCTGTTGATACTGGCACAAGACCATCCCACATACTTTTGCAAATGTCTTTGAATATCCCTTAAAGGTTAGTTGGCTTATCTTCATCTGAGTTTACTAGAACATCCAGTCTCTGTTGTAGATAAACACTAGGATGCATAACTCTGCTGTAACATGTTGGCATATTTCCTTCCAATCACTTCCTATCCCATTAGAATCTTGACAGCCCCCACTCAATCTGCCAACATATGAATAGCTTATACCTAAATCTAACTCATACTAAAGATTATCACCTTCAGAACTTGGGTATACAATACACTGAATGAACATATTTATATTCCAAAATGTATGTAATGTACCTACTGAATTTTGCTATTCTGTTGGTATTTTATACTACACTGCATTCCTTGTTGAACATTTTAGTCACCTTATAAAATGCTCTGTTTTCTCTGTAATTATTTTTAATTCTACCTTTTGAAAAATCTGTATGAGCTATGCTTTGTTTTGTCTGCAATTTCAATACTATTCTTATAGGTTTATAGGCAAGTATGAGGATAATTGCCCTTGTAGGCCATTTTAAGTCTATCCAGTTTCCCTTTCAGTGCTTGAATTAACCTCTCTTGTTGGATATTAGACTGGCCTTACCCAGTCCCATGGTCAGTAATTATATATCACCCTTGGTGAGAATAGCTGAGATCATACCATAGATAATTTGAGAGGACCCCCCCCCATGGATGGGATGAAGCATTTAGGAGCTGTATCTGTCCATTAGCCCCAGGGGCAGTCCTGGGGTAAATGTTTTATTACTGTTAATATAATAATTATTACTACACTTAATTTTGTAACTTGGAACTTTTCTCCGCTGAGCTCCCAGAAGAAATTTCCTAGTCTAAAAAAGGAAGAAGACAAAAAAAAAGTAAAATAATGACAAACATAGTGAAGCACACATCAGGGGAAGCGTCTGTTTTGGTGCTTTATAAAAGTAACTTAACATTTTCCTTTTCCCTGTCCTGTACATGTGCAGTACTGTACTACTCAGTTAATTCTGTACCGATTTCCATTATTTTATTGTTACATACATTAATTTGCTAAAAGAAAAGAAAAATAGTTCAAAGTTATCAACCTTTTGTGCATTAATTCCCTGTATATTAATTGCAAGGTTTTATTACTATTTTTCTCAACAAAATATGTTAGAAATGTAACAAACCACTCCATTGTGTGTTACATGTCTTGTCATGTCCATGAGGTATATATTCATATCACTTAAGGCAATTCTTGATGCAGTGCCTTACTTATTCATATCACCCATTTCTAGTCAATCTACATTTTTGTTACAAATGTTGAAAACTGTATCTTAATGCCATTCCAGTGTGTTTGACGCTGTAAGTTTTTGTGACAATGTGAGGTAATGCCAGGTATGCCAGGAGAAGTAGGGCAGTGGATGTGTAACATATGACAGCATGGGGTTGGGAGGGTGGCCTAATGGTTAAGGTGTTTGCCTTACAAACACAAAGTACACGGTTTGAGTCTCACAAGGGATAATTGGCTAGGCTTAAAATGGCTCGCAAGGGCAGTCAGCCTAGTACTAATCTATGAACCTATAATCTATAGCTAGCTGGAGTTTTGTAAAGAATTATATGTCATTTGTATATCAAACTGATTTGTACAGATGCTTGTATTAAAAATGTATTTGTAAAGCTGCTTGTGTTAAAAATGCATCAACAGTGGGTCCTGCTGGACAGAAAAGAGATCGCATGCATGTCAGACGGTATTATTATAACTGTTGAAATTAATATTTTTAACAGGGAATACTGGAAGATAAGAGGTTAATCTCAGCCCAGCTAACTTTGAAAAATAGTGTGAAATTAAAATTGCTTAATTTAGGTCATAAAGATTGTATCATACACTTCTGACTGCAGCCAGAGACAAAAATGTCCTTTTATAAATTAATAAATATATTTAAACCTTTCATTGTGGCTGGTCCTTTACAGAATATTTTAACCTTTGAGAGTACTTGTATCTATTTGGTTAATCTGTGGCCACTCCTGAAAGGCTTACTGCATAGGTCAAACACCATCATTTATATTAATATTAATTTCACTCAGTGTAACTGGGTACCTTTGTAACAGCCTTAGAGTAGCTGGCTTTGGAGAGTCTGGTGGCTGCGTAACTACTTTATAGTTTGGGCAGAAGGGAGCATAGCTAGTAAATCTGTGCCAGCCTTTCCCAGGTGTGTGTGTGTGTAAGTGTGTCAGCTGTTTGGAGCAGGGACACAAAGCACTGGTTTCACAGAGAGGGTGCTGGATGACTGGACTTGGGCACTCGGCTGAGGACTCAACTTTGCAACTCTGTGGGGAGTCTCAATGGGGCCCTGGACCGAGACAGAGAAATCCAGCCTCTGGACTTAGTGTGTTCCCTGTGCACTCTTAAGAGAAATTGTGCTTGATGCAGAGAGCTGCATCTGGAAATACTTGGTGTGTCCATTTTTGTTCCAAGTGAATGTTCCTCTCCAGTGTCAGTGGTGAGGATTAAGGATCCTTGATTAGTGGCCCAGAGCGGGGACATAACAGTTTTATTCTTTTTTAGATCAGTACCTGCTAATATATATAGGTCTGAACTTCTAATTGTGCGCCACACTGTTCTGTAATAGTATTTCCCTGTGCATCTCTGAGGGCCCTTAATTTAATATAGGACTGCTTCTTGCTCTTATGTGAGGAGGTACAGACCCATTGTGTACTTTGTCTATCACAGGCACTGGATCTGATCTAGTCACATGTATACTTTAGAGCTGTGCTCATATATGCCCTGGTCACAGTACATCTATGGATTCTACACATGGCTAAGGTTATGGTGTCCCTAGCCACTTTCTTCCTGGGCACTTCACCTGTAAAGCTGCTTAAACAGGTTATGTTGTACTTACTGGCTGTGCAAATGCTTGTACCAAAATACTGGCATATTTCAGATAGCATGCTTGAGTTTCCTGTCCCATCACATTTACACATTACTTCTTCTTTGTTACTGTGTAGAACCTGCACTGAGGACCATTGGTATTGCATGCAGGGCACTCCATCACATGCTTCTTCTCTGTTCCTTCATTATCCTTGTTGGCTACTTTGTGTCATTTATTCCTTCCTCTGTACCATGTCCCACATACTGTACATTTTAGCTTCAATGATGCTCAGTTTGAGCTTTTATCAAGTTTTGCTCCTGTGCTACACTACAAAAGTGTGGCATGTCTCTTTCAGTACAACGGAGTAGGTTACCATTCACAGAGGGTATCGTGTCTTGCATTCTGCTTGCTTATTCATTCTAGAATGGTAAAAAGTGTCATTGTAGCTGTGAATTACAGTAGTTTGTTGCAGTTTGATCTAGTCTGCATGAAAAGGACAAGGCATTTCCCAGTAATTGTCCAGGCAGTTTAGCTGAGAAAGTTAAGGTTTTGAACTTTATCAAGCTTTACATTACAGTATTAAATTTGAGTTCTTCTATCTCTACTTGCAAACTATGCAACTCTGGCAACTCCCTTAACCAGAGCCATGCTCTAGAGTCATGTGGGAAATCAGACAGATGTGCCTGTGAAATTATTCTGTTCATAAATTAATAAAAATGAAAGGAGAGAAAAACCAAGACACTGTATATCATATTGGCCAAATATTGTAACGTTGAGCAGACTTTTAATTCTCAATAAAAATAGATCAAGTTAATTAACTTTCAAGGGCATATAATTTTCAAAATATTGAAAGGGTTTGTCTTTGCTATTAAACATACAATCAGAATACTGAAATATAACATAATAGAAGATGGAAACCACCATCTTAATAGTTATTTATTAATATGAATTTGTTTATTGAGGCAGAGCACATTTAACAGATAATCATTAAATGGCAAGACTGAAATAATTCTCAAGCTAAGTAATACTTATTTGACTATCATAAATTGGCATTAAATTATATTTGTTGGGCAAATAGCTTTGCCCTTGTTTTCCTTCTCTGTCATGTCCTCAATCAGGTGTTCCAGAGAATCGCTGCTTGTTTACATCACATCTGCCATTACAACACAACGTATGTATGGCCTCTGTAACTGCCCATGAAGTTTTCATGTGTACTTGTCACATGAAAATGCTGTGAAAAATATGGTTTACAAGTATCATGCCATCATGTACTACAGAGTCCTTCAAAGAACCTGCCAAGCTCGGCATGCAACTTTGTGACTAGTTTTGCCTGAAAGAACAAAGATGACCACAACCTGAATGCTGCTGTGTTCACAGCTAGATTTTCCTTTACCCTGCTTTCCCCTCCTTTACTGTACTGTTTGGACATCAACCATTTGAGAGCACATCCTAGAGAAACAAAAGCACATGATCCTTCCTTGCCTGTCACAGCTCCTTTCTATTAGCATGGCACATTCTATGAAGTCCAACAACTGCAGACATCAGACTAGTGATTTACATCTTCACCCACCAGAAAGTCTTCAGATGTTTCACATAACACAAGTGTGCAGTATCCAGACTTTGCTGAGAAAACCCAACTGATGCATGCCATGTTCCTTTGTACTGACCTGACCTTGTTCCATAACTGATACCCCCAGTTTGTTCCTCTCAGTCCATATCAGTGGTGATCTGGTCAGTTGTGGCTTATTATATACATATTTCCCTAAGTTGGCATCTGACTGCTCTTTAACAATTAGAGTTGAACCAAACATTTGGTCAACCTTTAAAAGGCTGAACTTCAGTGGAAACTGGTAAAAAATCACACAGAGAATAATATGTTTGATGGTTTCAAAGTGAGGGCGGGATAGCCTGGGAGGATGGGTTAGATTTCTGCTACTGTCTGTCACTGGTCATCAAGTTTGTGAAATTCCTTTAGGCATGTAGTGAGAGTTTGTAGTGAAACAAAAAAGTTAAATGGAAGTGATATTCTGCCAGACGGTGGCCCTGTCTGGCGGCTGACTGCTGCCGAACCATGAGTCTAGAAGCCACTCTGCTGCGAGATACACACACTACCATCAATTACTGGATTGCAAATTCATCTACATTATGGATTTGACAAATGGAAGAAAACTTGGTGGGGACAAAGAGATGACTAGCACACTCCTTACATTAGATACTCCAGCCATGGAGCAGGCACGCTCACGTGCACACAAAATCTACCGTCAATTGCTGGATAGCAAATTCATCTAGATTATGGATTTGACAAATCAAAGGAAATTCTGTGGGGAGAAAGAGATGACTAGCAGATTCCTTACAGTAGACACTCCAGCCAAGGAGCAAGTGGAGAACTGTGAGTTTTGTTGAAATAGGATGGTGCACACTAGACAAACATTATGTATTTTGCATTGAGGTGGTACATTGCTATTAATGTTTTTAAGTGACCTATACCAATATAGTCATTCTCATGCAAAATGCATACATATACTAGAGTATTTATTTAATCTATGTATTTATTTATTTGCATCTGTTTACCGGGAAAGTCCACTGGGCCAAGTAGAGCCCATTTTCAGTGGAGGCCTGGGGAGAAAAGCTCCACAAAAACAAATTTGGAATATACAAAGAACCACAAAACACATTTAGTGTATACAAAGCACAGAGAAAAAAATCTTACACAGTAGCACATTCAGAATATATAAACGCACTTGATAAAAACTCAATTACAATGTGGTATGCTACAGCTGAACATAATAGTTGGGTCAGATATAAAATGCTTAGCAATCATGATTATAACTGAGGTTTGAGGTTAGAAAGTACATTAAGAGGCTTATTAGCAGCCATGTTACAGGAGTTATAGTATATAAGAGGAAAAAGTGGGGAAGATAAAGGAGGGCACTGTTAAGAAATTGAAGGTGCAAGGGTGAAAGTAATAAAGTAGTAGAAAGAGAGGACATGAGAGACAGTTGCTAACAGTGAAGGGTAAAGAGAGAGAGGGAGTGTGCAGTAGTTGGTGTATTTAACAGTCAGACTAATACTTCAAAAGTATCAACTTTTTAAATAGATATTGTGAGTGTTTCAGTCAATAATATCCCATGCATTTATACAGATGGTGATGGGTAATGATGCCCGATGTTCTTTACAATTGCATTCCACATTCACACCTACCACACACTCCGTAAAAACTGATATGAGAATACTAGAGATCCTGCAGGTAAGTTGGAACTGACCATGTAGGAATTTGAAGATGAAACATTCTTATTTGAAAGTTTTTCACAAGATATCTGGCAGCCAATGAGGATGTGGTGAGCAAAGGATATGTTTTTGTCTGGGTATACTAGTCTGAAAATATAACGCAACATACTACACTGATTAACCTCAGGGGATCCTAAAAAGGTATACTAGGGTAATCCAAAACAAGTCTGCAAAACCACAGCCTAGTAAGAAAACTTAGGTGTGTCAGCTGAATGAAATACACAGAAGGTGTAATGCTAATGCAGAACTGAATGGAACAACTTTTTTTTTAAGGTTGGGTCCTTTTCACTAAACGCCTAGATTACTCATTTATAGGCATGGTTCTTACTGGTTAAACCCTTCCCAAGCTCCACTTAGTCTATTTCAAAAAGACTACAGCATAAACAGGTAGTCACAACACATCAAGCTCTATTTCATAACCTCCTCCTTAAATTTATTTGTCTTTTGTTAACCGGGTTAGTCCACTGGGCTGTAGGACCATTTTCAATGGAGACCCAAGGAGAAAAGCTCCACATAAAGAACAACTTACAGAGTTTATATTTGCAATACATACATTCTAGACATTTACAGGGGTTTTATATTGCCACACACATATTCTAGACATATCAGAAATAAGTACATGGATTATATTTTAGTCAACTGCCACTCATCCATCTGCTTATGTTGGCAAGGCAGGTATTCAAATAGCAAAATAAGCCATTCCATGCCAGGGATAAGATCACAGCAGATTGGTGAATGTGGTATTATTCTCTTCAAAGAAAAGTTCACCTGGCTCTGTACTTAATCAGACTGTTTTTTCCCGAACTCTTGGAAATATTAATATTTTATGACCATTGTGACGCCCATGCACTGGCCCAGTAGTAAAAAAAAGCCTCAATCCTTAACACTGGCAACAGTGGGGGACATACACACAGACAATGACAAGTACATGCAGAGTAAAGTCCAATTTCCCTTAAGAGCACAGAGATTACAGTCAGTGTGGGGCTGGTTTCTCCCTCGTTTTACAGATGCCCAATAAGACTCCCCACCAGCACAGCTACGGAGTTCAGATCTCAGCTGAGTGGCCAAGCTAACATCTCCAGCACCTTTTCTGTCCAACCAGTGTTTAATCTCCCTGGCCAAGTAGCTGACACACTTCGAGATTTTATTCATACACACACAGCTGGGAAAGGCTGGCACAGGTTTACTAGCTATACCTCCTTTTGTCCAGACTATAAGGTAGTTCAAGCTGCCACCAGTCAACTCTTTATCAGCTACTTAAGGCCCTTAACAAAGGGTGTCCAATCCTACTGTGTAATGTTACTATTAATCCAAATGGTAGTCTGACCAAAATCAAAGCTATTTAGGAGTGGCCTGTACAGTGTCACCAAACAGATATGCAAGTACTTTAACAGCTTAAATATGTCTCACAAATATCAGCCACAAAGTTAGGTTTAAATATATTTAATAATAAATAATAAAAGAACAAGACAATACTCAGTAAATCAAAACAATAACTTCAGAGTTCAAAATCACAAGAAATATTTAAAACAACATTGGAGGATAGTCTCAAATAAATACAGATAACATCTAAACTAATTTTTACTATATTCCTAACTATATCTAAAAAGAGTTACTAGGCCCTAAAAACCTTACTTATAGCAAATCAAGTGCAGATGGTGATGATGAGTGGATGTTCTTGCTAGGTCCAAGACAAAATACAAAATGCACAGTCTCTCTCTCTGAGTGTTCTTACATTAATATCAAATATTACTGCTGGGTTAGCTTGGATGACATCACTTTTTGTCACCTGACTTCAGTTTCCAAGCTAAACCCCCTTTGTCAGAAACTAACTGAATTTAACATCTCTGTCTGAAAAATACATATCTCTCAGATGTTTGCTCAGAACTGTGCAGCTGCTAGGAAGTCATAAAGCAATAAAACAGTTCTGCATCTCAAACCTAGTACTTACTTCTCTTTCAAGACCATACAAAAAAACTTCTAGCTCTAGACATTGTCTGCTACACTGAAACTGAGAGAACTTTTATAGTGCAATAAAACAATTTAATTTCAACTTATTTTCTTTAAATTTTGCAAGTTAACTCTGTATATTCTAGTTTCTACTGTTAAAAATATATACAGTCACACAATTACAGTAGTTTTTACACATTTCTGTTCTAAGCCAGCAGGGCATGCTGTGGTTACATTTTTGAAGCTCAAACCCTATTCAAAACATACTGTTGTACTAATCATATTAATATTCACAAATTACAGAATTATTTACAAAATTCCAGATAGCTGGGCTGGCAGTGTGACATTTCTTTTGCCTCCCCCCGAAAACACAAGCTAGTTTTTCAAGTGACCCTTTCAAAATGTTACTTGAGAGGGTTGAGCCTATCTGGGAATACCTTACCCATTCCCCTGTACTGAGAGCCCATCTGCATTGGCATTGCTAACGCAGTGCTGCACTGTCATATCATATGCTTGCAACATTAGGCTCCTCCATAATAATATGGAATTTGACTGTCTGTCTTCCTGTAGCAAAAGATTCCCCTCAGACTCCTCCTGCCTTGAACTGCAAATACTTAGCACAAGGGCCTCCCTGTCATGGTATGGTTTCATCATGTTAACATGGTACAATTTGTGCCCCTGCCTCCTGCCTAGCAGTTCTGCCATGTAGTTAACATCACTGACCTTCCTTACCACCTTGCAGGGTCCATCCCAAGCTGGCTGCAGCATGTTGTGTCTGACAGGAATGAGAACCATAACCCGCTGCCCTACAACATACTCTCTAGCTTGAGCAACTACTTGAGTACATGCCCCTTAGACCAAAATTAAAGTCCAAACCATTATTTAGATGAGTACAATATACACATTTGTTGAGTAATTAGTTTAGTGCTTCCATGTGGTTCATTACACAACAATAGTATACACATTATATATGCACATGTATACATGTGCTTCGGTGTATAAGCTTTTGAAAATGTCTTATTTTATGTATTAGGTACATTTCTACATATATTGTATGCTGATTTTATTTTTATATACAATAGTTAATGATTTAATGAAGTATGTGACCAGATTTTATATCATGTGGTTAGTAAGCAGGGTAGCATATAAGGGAGCAGGAATTTTTGTTTTTAAACACCAGAGGAAGCAGTTTGTGAAAGCACTTGTGTATCTTAACAACTGTGTTTTATTAAACGTGGACTTTTATACTGAAACCCGAAGCATTACCAGAGTTCATTTTTTACTTTTCTACTTGATGTATCCATAGAACATAATACTGAACAAAATCTGAAGGTAATGCTACTCAATGCTAGAAGTCTAAACCTCAAAATGCACTCTCTCGAGGCACTCCTAAACATGGAGAACATCAATATCTGTACAGTAACTGAGACCTGGTTCAAGGCTCCAGAGAGCACCCCTGCAATACCAGGCTACAACTCTTACCACACTTTTTGGCCACCAAACCAGGATCGAAACACTAAAGGTGGAGGAGTGTCCATATTCACCAAGGATATTCACACCACCAGGCTAGTTGCCCAACACAATGCGTCTGAAATTCTCCAGGTGCAACTAACACTAGGTAAGACTGCAATCCAAATTGTAGCTTGCTACAGATCCCCCACCATGCCCCAAGATTCTCACTACACATTTCTAAACATACTGGAAAATATTAATATACAACCAAACACCCTAATACTGGGTGATTTCAACTACCCTGCCATTAACTGGGAAAACTACTCATGTACCAACATCTTTTCTCAACGGTTCTTGGAATTCATAAATTCCAATGCCCAGGATCAACTAATACATAGTCCCACCAGGGGCTCCAATATCCTAGACCTGGTCATTACCAACATGGGAAATCGATGCTCCACACCTATGGTTACCCCCTCATTGGTCAGGTCAGACCATAAGCTAATCACCCTTAACATCCACATCCCACCCCCACTCCCCAGTAAGGAAACTTCCATAAAAAACTTCTCCAAAGCCAACTTCATGCTACTCAAGTCAGAAGTTGCAAACTTCATGACACCTATGCAGACGGGAACTGAAAGTTCGACTGCTGAGTCCTACACTAAGGCACTGTATGAGCACATCCACTCGTGCATGAATCATGCCATCCCAAATAGAACCAAGATGCTCTCCTCCAAAAAAAGGAAGCCAATCTGGTGGTCCCCTGTCATAAACAAACTTTACAACAAAAGGAAGAAACTGTTTCAGAAAAGAGGAAAATCCAAGGATGCAAAAAACTCCCTTACGAGCCTCAGTAAGAAGCTGAGATCCCTCATAAAATCCTCCAAAGCTAGTTACGAAAATAAAATTGCCAAAGATTCTAAAGACATCCACAAGGCATTCTATAACTATGTCAAGAATCTAAATGGCAATGCTCAGATCTGCTCTGAGCTACAACAGAATGGCATTAAATATACTGATCCCAAGGATATTGCCAATATCCTGGCAGATCGATTCAGTGCCAACTTCACCTCCCTAAATATACCGGAAGATTGCCAAATTCTGGTAATAACGGCCACACAGGTACAAAACACACTCTCCAAAGCTAAGAATACAACATCCATGGGACCAGATGACATCCCGGGCTGTGTACTACATGAACTACAAAATGAATTGGCACCTCACCTAAGTGTCATGTTTAATCACACCCTCACTTCAGGCTTCATGTCCACTGAGTGGCACACAGCTACAGTTATCCCACTCCACAAGGGGGGATCCACCTTGGATCCCGGGAACTACTGCCCCATCAGTCTGACGAGCCTGATCTGCAAGGCCATGGAACGTATTATCATGGAACTTATAAACAAAGACACTGGCAAAATTAAAACACTGGACCCCACCCAGTTTGGGTTCGTGAAGGGCCGATCTTGTCTCCTGAACCTGTCTGACTTCTTCGAATCAGTCTCCAGAGCCGTGGATGAGGGTAAGGCAGTCCACACAGCCTATCTGGACCTTGCCAAGGCCTTTGACACCACCCCCCACTCTGGAATCATAGATAAGCTTACTAAGCTGGGCATTAATCCCTATGTCACTCGATGGGTTGCCAACTGTCTTACTGACAGAACCCATACTGTAAAAGTAGCTGACTCCAAATCCAGCTCCAGACAAGTGACAAGTGGAGAACCTCAGGGTTCAGTCCTGGGACCTCTCTTGTTTGGCATCTACTTCTCTGAAGTACAGGCCAACACTAAGGGACTCTGGCTAACAAAGTTCGCAGATGACTGAAAACTGGGAGCCATTACTGAATCCCCAAATTATGTCGATACTCTACAAAAGGGCCTTACAGAAACAGATGCTTGGTGCCAGAGCCATGGGCTCAAGCTCAATGCCAAGAAATGCATAGTTATCCCCTTCAGGAAAAAAACATGCACCCATGAATAAACACATAGGTCGCAGTACACTAAACACCAAAAGTGTGATAAGAGACTAAGGGACACAGGTGGACAGTGGTCTCACCTTCTATAACCACATCACCACAACAGTCAGGAAATCCTTCTATGTGGCACACCTCATCACTAAGGGCTTTTCATCCAGAAAAAAGGAGGTCATTGTCCTACTGTACTCATCCCTCATTAGCCCCATTATACCATTATAGAATACAACACCCCATTTGGTATGTACCTCTCAAGACATCCACATCAACTGGAAAGGACGCAGAAATACCTCACTAAAAGAATCACAGGCAGATGCCCTATGCTGACCTCCTTAAAAAACTCCAGCTATACTCTGTTGCATATCGTCTACTTGAGGCGATCTCTGCTTAACATACAAGGCCAAGTCAAACCCAGAGCTGTTGGACTTGCTACACTTAAAAGAAATCCCAATCCCTCAGAGTCACATGCTCCAGGGATCTAAACCTTGTAATCACAATAAAAAAAACACGCTGGAGGGATAGGTTCCTGACTCAGAGACTCCCCAGACTCTGGAATAGACTGCCCATACATATCAAGCAGAGCACCTCTTTGCCCCTCTTCAAAAGGAACCTTGATGACTGAATGGGAGAAAGGAAATTCACCCCAGGGATCAAGTCAGTCACCCTGCTAGACAGGGGTCCAGGGAAGTAAATAGTGTGGGAAGAAATAGCCAGGGAATTGTTATGGCTAGGCTTGTATAGGCCCTAGGGCCGATAGCCTAGTACCAACCTATGAATAATACACAGCCATATTAATCAATCAAAAGAACTCTTTTCAAAGATGACAAAGTTAATAACAATACTGTGAACTTCTTAATTGGAGTTGCTGGCAAGTGTTCTACAGTTTGTTCACTTCTTCCACAGTGTGAGATGCAGTATTCCACATTTTGGAGATGGGATATTAAGAACCATGGGTATCAGTCACAAAACCCCAACACAACACTGCATAATCTAAGCACTACACTACAATGGACTCAAAACACAGCAAGAATGACACAGGACTATTCTTTTACTTCCAATAGCAAATGTTAACATTCTGCTGACATGTGAAGGCCCAGACACCACCAAAGACACTGATCTTTTGTGGTAGCATGGCCTGGAGTCAATTTATGTAAGATTCAGAGTGAGGAAGAGAGATGCAGCCCCTACACACTGGAAAGGATGGTTCATTTTTGTCAGTGAATAATACAGCTGATGAATAATTTAACCATGCCTGGCAGTTGACCTTGAACTGAGCAACAAACTTTGTCCAAGCAATGGGTTTGATTCCTTCCATCTCTATTTGACTACTAGATGACTCTGAGGAGGTCACTGGACCAGGCAGTACTCCATGACCTCCACTGAACATGGGCCTCAACCTACTTAATGTACTAAGGAGCTGCTTTTTTACTCAAACTTGAATCGTTATGGCTTTCATTTTGAAAAAGTCTTGTTGTAAGTCCTGCTTTCTGATCACTGTAATTACTACTGTTACAAGAAATGTTCACATCCACAGTATATAACCATCACAAGGCTTATCCTTTAATGATAAGACAGGAGAAAATCATACACATACTTGAAAATAAGCACACATTTTCTGTGCCGTGTGCCACTTTGTGGTTCTTAAAGCTTGCTGCAGAAGTTGCTTGCTAGCAAGGGCCTTTTATTAATCACTGCTACAGGGAGCACCACACTGCCCTCCAAAGCACATCCCAACACTTGCTGTTAAACACAATTAGTGATCCTCTGAAGAATATCCATACTAATGTTACAACACACAAGCAGAAACAGTCATGATTTTAAGTCATCTGCGCCCTTTAAACTATGAAAGAGATGCCAGAAATCTAATTATCTGAGTATTTCTGGACACTGATCTTATTTCACACACTGACACTTTCTCACTGAACCATTATAAACAGGAAGAATGACTGCTTACAACCAGCTGCTTTGTTTTTGTCATGCAGAGTTTAAAATAAAAGGACACATCTAAACCATTTTGCCATGGATAAAACATAGTGTGTCAAACCATTTTGCCATGGATAAAACATACTGTGTCACAATGGGTTGCAAATACATGAATACTCACCACTTATTTGTGGAAGTTAAGTGTGATTTTACTAAAGAACCTGTTTGCTATGATAACTTGGATTCTTGGAGAAGAGCTTACCATCAAGTTTAGCTATCTAATATACCTTAAGCTGCACAGGTAATTCTCATTAAGTACACAAAGCTCTAGAATATTGTAGAAAAGGTATAATGTTCCTTTCCTTAGTACTATACTTTAGTACTACAGCATTCTGCAATAGGTGCAATAACCAATTTTCCTGTAATACTTTACATGCCTTAGGTAGACTGCGGTGGTGGTGCTGTGGTAGCATTGTCACTTCATAGTAAGACGTTGTCCTGTTCGATTCTCAGCTAGAGTGCCTTCTGTGTGGAGACATGTGTGAATGGGTATACCTTCATTGAAGGTTGTGCGTCAGGGCTGGCAACTCGGCACGTAAAAATCTACTGCCAATCATTAGCGGACCGGAGTTCCGCTGTGGCGACCCCTAACCGGGAAAAGCCAAAGGACACAACAACTTTACATGCCTTAGGTGCAGCAACACTACCTTCAACAGTATATCAGCACACAGCTGAATTCTGCAGTGTAGTCACTATCTGTGGAAAAATAAGGGAATTCTATCAATTAATAGAATAAATTTGTGCACAAGGCAGAACCTGCACCCTTTTGCTTTTGGGCACTTTAGTCACAAGACTCGTATTACATTCAAGCTCAGCTAGAATTTTAAATGGGTAGTAGTAAAACTGAAAGGAATGCATTTATTTTCAACTCGCAAAGTAAAGAAGTTACAGGCAACTTCTGTTCTTTTTTGGTCCAATGGATATTTTTTTTCTGTTGCCCATTATCTAAACTCTCAAGTCTATTATCACAGTCTGGCTGAGGTGGAATTCTATTAATACTGAAAGGAAAGTGGCTGTTTTTGATTCACTAAAATACAGACTTTAGTCAACTGCTGTTTGTTTTTTAATCCTAGTGTTTTTCTGCTGCCCTTTGCCTTATATAGATAAAGCCGCATTTATGTGAGACAGAAACCTGTATTTTCAGGTATGACCCTCATTAACCAAACAGTGAAAGATACCCCCTTTAGTGAAGGGAGATCTTCCTCTAAGCACCGATAACTCTTTTCTTTCCTATTAAGTTTGTATAGGTGAAGATGGCATATAGGAGAGAAGATGACATCATCCACGCCCACTGTAGTTGTCCGTTTCCCAAGTGATGCGCATTGTGGGAAGTTCTCACAGTCTGCACCATTCTAAATGACTAGTGAAATGTCAGCTGTGCTGAAAAAAGCAGAGCAAGAACCAATATGCAAAAGGGAAGCCTTTCC
Source organism: Protopterus annectens (assembly GCF_019279795.1). Lineage (NCBI taxonomy): Eukaryota > Metazoa > Chordata > Ceratodontiformes > Protopteridae > Protopterus > Protopterus annectens. Next base: position 1,584,805,886 of record NC_056729.1, read on the forward strand.
TGCACAAGTCACTGCAGGGAATTATATGAGGACCTGAGATATTCTTTTGCTGGGTAGCAAATGGAACTCGTGCACCAGAATTTAATCTCAATCTGCTATCTAGAAGGAAGGTCTCTGTTTAAAGGGTTTCATCTTCTTACATATCTAGTACATCCATTCTGTTTACAGCAGTTGTCAACATGCATCTATTTTGTACAATTACTATCACTTTGCAATAACAGTGGCATAAATATTCTTTGACCAAATTGTTAATCTGACCTGCTGAAGACTATATGCTTTGCAATCGTAATCAGAAAAGCATTTTTACTTCCTGTTTATAAAGGTCCCCCTGGTTGCTGGAAAAGTAGCTATTTATACAATTCTTGCATTCCCATCATGTAGTCATCTGCGAAGAATGATCATTCTTGCCTTGCAGCAGGATCTAGACAGCGAATGTTCTCCTCTACGACTTTATAAGGCAGACACAAGAGATCAAACAGTGAGTTGGCAAGCGATCAGAAAACCTGACTTTCAACATAACCCATGTTTCAGACTAATTCCCATTTTCTGGTCATGCTCCATTGGTGGCCTAGTCAAGCTAGAGAAAGTAGCTATAGCCATGCAAATAATGAGGCTACGCAGAGGGTATGAATAATAAATAATGTGCACTATTTGTAATGTGTCAGAACCCATATCAAACAACTGCTCCCACCTCATTGTACTGCCGACTCTTCTGGAATTATTTCACATTGTTATCTTCAGCACAACGTACAGCACAAGACCTCAACCTAGTGCAAATACAGAAAGGATCAATACTTCTCTCATCTCGTTTACCCACTTCCCCTCAGACGGTGACACTACAAACTTCAGAGTTTATGCAAACCTAGTCAAACTGCCTGAAAACATATGTCTGTATTAAACTATGGCATTAACTTAGATGATGTGCAGTTTAAAAGTGAAGTGGAAAGACAGCCAAGCGGCATATTCCCAAGCCCACACCTCTCCTGTCTGGTAGTGTTTCCATCACTGCATACTACCCAGTTCCAAAAACAGGTCGACTGTGTGTAGAGATGGCTGTAGAAAAGCAGGAAGAAAAAGAGGCATGTGGAGCCAAAGGAGGTGGTCAGCATCTCAAAATGGTACATTATGAAGATTCTAGAACAGATGCACAGTCGAGCCATATATGGAAATAAGGAAAGCTGTAACAATGGAAGTAAGGAAAGTTGGTGGTAAAATGCAGAAATTCACGAAGCTGTCTAAAGCAGGAAGGAATGCAGGAAGAAGTGGGAATCAGAAAAGATGGACTAGGTTAACAAGGACTAATACCTGGCTAACAAAGAGAGACTAAAAAAGAGCAGCTGACATGGCAAAGAACAAGTCCTCAGAAAAATTCTACCAGCTTCTCAACAGATGGAACAAGAGAACTCTACCAAGGTGCAAGGAAACAGAAAGGTGAATATATTTTCCATAGTCACCATATATCATTCATAAGAAATGCCGGTAAAGATCTCGCTATCCCAGAGGCCAAAGGCTGATTTAAAGGAGTACTTTTAGAAGCTTCTGAAAGATTAAAACACCACAGATGCTGCACTGACCCACACACAGCCTATGACAAAAAGAGGAAGACCCTACCCTACAAGAAGCAAGAATTGTACAAAACAAAATTAAATCAGGGAAGGCAGCAGGCTCAGATAAAGTCACAGCAGATATAAACAAGATGTTGTGTGCATTAGGACAAAAATACTAATGGACAAGAACAAAGGGGACATACAACAACTCTGGACAGCACAGAGTTATCAAGCCCCCCCCCCATCATACAGCATGAACGTACTGATGAAGGCGACTGATAAATGAATATATATAGCAGCAGAAAGTAAGGTGTGAGAGGATTCAGAACCAGGATGCATAACAATTTGCCAAATATCTGCAGTGAGAAAAAGAGTGAAGTCTGAAGTCTGCAAAATATTGGTAGAACTACTGCAGGATACATACAAGAACCCAATAACACAAGTACAAAGTGTTCAAATTCAGAGAGATTCCCAATGGGAGTGGGTGTGCATCAGGGTTTAACTCCAAGTCCATCCCTCTTCATACTGCAGATAGATTACTTTAGCAAACGGGTTAGAGTGGGCAGACCAACAAAACTGCTCTATGCAGATGTGGTGCTACAAGCAGACTCTAAACAGAACTTTCAGGAAATAAGGAAATGGAATGCAAAAGTGAAGGCACGTGCAATGAAATTGAGTGCAGAAAAAAAACAACTGGCATGTCAGCAAACAGGAAATCAGAAGAAGCTGAAAATGAGATAGAAGGGAAAATAGTGTAACAGGTTGACAGTGTCAAGTCTATGGGAGGGGTAGCTGAAGAGAAGGGAAGTCTGAATGGGGGTCAAAGCTAAAATCAGAGTTGCTGCAGTCAACCATCACAGAATGCCAGGGGTAGTGTGTTACAGAAGAATGCCAATGATAGTCATAAATAAATTGTGCAAAACAGTGGTATCACAAGTGCATATGTACCACAGAAACCTGGGAAGTGAAAGCACAGCAGGTGAGGAAGATTGAGGTAATGGAGATGAAACACCTGAGACAGATACTAGGATGCACATTGTGAGACAGGCATCGAAATGAGGACATCAGAGCAGAGGTCAGCTGAGCCCCAGTGCCAGGTAAGGAGAAGAACAGATTACAATGGTCACAAGTGCACAAAAGCAGATCATTTAGGAGAAACAGGATGAAGGTAAGAGGAGATAAAGAACCAGCCAAGAGATGGCTTATGTAAGAAAACACCTGTGACAATCAGGCACTACTGCTTAAGAAGGATGGAGAGTGGTTCTGAATCAAGAGATGTGGCAACACACCAATCCCCATGCAGAAATGGGAGAAAGGAATTTGGTGATGAGAAGACCAAGTGCCTCATTTGCTTGATTAATGTCACTCAGTGCATGTAGGCTCCCCCCCCCCCCCCCCAGAAGAAAAAAACACTGTTCAGATGCATTGCCCTTCTCCCCTTCACAGGGCAAAAATTTCTCCACTTTAGGCTAATGGTCTAGTAGTATTAATTCCACCATACTGCCCTCAGGACAAATGAATTTAACCAACTCCTTTCTAAAAGTCCCCTATGTCACCACTTTGGTCTTTCTTCAATCACTTAATAAACCTATCTTTACTCTTATATTCCACACCGATGCAATATGCATTATGTAACATAAGACTAAAAGTGGTGGCCTGCTGCTTGAAGTGAAGACAAATAAACAATCTTTGTACTACTCTTTTTATTGTTTTCATAATTTGTTTGATAACTTTGTGACTGCTTAGTTTTTTAAGAAATCTTAACAGTTTGGTGCACAAGTTTGTGTAACTGTACCTTCAAAACTTTTTTACAAGTTTGCTGTGGCCTTCCTTGGCAAATGTACCCTTTTGCTTTGTGTCTTACATCCAGCCAATGACTGAAATCATTCATTTTGGTTTAAAGCCAACAGATTCAAATAAACCAATAAAACAAACAGTCAAGAGTGAGTAAACTTATGGAATGCAATGAATGACATTTTAAGATAAGGTACTTGCACTTAAGATACAAATGGTGTCTTCTGTTACATATGCACATAAACAGCATCTACACTGAGTATGTGTATTCATCTAAGTTCTTTTATATTTGGTGAGCAAGAGAGATGTGTTCAGCAGAGATTCTGGTTCACCGTGGCTTATTTTATGTTGTTGTTTGTCTTTCGGCTTTTCCCAGTTAGGGGTCGCCACAGCGGAACTCCGGTCCGCTAATGATTGGCAGTTGTTTTTTATGGTGCCGAGTTGCCAGCCCGATGCCCAACCTTCAACGAAGGCACGCCTGTAAATCTATGATATGCGATTAGGGCAAATTCACAGAATAATATGTCTGACATTTAGTTACAGCAAATCTTTACCCTTTGCTGTCCATTAACCCCTCATCCTCTTCCTCCACATCTGAGGCAGGACTGGTACGGGGAGGGCATGATCGAGTAGACACGTTTCTGGCCAGTATCGAACCTAGAACAAACAAAAACATGCATTGAAGTATAAAAATGTAAAAGGAGTAAAAATGCACAGTAAATTATTCAAGAATGGTATCTTCCATTGAGTTATCATTCAGTTTTGAGCGGCACAAGTTAAAAAAACAAACTGTCACAGAAAGGTCTACACAAATAGATGATCTCTGCACTTCCTTTTTAAACTTATTTCTCTTGACATATACTGAAACTTAGGACTGTTTTTATAGAAACATTTACCAGAAAGGAATTAGTATTGCAGATTAAAAATCTTCCATACATGTTTTTCTGTACTACTAAAGGATAAATACTGAATCAACTCATTATGCACTGCACCTGCATCTCCTAACCAATATCATTACCTGCTCTTCACTTTAGACAACCTACCTATTCTAATTCCAAACTTCTATTCACCTTTTTGCAGGAATAATTACTTCTGGTTACTGACAACAGGGTGACAGCAGCCATCTTCTGCATTTGGTAAAAGTGTCTTGTTTCATTCTCCATTCTCCAAATACTTATAAGCAATACTTTTCAGCAGTTCTTGGCACATGTGCCTCTGTATACACATGTGCCTCTGTATATGTAGATATTATAGAACACTACTTGCTTAATTTCAACCAGTAAGGCCTTAAATACAACATTTCAATGCTGAGCTGCTGAAAGCATCCTAGCATGCAATCCAGAAAAGACAACAAAAGATTATAGAGAAGGACGAGAACTCAAATCCTAGGACTGGGCCTGTAAGTATACCAGACTCTTAGCAGAATAGATGCTTCCATATGCTGGCTTTGTGAGCTTGGGTTCCATTAAAGAATTAGAATGCCCTTATTTTGATTGGCTGTTTTTGAGTGCATGAGCTTGATTATGACTGGCTAGCAACCGAGGGGTGGAGACTTAAGTAATAACCCATGGCTGGGTGTAGGTAATACTGGATTTACCCACGGTTGGTGTGGTTTGGTCACAAGGGTGAAACAGGAGTAACCAAACAAAGCCAACAGTGGGTAAATCCAGCATTACCCACACCCAGCCAGGGGTTATGGCTATTATACAATGACATTATTTAAGAAAAAAAATACTTACTTTTCTTAAATAATGCCTTTGTATAATGCCTCCATGCCGCCCTTCCACATTTTCTGGTATCCTGGGGCTTTTTTCTGATGTACTGTGCATATATATGGGACTTGTGTTCCGATGCTTACCCAGTACATCAGTACTTTGGAAAGGAAGCAACAGAGAGAGAAAGTGGTCTCCGTTGCTCCTTTTTTCTTGTTTTTTCTTTTCTTTTCTTTTTTAAATAAAAAAAAAGTTTTGGACAGTTTAGGGGTAGGAGAGAGAGAGGGAATGGAAGAATAACAAAGAAAATCAGGTATGTGTCTTTAGTTTTAAGTAACGTACCCGATTTTCCCAGTATTTTCTCCATCCTGTCTCTCTCGTAAGTCTGGAGTCCAGATTTGTGATTTTATTTATGTATTGTTGTTAAACAAAAGTTACAGAATATAACAGAAAAAAGTCCAGGCGACTGGGCCTTTTTCCATTGCTATATTCTCAGAGTCACAACATCCACACTGGTTGGGCTGGCCCAATCAGCATGCTCATTTTAGAATATGAATGGCCAGTCACTGTATAATAGACTAACTGTGGGTTTGCTCAGTTCAGTGCAGAACATTCAACTCGCAATATGGCAAAGACAGCAGGAAACACAACACCTTTTTCCATCTGACTTCTGACGGACTTAAACTACTAGGATGTCAGTGGCTTATAGGACTGGGTCCTGTATTATAACAGCAGAGGCTTCCATGTACCAGCCACCTGAGCTCAGGTTTCACTGATGGCTCAGACTGCAATATATTAATTGCTTATTTCTGTGAGGTCTAGGCTTGATTTTTGACTGTCTGGTGTCTGCTGAGGTGGACAGTGGTAGACTTGAAATAACTGGAGGTTTGTTCAGTTTAGCACTTAGCTACAGTCGGCCATACACCAGCAAGCAGTACAACAAATCTTATTGGGTATGCATTACAGGAGCCTAACCTATGAGAGGTAAGGAACCTCTATATTAATTTTGTGGATTTTAGAAATGTCACTTGTCTTTTCTCAGCTGTTTTAACTACATTTAGCTGTACTACTGTAAGCCTCTATTCAGTACATTTCTGGTACTAGCCCTTTGAGTACTCCCTTATCAAAACTAATTTGTAGGTTTGTTTCCTTCTTTATTACTCAAAACAATTTTAGCACTTTGCTAATGCTTATTGTTTTACAAATAAGTATTTAGCACTGTATTGCACGCCTAGTGAATAAACTATATTTAAAAATGTCATCCAGTCTTAAGGAAGGCAACACCAATTGCATTGGGAAGAATTTCAGGCCATTCACTTTGGTGGTGACAAGGGTGATATGCTGCTTAACATGTGGTATAAGTGTGTTCCAGAGCTGAAAAATACAATGGCCTATAAATCCATTGACGGCGTGTCTTAGTTATCCATTGCTAAAACTTTTGTTCCTTTAACTGGGTATTTGAAGAACCATTACTTCTGGGAAAGACTAGGGCATCAAGGAGGAGTGGGTCTTTTGTGGCTTGAAGGGCTAGACACGGATCATAACAGAGGAGCCCATAAAGGGTGGTGTACAGAGAGAGGGCTGCCATTTTGTCTGGATAACTGACGGCAATGAGGTCACTAAGCATTTTACTTAGGAATTATTGATGCCTCTCGAATGATATAAATAAATATACATACATTATATATATATATATATATATATATATATACAGAGCTATACTCTGTGGCATATCGTCTACTCAGAGGTGATCTCTGCTTAACATACAAGGCCATGTCAAACCCAGAGCTGTTGGACATGCTACACTTAAAGAAATCCCAATCCCTCAGAGCTACACGCTCCAGGGATCTAAACCTGGTCATCACAATAAACAAAACATGCTGGAGGGATAGGTTCCTGACCCAGAGACTCCCCAGACTCTGGAATAGATTGCCCATACATGTAAAGCAGAGTGCCTCTTTGGACCTCTTCAAGAAGAACCTTGACGATTGGATGGGAGAAAGGAAATTCACCCCAGGGATCACGTCAGTCGCCCTGCTAGACAGGGGTCCAGGAAAGTAAATAATGTGGAAAGAAATAGCCAGGCAATTGTTATGGCTAGGCTTGTATAGGCCCTAGGGCTGATAGCCTAGTACCAACCTATGAACCTATGAAATACATATATATATATATATATATATATATATATATATATATATACACACACACACACACACACACACACACACACACACACACACACACACGAAAACAAAAGGGGCATGCGTAGTCAGTGATGTTCCTGATAAGACAATTCAAGATGTTTTTCGACCAAGAGGAGATGTCCTTGGAAATTAGTTGAGCCAGACAGAATTCCTGAATTACTATGTAGACATGATGGTCAAAAGATGACTCCTCAACAACATTGCTTAGATCACTTACTACACTATCTGAGTGGAGGAACCACCTATATGCTATGATACATAAAGATTTTAATTTAGCAAGATTAACTACATTACATTTTTTTCACATTTATTTTAATCCATTGTCCTTGCAGACACTTAACATAGTGTTGCTCAATAAGCAACAATCATGCGTCATTGGAGGAACAAATAACATCCAATTTACAGCTGTTCTCAGACTACCATATGCTAGGAGTGTTGGCTTGAAGGTCTGAGAAATAAGCAAACATTAAATACAATCTGCTGGACAACAGAATCAACAAATTATATAACAAGAGAAGTTAGTCCCTTATATAACAACTGCTCCTAGGTCATAAAACTAGTAATGAACTTGTGAATACTGTGAAAAGCACCATGGATGTCTATGGTGCATACAATGGACACTAACAACAACCGCAAAGCTACTAATGGAAAATCTGCAATAATATCCTGACATGCCCGGCACTCACTGCAAAAGGTACTACTCAAGATTCATAGCTAACATTTTGGATTATAATTTCAGCTGTAAATTCACTGCCTACTAAACCATTGGTTCCTCCAATACCATATCTGGCCAAATATCCTGTGAAAAATATTAACCAAGTGTCAACCACCCCTTCCGCAAAATAAACACCACTACCGCAGTGGGGCCAGGTGACATACTCTGCTGCTTATCTGCAAGTTTAAAGCACCACGTAGCTAAGCCACTCCTAAACACCACCAACGTTTTTCCAAAGGCTGGAGAAACACAATACTCTTCCCCTACCAACAGGATGGCCCCTTCTGCTGACCCAGATAACTATTGACACACAAATCTTACTAGCCTCATCTGTAAACTTCTGGAGCAAATTTATGTAAAATAAACAATACAGACATAAAAGATTTTCAGACCATAGACTCTCTACAACTTGGCTTTGTCAAGGGTAGATCACATCTTCTTAATCTTGTTGGTTTCTTTGAAAAAGTCAGAAAAGCCCTAGAGAAGGAACTTCCCATTCATGTTCACTTGACCTTGCACCACAATGGTATCATAAATTAGCCAACTATTTATTTTACATTTGTTTACCGGGATTGTTTGCCTGGGACAGTGTCCATTTTCAGCGGAGGCCCTGGGACAATAGCTCCGGTCTAAGCTTACATACAAATTATCACAACAAGTAATAAAATTATAAACAGAATTGACATAAAAATGAGTGTTAACATATTTACAAGATAAAAAAGTAAAAACAAAAATATATACATACTATCAAATAGAACAAGACTTTAAATACTTGAATACAGACAAATGGGTCTACTTTGTTTTGTTGAATCTCATTTCACTGAATTTCATTTCACCCTGACCACATAACTGAAAACACAAATTACTAAAAACTCATTTAACTGAACTGAACTTAGAACATATGGCACTGTGTAAAGTACTGTAAGGCAAGTAAAAGGTATATGCCCTTTTCAACACTGTAGTGTGATCCTGGAGTTAGTATATATAGTTAGGGTGGTGTCGGGGTCATAGCCCCCCACCTTATTAGTTTTATGTTGTATTTTACCAAAAACTTCAAAACAATACATTTTAAACAACAGACTTGCATAGTTACACAACACCAATGACTAACTCTCTCCAGAAGACAATATGTACTCAAATTCTTAACTATATATACTAACTCCATAGGTTCATAGGTAGGTACTAGGCTATTGGCCCGAGGGCCTATGTAAGCCTAGCCAACAAGGTTCCCTGGCTTACGCCACCCAAGAAAGTTATTTTCCTATGCCATTGTCGAGCAGAGACACAGAAGTGATCCCCGGGGTGCATTTCCTATTTCCCATCCACTCAAGATTTTTCTTGAAGAGTGCTAATGAAGAACTTTGCTTGACATAGATGGGTAGCCTGTTCCAGAGTATGGGAAGTCTCTGGGACAGGAACCTATCCCTCCTGCATGTCCTGTTTATTGTGGTGACAAGGTTTAGGTCCCTAGACCGTGTAAGCTCGGAGAGATTGGGATTTCTTTAGGTGTAGCATTGTCCAACAGCTTTGGGTTTGACATAGCTTTATATGTTAGGCAGAGATCACCTCGGAGTAGGCGATAAGCTACAGAGTATAGCTGAAGTTTTTTGAGGCGGTCAGTGTAGGGCATCTGTTTGAGGCCGGTAATTCTCTTTGTGAGGTACTTCTGTGGCCTTTCCAGCTGCTGCAGATGTCTTGTGAGGTACATTCCAAAAGGGGTGTTGTACTCTGCAATGGGTCTAATGAGTGTCGAGTAGAGGGGAACAATGACCTCTTTTTTTCCTGGATGAGAACCCTTTTATGATGAGGTGTGCTAAGTACAAAAGAATTAATTAGGGATCTGGGGACCCAGGTTGATAGTAACTACTCCTTTGACAATCACATTGCCAAAATAGTCAGAAAATCCTTCTATATTCCCCATCTTATAACTAAAGGATTCTTGTCTAGATCTAGAGAGGTCATTGTGCCCCTATACTCATCACTCATCAGACCCATAATTGAGTACAATGCCCCATTTGGGATGTACCTTACTCAGCACCTGCAGCAGCTGGAGAGACCCCAAAAGTTCCTTACCAAAAGGATCATGGGCCTCAAACAGTTGCCCTATGCAACTAGGCTAAAGAAACTACAGCTCTACTCAGTTGCTTACTGCCTGCTCAGAGGTGACCTCTGCCTGACTTACAAGGCCATGTCCAACCCAGAATTAATGGACATGCTCCACCTTAAAAAAAACAAATCCATTAGAGCCACACGCTCCTCGGACTTAAACCTCAGCACAGCAATAAATAGGACATGCTGGAGGGATAGATTCATATCCCAAAGGCTTCCCACACTCTGAAATAAAATCCCAATTCATGTAAGACAAAGCCCTTCGCTGACCCTCTTCAAGAGAGATCTTGATGAGTGGATGGGAAACCGTAAGTTTGCACCTAGGATCATTCCAGTGGCGCTACTGGACAGAGGCTCTAGAAGTTAAATTATAAGGGTGGAGAAAGCCAAACACATTTCGGCTAGGCTTATAAATGCCCTAGGGCAGATAGCCTAGTATAAACCTATGAACCTTTGTAGAAGGACTTCCTGACTACTGTGGTGATGTGACTATCAAAGGACAGACTACTGTCCACCTGGGTCCCAAGGTCTCTTATCACACATTCGGTGTTAAGTAGACTGCTGTCTATGCAGTAGTTCATGGGTACAGAGTTTTTTACCAAAGGGGATGACAATGCACTTTTTGGCATTGAGCTTGAGGCCATGGCTCTGACACCAGGCATCTGACTCAGCGAGGCCCTTCTGTAGGATTTCCACTTCATTTGGGGACTCTACTATGGTTCCTAGTTTGCAGTCATCTGTGAACTTCGTTAGCCAGAGGCCTTCTGTATTGGCCTGTACTTCAGAGAAGTAGATACCAAACAGGAGAGGTCCCAGGACTGAACCCTGTGGTACTCCACTTGTCACTAGTTTGAGGCCAGATTTGGTGTGTGCAACTTTTACAGTGTAGGTTCTGTCAGTGAGCCAGTTGGCAACCCATCTTGTGCTGCAGGGATTTATACCTAGTTTAGTGAGTTTAGCTATAATTCCAGAATGGGGGATGGTGTTGAAAGCCTTGGCTAGGTCAAGATAGGCTGTGTGAACCACCTTATCCTCATCTACAGCTTTGGTGACTGCCTCAAAGAAGTCAATCAGGTTCAGGAGGCATGATCTGCCTTTCACAAACCCAAACTGGATGGGATCCAGAGTTTGGAGGTTACCAATGTCTTTGTTTATGAGTTCCATGATGATATGTTCCATGGCTTTGCAGACCAGGCTCGTCAGGCTAATAGGGCGATAGTTCCCGGGATCAGTGGTGATTCCCCCTTTGTGGAGTGGGATAACTGTTGCTGTACGCCATTCAGTGGGCACAAAGCCTGATGTGAGGCTGTGATTGCACATGATGCTTAGGTGGGGAGCCAGTTTGTTCTGAAGTTCATGTAAAATGCAGCCTGGGATGTTGCCCGGTCCCCATGCATGCTGTATTTTTGGCTTTAGAGATTGCAGCTTTTACCTGTGTAGTTGTCATTACAGGGACTCTGCATTCTTCCTTTATAGATGTGGGCCCTTTAGGGGGTGGGGTAAAGTTTGCACTGAACCTATCTGCCAGGATGCTGGCAATATCAGTTGGTTCTGTAATTTTCATGCCATTGTGCTGTAACTCAGAGCAGATCTGGCTGTTGCCATTGAGATTCTTGACATAGCTATAGAATGCTTTGTGGTTGTCCTTAGAATCAGTGGCGATTTTGTTTTTGTAGCTAGCTTTGGAGGATCTTATAAGGGATCTCAGCTTCTTACTGAGGCTGACCAGGGAGTTCCTCCACTCATGGGATTTTACTCTCTTTTGCAAAAATTTCTTCTTTCTGTTGTACAGTTTGTTTATGGCAGAGGACCACCAGATTGGCTTCCTTTTTTGGAGGATAGCATCTTGCTTCTGTTTGGGATAGCACAATCCATGCACTCGTGTAAGTGCTTATATAGTGCATTTGTGTAGGATTCAGCAGTCGTAACTGTATTGTCCATCTGCATGGGTGTCATGAAGTTCACCACTTCTGTCTTAAGAAGCATGAAGTTGGCTTTGGAGAAATGTTTAACCGTGGTTTCCTTAATGGGTGGTGGGGGTGGGATGTGGATATCAAGGGTGATTATCTTATGGGCGGATCGGACCAACGAGGATTTGACTTCAGGTGCCGAACTCATGTTGGTAATGGCTAGGTCTAGGATATTGTTGCCCCTGGTGGGGGTGTGGATAAGTTGATCCAGGGCATTGGAGTTTATGAATTCCAGAAAGCATTGTGTGAAGGAGTTGGTACATGAGTAGTTTTCCCAGTTAATGGTGGGGTAGTTGAAATTGCCCATTATTAGGGTGTTTGGTTGAACCCTAATACTTTCCAGTACATCAAGAAAAGAGGAGTGGGAATCTTGGGGCATGGTGAGGGATCTGTAGCAAGCTACAATTTGGATTGCAGTTTTGCCCAGAGTTAGTTGCACTTGGATAACCTCGGATGCATTATGCTGAGCAACTAGCCTGGAGGTGTGGATATCTTTAATGAATATGGACACACCTCCACCTTTGGTTTTCCGGTCCAGGTTACATGGCCAAAAAGTGTGGTATGAGTTATAGCCTGGTAGTGCAGGGGTGCTCTCTGGAGCTTTGAACCAGGTCTCAGTCACTGCACAGATTATCGATGTTCTCCATTTTAAGGAGTGCTTTGAGTGAGTGCATTTTGAGATTTAGACTTCTAGCATTGGGTAGCATTACCCTCAGTTTTTGCTTGCCTGTTCCTGTTACGGTGGTGAATTTGACATTTGAAACTTGCCTAAAAAAGGCACTATAGGGGAGGCAAGAGTCTTAGCCAGTATCCGGAATCACAGGGGCGACAGGTGCAGGCCATCTCTGGCAAAGCATTGTGGCCTGTCGACCATGTCATCCCAAGCAGACAAATACTGGATCCCCCTAGAATGACACCAGAAGGTCAGCCAATTGTTGAAGTCAATCATTTTGTCCTTGTACTGCGGTATCATTCTGGGCGATGGCAGAATGCTACTCAGGGCTAGGGTCATACCTGCCTGGGTTACAAGATCGGAGAGCTCTTCCAGGATCGCATTACAGTGGGGAAAAGGGCATATGCCTTTTACTTGCCTTATAGTACACTACAAAGTGCTATATATACTAACTGCAGTTCAGTGAAATGAGATTCAGTGAAATGAGTTTTCAGTAATTTGAGTTTTCAGCGAAGTGATCGGGGTGAAATGAAATGCAATGAAATGAGATTCAACGAAACAAAGTAGACTCAAACAAATATATGGCTGAACTTGTAGATGTGGAGAAACATAACATTAGTTAAGAAATTAAACAGGGAGAATCACTTAGGCAAAGTAGTGTATAACCCAGCCAATGGGAAGGCACAAGCCAGTGCATTTCTTTGTGCCGGTCCCAAGCCCAGATAAATGGGGAGGGTTGTGTCAGGAAGGGCTTCCGGCGTAAAACTTCACCAAATACTTAATGCGGACACCAGTAAATATTTCCATACCAGATTGGTCGAGGCCCGGGTTAACAATGACTGCCACCAGTACTATTAGCCAACAGGTTGCTGGCAGAAATTGGGCTACTGTTGGCCAAAGGAGGAGAAGAGGTGGAAGGCAAGGCCGAAGGCAGGAAGAGAGGAGAAAGGCTAGGACTGTGGTAGTGCGGGTCGGAACTTTGATTGTTGGCAGTATGACTGGTATAGGGAGAGAGCTAGCCGATATGATGGACAGAAGGAAGGTTGGTATATTGTGTGCGCAACAGACCAGATGGAAGGGGAGTAAGGCTAGGTGTATCGGAGGTGGGTTCAAATTGTTTTATTATAGTGTGGATGGGAGGAGAAATAACGTTTGAGTTATCCTGAAAGAACAGTATGCTAAGAGTGTTTTGGAGGTGAAAAGAGTGTCGGATAGAGTGATGTTTATGAAGCTGGAAATTGATGGTGTAATGATGAATGTTGTCAGTGCATATGCTCCACATGTTGGGTGTGCGATGGATGAGAAAGAAAAATTTTGGAGTGAGTTGGATGAAGTGGTGATGATTCCACCCAAGGGTGAGAGAGTGGTGATTGGAGCAGATTTGAATGGGCATGTTGGTGAAGGGAACAGAGGGGATGAGGAAGTGATGGGTAGGTATGGTGTTAAACAAAGGAATGCAGAAGGTCAGATGGTAGTGGACCTTGCAAAAAGGATGGACATGGCTGTGGTGAATACGTATTTTAACAAGAGGGAGGAGCATAGGGTGACATACAAGAGTGGAGGAAGATGCACACAGGTGGATTATATCTTATGTAGGAGGGCCAGTTTGAAGGAGATTGGAGACTGTAAAGTGGTGACCGGGGAAAGTGTAGTTAGGCAGCATAGGATGGTGGTTTGTAGGATGACATTGGTGATCAAGAAGAGGAGGAGGAGTGTGAGGGCAGCACCAAGGATCAAATGGTGGAAATTGAAAAAGGGTAATTGTGAGGTGGAGCTCACGGATGAGTTAAGGCAGGCACTGGGTGGCAGTGAAGAGTTACCAAACAGCTGGGTATCTACAGCTGAGCTAGTAAGGGAGACGGCTAGAAAGGTGCTTGGTATGACAACTGGACAGAGGAAGGACGACAAGGAGACATGGTGGAATGAGGAATTACAGGAGATTATACAGAGAAAGTGGTTGGCAAAGAAGAAGTGGGATTCTCAGAGAGATGAAGAAAGTAGACAGGAGTGTAAGGAGATGAGGTGCATGGCAAAGACAGAGGTGGCGAAGTCTAAGGATAAAGCATATGAAGAGTTGTATGAAAGGTTGGACACTAAGGAGGGAGAAAAAAAGACCTGTACCGATTGGCTAGGCAGAGGGACCGAGCTAGGAAAGATGTGCAGCAGGTAAAGGTGATAAAGGATAATGAGGGAAACATACTCACAAGAGAGGAGTGTGTGTTGAGCAGATGGAAAGAGTACTTTGAGGGGTTGATGAATGAAGAGAATGAGAGGGAGAGAAGGTTGGATGATGTGGGGATAGTGAATCATGAAGTACAATGGATTAGCAAGGAGGAAGTAAGGATAGCTATGAAGAGGATGAAGAATGGAAAGGCTGTTGGCCCAGATGACATACCTGTGGAAGCATGGAGGTGTTTAGGTGAAATGGCAGTGGAGTTTTTAACCAGATTGTTTAATGAAATCTTGGAAAGTGAGAAGATGCCTGAGGAATGGGGAAGTGTTTTGGTACCGATTTTTAAGAATAAGGGTGATGTGCAGAGCTGTAGTAACTACAGAGGGAATAAATTGATCAGTCACAGCATGAAGATATGGGAAACAGTAGTGGAAGCTAGGTTAAGAGGGAAGTGATGATTAGTGATCAGCAGTATGGTTTCAGGCAGGGAAAGAGCACTACAGATGTGATTTTTGCTCCGAGAGTGTTGATGGAGAATTACAGAGAATGTCAGAAGGAGTTGCATTGTGTTTTTGTAGACTTAGAGAAAGCATATGACAGGGTGCCTAGAGAGGAGTTGTGGTATTGTATGAGGAAGTCAGGAATGTCACAGAAGTATGTAAGAGTGGTGCAGGATATGTACGAGGGTAGTGTGACAGCGGTGAGGTCTGCGGTGGGAGTGATGGATGCATTTAAGGTGGAGGTGGGATTACATCAAGGATCAGCTCTGAGCCCTTTCTTATTTGCAATGGTGATGGACAGGTTGACAGACAAGATCAGACAGGAGCCCCCGTGGACTATGATGTTTGCAGATGACATTGTGATCTGTAGTGAGAGTAGGGAACAGGTGGAGATGACCCTGGAGAGATGGAGATGAGAGAAGAGGAATGAAGGTCGGCAGGACTAAGATAGAATATATGTGTGTGAATGAGAGGGAGGATAGAGGAATGGTGAGGATGCAAGGAGTAGAGGTGGCAAAGGTGGATGAGTTTAAATACTTGGGATCAACAATTCAGAGTAATGGTGAGTGTGGAAGAGAGGTGAAGAAGAGAGTACAGGCAGGATGGAGTGGGTGGAGAAGAGTTTCAGGAGTGATTTGTGACAGACGAGTAAGAGTGAAAGGGAAGGTCTACAAGAGGTAGTGAGACCAGCTATTTTATATGGGTTGGAGACAGTGGCATTGACAAAAAGGCAGGAGTTTGAGCTGGATGTGGCAGAGTTAAAGAGGTTAAGATTTGCACTGGGTGTGACGAGGGTGGACAGGATTAGGAATAAGTATATTAGAGGGTCAGCCCATGTTGGAAGGTTTGGAGACAAATCCAGAGAGGCAAGATTACGTTGGTTTGGACATGTGCTGAGGACGGGATGCTGAGTATATTGGGGAAAAGATGAAAGGATGAAACCACCAGGTAACAGGAAAAGAGGAAGGCCTAAGATAAGGTTTATGGATGTGGTGAGAGAGGACTTGCAGGTGGTTGGTGTGACAGAGCAAGATGCAGAGGACAGGAAGAAATGAAACAGATGATTCGCTGTGGTGACCCCTAATGGGAACAGCTGAAAGAAGATGATGATGATGAGTGCATAGTTAGTAATACTTCTGTGGAGAGAGTTGCAGCTAGGAATGTAACTACTTATAGAGAAATAGTGTTGTTAGAAGGGATATGTTAACAGAGTTAGTACATACATCCAAATTGTAATGCTAAGTTAATAATTAACCTGGAGTGTTGCATGTGCAAAGCCAGGATTCAATTAAGTGTCTTTTTACCCCCTTGCTGGCATAGTACCTGTCTAGGAAACAAATCTTATCAAAGTAAACAGCACACACACACAAAAAAAAATCTAAGTAGCAGTGTCCCTTAAGGTTCTTTCTTAGGCCCTTCTCTTCTTTGGAGTCTCTTACATTGAAGTACAGGCAGACACTAGTAACCTTTACTAAACTAAATTATTAAATTACTGCAATATCTATATACAACCCCACAGAATCAGTATTAGTGAAACAATGACAAGCTCCCACTAACAACGAGCGATCGAATCACGGTGTAACATAAAACAAAGAAATGTAGTATAGTCACATCTGATAAAACTAGTGCCCTTATAAAGTAACATATAAATGGAATTCACTTTATGACTGACAATTGGCTTTATGACCGACATCTTAATCTGGGATTTTATACATGGACAATGAGCTGTCCTTAAAAATCATCACATATACAGTACTGTCAGAAAATCCTTTTACCTCTGATTTTGTAAGACATGGGTTCGCCATCCAGATTCCAGTCCATCCTAATTATCCTTTACTCCCGCTCTCATTTGCTCTATCACATATTATACAATGACCCCCATTAATATTCAAAAATGTGCACGCTGATTGATCAGCATGCATGTTGTAAATCCGAGTTATAGTCATGGAAAAAGGTCCGGTCGCCCGGACTTTTTCCATTACTATAACTCTTAAAGCAACACTGTCTCGCTATGTTAAAGGAGTTTAACATAGCGAGACAGCTTTAAAAAAGCAACAGAGATTTTCTGTTGCTTTTTTTAAAGCTGTCTCGCTATGTTAAACCCATTTAACATAGCGAAACAGTTTGTAAAAAGCGATGGAGATCTTGCTTTCTCCGTTGCTTTTGCCCACAGCTCTGATGTACTGCGTAGGCATACGCATGCGTAGTACATTAGAACTGCCGCAGAATACCAGACAGCTGTAGAAGGGTAACAAGGAGGCATTATACAATGCCATTATTTAAGAAAAGTAATTATTTTTTTCTTAAATAATGTCATTGTATAATAGCAATAACCCACTTCTGGGTGTGGGTAAAGCTGGATTTACCCACGGTTGGCTTTGTTTGGCCACTCGGGCTTCGCCCTCGTGACCAAACCACACCAACCGTGGGTAAATCCAGCATTACCCACACCCAGGCGTGGGTTATTGCTATAATAAAAAACAACTTCATTGGGCACATATAAATTTAAACCACTCTCCCAACTAGAAAACCTCCAATATTTTATAACCAAAGGAATCTAAGTTTAAAGAACTGCTCTTATTTGTACAAACTAAACCTGCTCTGTCCTTACTGTCTTTGGCCTACAGACTCCTGCAAGATGACCTATGACTTGCTTTCTGAAATATGTCAGACTCTGCCCACTTTTACATTGTTTTCATCAAAAATAACCCCTCAGTTAATAACCAGTCCAAACACCTAGTTCAGTGCCATAGTATCAACAAGTCCCAGCTCACAGACGTCAAGGACACAGAACCTTGCTCATCTAATGAACAATTTTCCCCTATATATTAGGCAGTGTAGAAACATTAGCACCATTCAAACATGAATTAGTTAAATGAATGGAATCTTGCAGAATCATCCCAGAGTCACTGGCTACAAACTTTTAACTATTTCAAACATAATCACATCTCATTCCTCCCTTTCTACAAGTTCATAATAGGCTATATAGTCCAGAAGCTGAGATCCCTCACAAAATCCTCCAAAGCTAGTTACGAAAACAAAATTGCCACTGACTCTAAAGACAACCACAAAGCATTCTATAGCTATGTCAAGAATCTAAATGGGAACACTCAGATCTGCTCTGAGTTACAGCACAATGGCACTAAATATATAGAACCAACTGATATTGCCAACATCCTAGCAGATAGGTTCAGTGCTAACTTTACCCCCCTCTCACCCCCTAGAGAGACCATCTCTATACAGGAAGAATGCAAAGTTCCTATAATTATGGCTGCACAGGTAAAAAACACACTCTCCAAAGCCAAGAACACAGCATCCATGGGACCTGACAATATCCCAGGCTGCGTTCTACACGAACTACAGAATGAACTGGCACCCTAAGTACCATGTTCAATCATAGCCTCACCTCAGGTTTTGTACCCACTGAATGGCGCACTGCGATGGTTATCCCACTCCACAAAGTGGGAGCCACGACAGACCCCGGGAACTACTGCCCCATTAGTCTGACGAGCCTGGTCTGCAAGGCCATGGAACGTATCATTGTGGAACTCCTAAACAAAGACATTGGTAATCTCCAAACTCTGGACCCTACCCAGTTTGGATTTGTAAAAGGCAGATCATGTCTCCTAAACCTGACTTCTTTGAAGCAGTCACCAAAGCCATAGATGAGGGTAAAATGGTTCACACAGCTTATCTAGATCTCGCCAAGGCTTTCGACACCATCCCCCACTCTGGAATTATAGATAAGCTCACTAAACTAGGTATAAATCCCTATGTCACAAGATGGGTTGCCAACTGGCTCACGGACAGAACCCACACTGTGAAAGTAGTGGATTCCAAATCCGACATCAGACCAGTGACAAGTGGAGTACCACAGGGTTCAGTCCTGGGTCCTCTCCTGTTTGGTATCTACTTCTCTGAGGTGCAGGCCAACACGGAAGGTCTTTGGCTAACAAAGTTTGCTGATGACTGCAAACTAGGAGCCATAATCGAAACTCCTAACGATGTGGACAAACTACAAAAGGGCCTCACTGAGACAGATACCTGGTGTCAAAGCCATGGTCTGAAGCTCAATGCCAAAAAGTGTATTGTCATCCCCTTTGGTAAAAACTCTGTACCCATGAACTACCACACAGCTGGTAGTCTACTTAATGCCGAAAATGTGATGAGACCTTTTGACACAGGTGGACAGTAGTCTCTCCTTTGATAATCACATCACCACAGTGGTCAGGAAATCCTTCTACGTGGCTCATCTCATCACAAAAGGATTCTCATCCAGAAAAAAAGAGGTCATTGTTCCCCTCTACTCATCACTCATTAGACCCATTATAGAGTACAATGCCCCTTTTGGTATGTACCTCACAAGACATCTAAAACAACTGGAAAGACCACAGAAATACCTCACAAAGAGGATTACTGGCCTCAAACAGATGCCCTAAGCAGACCATCTCAAAAAACTACAGCTTTACTCCATCGCATATCGCCTACTCAGGGGCGATCTCTGGCTAACACACAAAGCTATGTCAAACCCAGAGCTTTTAGACATGCTCCACTTAAAGAAATCCCAATCCCTCCGAGCTACATGCTTTAGGGACCTACACCTTGCCACCACAATAAATAGAACATGCTGGAGGGATAGATTCCAGTCCCAGAGACTTCCCATACTCTGGAACAGACTACCTATCTATGTCAAACAGAGCTCCTCATTAGCACTCTACAAGAAAAATCTTGATGACTGGATGGGAAATGGGAAATTCACCCCGGGGATCACTTCAGTGGCTCTGCTCGACAGGGGCACAGGAAAATAATTATCTTGGGTGGCGAAAGCCAGGGTACATTTTTTGGCTAGGCTTGTATGGGCCCTAGGGCCGATAGCCTAGTACCTACCTATGAACCAGTAGACCATCTGGAGGCTAATCACTCCAGTTAGAACAGCTGGCTTTTATAGCCCCTGTGGCTGTTCTCACTTCCCCCAGCAAGGTACATCCCTTCCTACTGATCTACAGAACAGCAGTCCAGAAATCGGAATCAAAGTACATGCCTCCTCCCTGCATAGCTCTTCACTGGAAGAGCAACAAATAAAAAAAGATCCATTCTGAAAGACTGGCTGTCTAAGCCAGCCAGGATATACACATCACCTCAATTCTTTCATCTCTTCATTGGAAGAGTGAGAAAACATCTGCTTTATTAATCTGCCTTTCTAAGCCAAATAAACCAAGAACTAAGCAAAGAAAAAAATACAAAAATTGTTGATTTTTAAACTGTAGCACTTGGCTTGCTACAGGAAGCTTGCTTTATCCCCCAAATAAAGCAATGAACTCCCTTTCTGTGCTGGTATACAAAAATGCTGGTACACAAAAAAGAATGCATGATCACATCTCCTAACATCCTGCACTTGGGACAAATGCCCCCTTTGCCACACCATTACTATGCTAATGCTTCCAGTTCCAGTTACTTGTTCACTCTAAGGGTCTGCTTTTACCTCTCTTTTTCTATGTTCTGTTTCCCCTTCCTTACAGAAAAATCCAAGCTGAAAGTCATCTATATCTCTCAAAGTTACTCTACCACCTATCATCATGTTCTAAACTATTTGCTTGCTTTAAGGAGTTCTTTTTCTGTGCCACTGCTTCCTAAGCCTACTGATGGCTTAGTATAAACCTACAAAGTCCTGTTCCTATAGCTTCTACAAGAGGTTAGCAAAACAATGGGTGGATCCCTCTACCTCAAGTTGTTGTGTCTTTCGACTTTTCCCAGTTAGGGGTCGCCACAGCGGAACTCCGGTCCGCTAATGATTGGCAGTAGATTTTTTTACATACTGGCTTGCCGGGCCTAACGCACAGCCTTCAACGAAGGAACGCCCATTCACGCATGTCGCCACACAGAAGACGCTCTAACTGAGAATCGAACGGGCAATGTCTAACTGTGAGGCGACAACGCTACCACAGCACCACCACCCACCTCAAGTAATATACCAAATGTCAGTTCTTCATCTTTCTTGCAAACAGCCATATTTCTCTGCAGCTGAATTTCACTTCAGCCATGTGTCCCCAGTCAAATGTACCACAGGTGAATGTCTTGCTGCCTAGGCGCCTGAACCCCTAAGAACCACAACACTGTGTGACATCACATTGCTTACAGGAATTACTCACAGTAAACACCCACTGACACCTAAAAACTTGACTGTTGTACAACATGGACACACACATCAAGTAATTCACCTATATTACTTTCATGGCATTAGCTAGTTACATTCTATAAAAATTTGACAACTAAAGAAATCTACTTCCATCCCACTAGAAACCAGCCCATTAAACCAAGTACTATTGAGTTCTAGCAGATGCACAATAATAGGGCAAAATGGAAAACAACTCCTACCCAGAAACTGTGCATTTGGAGTCACTACTTTAGGTCATTATTTAATTTGTTCTTAGTTTATCCAACCAATCAATGGATAATGATGAACATTATCTCTGATCATACCTCTCAAATCTCCAGATCTTTGGCTCATATTTTGGTCTATGCTTCATAAAATGTGTGCTTTTCTGACAAACCACTGAAGACTTAAATCACTAAATAATGACATACATTTGAGTTTCAGACTATATCCATCATAAAATGTACGCTAACACAGCACTTTTTTATTCTAGCAGCATTTTAAGTTTATAATAACAATATTTAAAAAACTGTCCCTATTTTACCCCTCAATAATTATTTTTGGCTTTGTCCAGATTTCTGGTGCTAAGAGGATGATAGCTATGCCTCTGACATCATGCAAAGAAATCAGCAGACACATGCTGTTAACACAGGACATTGCTTGACTTTCTTGCCACTACTCAGTGGAAAGTAAAGAAATG
Organism: Protopterus annectens; assembly: GCF_019279795.1. Lineage (NCBI taxonomy): Eukaryota > Metazoa > Chordata > Ceratodontiformes > Protopteridae > Protopterus > Protopterus annectens. The sequence goes on from NC_056729.1 coordinate 1,584,828,137, forward strand.
ATACAAGAAAGTGAGTTTATGTATTTGACATACCCCATCAAGGAGAGAAAACTGATCAAGTATTTCACCATACATATATATGTGTATCTGTACCAGCTAAGCTCACTGGACAAAAATATCCATTCTCAATTGTGACCTAACATGCTCAGAGATGCACAGCTTAGCAATAGAAACTAAGGAAATCAAACCCAGGACTTAATTTGCTGTTTGCAGTCTTAGTCATCTAAGCTAAGCTGCCAGACTCCATATTCTTTCACAAGATGTCAGGATGTGTGCTATGTAGAAAACTAATTATTCATACAATGTCAAAATGTATTTCTAAGGTCAAAGACCTCAGATGAGGTCACTATATGTTTTTTTTTCAACCAGTCCTGGTATGGTATACCATATCACCGAACACAGTTCACACTTTACTTACAAGATTTTGTTCCTGCCTGACTTTTAAAGGACAGTTTATTCCACTGACTCACCACTCTAAAATGAAAAACATTTGCTCCTACTTTTGAAATTTCTACCCCAAGATTAACCCAATTAATATTATTCATAGTAACTTTTCCATGAAAAACAAAATTTATCCCCAGAGTACTACACCTTTTCTCATTTTTAAACAATTATATACCCATATCAGATCACCTGTATACATCCTGTAAAACATGAGTACAGTTTCAGATTTTTCACTCTCTTGATAACTGATTATCCCTCATTCCATGGATTCTTCTGGTGAAAAATCTTTGTATCTTTTCTAATTAATACAAGCAGTTAAGGACTACCAAGTCTGTCAACTCCATGCCTGATGCTTAAGATGAAGATCCTCCAACAATGGTTTATTTTTCCAGATACCCTATTACTGACATTACATCTGTTCCACGTGTATCTTAAACGTGCCACCGCCACACCCCA